>NC_141755.1:99575735-100189693 GCF_982258835.1 Parasteatoda tepidariorum | reverse complement strand
TCATGAAGTATTAACTAGTACAGAGTAAAAACCTGTTTCTTGCTTTTGTTTGCATGCATGATGAATGCACTGCTACTGTGTGATCTTGTACCTGTTTTAACAAAAAGTTAATATATTATTCCTTAGAAGAGATAATTTATTTGGTTTAATTCTCTGCTTGTTTATTCCATTGCTTTAATTCATAACATAATGAAATTTTTTTTAAATATCACCTTAAATAGTTAACTCACTATGATAAAACTGGTGTTGGTTAGTTTTTGGCATAGCTTAAGATCTCTGCACTCTAATTTTTAGTTATGACACACAATGGTCTTTAAAATCCAACGTAACAAAAAAAAAATTTTTTTATAGCAAAACTAGGTATTTTGCGTTCCCCAATTTTTAAATAGTATAACTTTAAAAAATATGAGTACTACTATTAACTAATGTATGTAAAAAACAAAATATTCAATATGTAAAAAAAAATATTAAAAGAAAAACATTAAAATATACTTTCCTATTCTGAAAGTGTAAAACACATTACCGTTAAAATGCACACTACCTCATTAATCCTGTGAAGTGCGGAATTGAGTGTTTTTCGAAATTTACCTCGCGGAAATGAGTGCATTAACGGTGCATGAATCATTAAAGTTCAAAAGTTTGTTTTTCTCATTCTATCAATCGATTAGTTGATTGTTCAATTACATTAACTTAATTTTTTAGATAGCCAAAATAAATCAGCATAATTACGTTAATTTAAGCGTACAGAAGAGTTTTTGCTGCAGCAAAAATCTTATTTGTGGAATTTATATAATAACTATGATAGAATGTCTTTATAAAAGACGAATAAAAACATATAATATTTGAAATATCTTACTTGTGTTGGTGTATTTGGCTGAGTGTTGGCAGAAGTTGTCTGAACAGAAAGCGGTGCAGTCAGACTGCCATTTACTCCTGTTTGCACAACATTATTGAGAACCTTCAAGAAAAACATGTTTGATTATTTACCTCATATATATCAAGAAATGATTAGCCAACTAATGCTGAAATTAGTTTTAATCTAATTTGATACAAAATATAATTTTGTAAATTATTTTAGCATCAAGAATCTTCATAAAAAAAAATTCTAATGCTAATAAAAGTTTAAATTATAATAAATTCTTCTAAGAATTTATTATAATAAATTCTTCTAAGAATTTATTATAATTTTAACTTAAATTATTGGCAGTTTGGGCAAAACTATTTATACCTAATATTAGATGAATTTTTTATTTCATAAATTCAATCAATGTTAAAAGGGGGCATGGGTGCCACGCAAAAAAAATTTCAAGACTTATTTTTTGACCAATTAACAAAAACTAGTATTGTTTACCAGAATTTACAAAATTTATAGCTCACTGACTTCCAAATGTAACTTTCCATGATCATAATGAACTAAGAATTTATTATTTTATCAACGTAATTTTTTTTTCATTCTATTTATTTTTTTACAGCAAACAAAAATAAAAATGATTAATTAAATAAAAGTAATAAAAAAATAATAATTAAAAAAAATAATTAAATAAAAACAAATGGGAAAGAGATAAATGGATAAAATTTAGTCTACTGATTTCTTCTTATAACTGATTTCAGTCCCCATGACTGAAGAGTGGTACCCTTTCGAGAAAAACAAAAAGAACAGTGTCAATTGTGGAAAGATTGTTTGAATTACTTCCAAATTGTTGGATTCTCTTCTTTAGGCAGTCCAGAAAATTACTCGCTATTTGATAACCGGTGATCGATATTCCAAAACCAACAAAAACTCATTTTCGTAAAAATGTTACATACCCTTTTAACATTAATCGCTTCAATTATATTCAATGTTAAAATTATTCATTTTGAATCCTCATAGCTAATTACTGTTACATGCAATATTCCATGATTTCTTGCACCAAAATCAAATTTCTTGATAATTTCAAGCTTTCATAGACTTTGATTTTAAAAAAGGGGAAGAAAAAAAAAACTTCTGTAACTTTTATAGAAAAATCTAAAAAAGCAAAAAATGTTTTTCCTACAATAGCAACATTGAATTTGGTAATGCCCAAATTCTTCTAAAAAAAATTAAAAATAATCATTTTTAATCCGTTGTTTTTATTGAATTAAAATCTTACTTTGATAACTCCACTTTTAACAGTAGTAGGACTTGAAAGACGAGAATTAACTCCAGATAAAGGAGTAGATCCTTGGAGAATTGTGCCCACAAGAGTTTGAGCTGTAGTTGTCACAGTTGCCTAAAATGAATACTTTTTTTTATAAAATTAAGTTATTATATTACCTATGATAAGAATTTCAATAAAGGAGTGCATTAGTTGACTTTCTTAAATCCCTTAACTACAATAAAAAATGAAGAGCCTACTTTTACAACAGTAATAAAATCAAAAACAATAAAATTTCCAATTATAACTAATAAAATATGCTACATTCTTTTACACCAATTTTCCGTTATATTATATTATATTAAAAAAAATATTATATTCCCCTAAAGTCCATATTCTTTTTATAAATTCTTGAAGAGTAGCAGCTATAGTTATAGAAGTGAAGCAGTGGCGTAGTGAGGGGTGGGCAAGGGGGGGGGGCATCATGCCCCGGGAGCTACTCACAAAGGGGCGCCAAATGGTCAGCAAAACAAAAAATTGCTTGATAATTTTTTTATTATTATAATTGATTACCGGAAAATATATTTTAAATCAGTTCCAGTGTAATATAATAAATGTTAATTCATAAATATTATTCATAATATTTCATATTTAATTCATATTAAATATTATATTAAATTCATATTCATATTACAGGGTTCCCACTCTATGATGAGATTGAAATTCAAGGACTTTCCAGGACTTTTCAAGGACCTCAACAAAATTTTCAAGGACCTTAATCTAAGACCAATTTTAAAAATTATTCTCTTCTATTTTACTAGAAGCAATAATGTTTGTTGTGGCAATAATTAATTTCAAATATAATACCTAAATGCTTTGCCTATATAGAGAGAAGAGAGTATATGTATTATGGACTAAAATTTATATTTTTTTAAAAACAACCCTACTGGTTTTACATATTAATTCACAAAATCATTTTCAGCACAATCTATAACTAATGGTAATGAGGTGTTAATGGTGAAATCCTTTAATCCTGTGTATTTCCATGTGAAGGCTGCATGAAAGACAGAGCTAAATCTTAGGTATTCCATATTCCATGACTATTCCATAACCCCCTCCTCTCCTCTATTAAACATCGTTTCTGAAATTATTCATCCATAATTTACACAACCTTCTCTAAATGTTATGCAGCAACAATTCTTTCTGAAAATAAAAATTAGAAGGAACATATCCCATTTTCACCATGTTTAAAAGCATTATTCGTTATGTGTAATCCACAATTGCCAATGAATATGACCTGGTGGGAATATTTCTCTTTTAATTCACACTGAAGCTTCTAATAGAATTTCCAATTGACATAGGGTCCATCCATGGATAATTGAAGCATTTTAGAGAGCTTTTAACCATCAGCCATACATTTGTAAAAAGAGGACAAAATATTTTCTGCAGTTCCATGACCCATAAATTGGGAGGTAAGATACTTAGTGCAAACTTTATTATCAATTCCTTACCATAATGTCCATCTGCTTAGATTGTAGAGACTGATTTAACGTCTCATCAAAGAGTACAGTGTAGCAATCAACATTCTTCAGCTCATTTATAAGAATCACTTTGAAGTATAGTGCCAATCCAAATGAGCCCAAATAGGCTCACTTTGTGGCATTACAAAAAAATTGTCTCGCTATACAGCTATCAGCAAACATTTTGGAGAACAATTTACTAATCCCTTCACAGGAGTTACATGAATAATTACTAGTGATGCACTTCAGACTCCAGAGAATTTCAGCATCAAGCACATTCCTTTTGACCAGATAAGAAGACAATGTTACCTTAGCCACTAAAGTTTCTGTTTCACATGGGGCACACGATGTTGAAGGAGTATTTACACCAGATGAATTAGATGTTGATGTCTTTGGAAAAAGAGAACTCAGGGCATGAGACTGCTTTTTCGTTTTACCTTTCTTTCATGAGTGATTTCAGAGCAGATTCTTCCATTTTCGGGATATCGATCTCCATCATGTATAATCGGCACTTGGCTCTGAACTTCTTTTCGGGCATCGATAAAATCCATTCTTTATAAGCTTGATTATCCATCCATTGGGGATTAAAATAGCACTTCCCAGGCATAACTAGTCTAAACTACATAACACAAATACGAAGTCATGCCTTTGCGAATACGCTTTACAATAAAGTTTTGAAATGACGCAAACGTAAGGACAAGTGCGGATGGTAAAACGGCAAATTTATTGAAAACTACAAGGTATATATTGTTACGAAATTCGAGAGTATTCCAGTTTCGATAAGAAAAAAGAAGATCTAAGCATATGCGACAGAAGATGAAGTGGAGTCTCACCCCGAACGCATTGATTGTCTGCTGTGCTCCGCGCTCTTGGCAGACACCAAGACGCTAGGCCCGGTTAGAAACGGTGGCATTAAAAACCACATGAGAGAGCTCGGGAACAAAACAGAAAGAACGAGAAAGATCCGCGGGTGTTTTATAAAAAGGGCCGCCGGCAGTATTGGACAAATTCAAGGACCTATCAAGTTTTTCAAGGACCTAAGACGTTTTTCAAGCACTTTCAAGGACCTAAATTTAGCAACAAAAAAAAGTTCAAGGACTTTCAAGGACCGTGGGAACCCTGTATTAAATATATTTCAATATTTAATTCACGTCCTTGTCATCGCGCTCTGCTTAGAATAAAAATGAAATGTTATTAAATATTAAATGTAAATATAAGTTTAATCTCAGCATAAATTATATTGCATATTTCACTATGTTACTACCTTTCAAGTTCAAGGCATTCTTGGTAAGTAATAAATCAAATAAGATTACTTACTACATCTACTCGACGATTCTATTATTAAGTGAATAGAGTATGAAAAAATTTGTTAACAGAAAAATTTGTTGTTCTCATATTTGTCACCACAGATTCAAAATGAATTCATTCATCTTCTGGCATCTACAGTTCGAAATCAACTAATAAACGATATCAAAAGAAATAAATATTATGGACTTTTATTTGATTCAACTCCTGATATCTCTCATCGAGAACAAATGTCCCAAGTCGCTAGGTATGTAGATGCTGATTTTATCAATAAAAAAGTTTCCATCAAAGAATCCTTTTTGAGTTTTATTGAAATACATGCTAAAGATGCAGCCTCTATCGAAAATACAATTTTAGAGAAATTAAATTACAATGAAATTTCATTAACAAATTGCAGATCACAATGTTACGATAATGCTGCCGTTATGGCAGGTCACACATCTGAAACGCAATGGAGCGCCAGAATACGAGCAGTTATCGTTATCATCTATGGGCTAGAGAACATAAAAGAACTAATAAAAAAATTAGCAGAGCACACTACCACTACAAGTGACAACAGAAGTGAAGCTACAATTCTGTTGCAAAATATACTAACCTTAAGTTTTATAACTTTAGTTCATTTCTGGTATGAAATCTTAAGAAGGATTGATCATGTGCAGCTCAGATTACAAGATCCTAGAATGAATTTTAGAGAAGTGTTCCATGATCTTGAATCATTAGCGATTGAACTAGCCGAAATTTGAGACAAGCTCTGTAAAGAGGCAATAGAAAAAGCAGAGTCTCTTTGTGAAAAATGGGATATGGTTACAACAATACGTGCCTGGAGAATTGGCTATGGTGGTCTTTCCGCAGAAAGTGAAATTTCTCGCGTTATGAAAAGCACTCTTGATCGTCTCCAACAAGAAATGTGTACACGATTAAGTGACCTTAATTTCAAATTTGGATTTCTACTAGATGTTGAAAATTTATTAAACAAGGATAACGTTGATAACGACCTTGAAAAAAATTGTAAAAATCTGGGTTAATTTTATAATACAGATTTCAATGTAATAGAACTTTTTATCAAAATATGTGACAGCAAAATGTTACTCCGCAGTAGAAAAGAAATTAAACCTAAAACTCCGTTAGAATTTCTTACTTTTATAATCAATCTCGAATGGAGAAGATGTTTTTCCAAATCTGAGAGCCGCATTTCAAATACTCCTGACCATCTCAGTATCAGTTGCTAGCTGTGAACGTTCATTCAGCAAATTAAAATTAATTTTGACAGATCGCCTAAGTGACCTAGCATTTTTAAGTGTGGAAAGAGAAAAATTTTAAATGATAAATTTTGATGATATTATTGATACATTTGCTTCATCAAAAGCAAGGAAAATTTAGACATAGTAATCAGTTTTATCAATGTATTATAATCATATGATTATTAAATATATGTATCTCCTTAGAGATAATAAATATTTAATTTTTTATTATTTCAAAACTGCGTGTTTTTAAAATATTTCTTTATAAATATGTAAAATAAATAATAGGTATCTTTTGAACTTAATTCTAGATGATCATATACATTTCAAAATCTAGTCTTGTTCTCTCAACTACATTTTTTGTCTCAAATTTAAAGCCTAGCTTGAGTCTATGACTTTATTTATTTATTAATTTGCGAATATATTTTACATATAATATTATATCGTTTTCGAATGGGGGGGGGGGGGGCGCTAAAAGGGTATTGTGCCCCGGGCGCGAGTTAAGCTCACTATGCCACTGAAGTGAAGCCTCCATATAATAAACTGACCACGTTCTGCCATTAACCCAAAAATATTTGAAAAATGATTTATAATTTTCCCTAATTAATACGTAGAGAAAATTATTAAATTATAATTTATAATTAAACATTCAAGCAAATAAAAATGTTCAGATTTTGAAATAAAAAATTGAAAGCAATGCCATGATTATTGTAATGGGGTTATGCTGGGTACCTTTGAGAGAAAGGTCTCGAGAAGTATTTTTGGAGGAATTCAAAAATGCTGTGCGGTTTAGAAGACCTAATTTAGATCTTTATCACTCATATGATGAACCTGACATTATTAGCTTTACTAAATGACAAAGAATAAAATGGGCAGGCCACGTTATCAGTATTGGCAAAGACCCTGCCACAAAAAGAGTTTTAAATGTCAGACCAGTTGGCAAGCGAAAAAGAGCCCAGCTGAATTTGAGATGGATAGATGGCCTAGAAAAAAACCTTTATGTTTTAAAACTAAAAAATCTTAGCAGGAAAAAGGTTAGCCTGGAAAAAATTGCTAGGGAAGGCCAAGGTTCACCCTGAGCAGTCGAGGCATTGATGATAATTATTGTTATTCAAAAAAAAAATAAAAAATTTAAATAATAATTACCGATGTTTTCAATCCACCTGTACTAACTGGAACTGAAACAATATGTTGTGGAGTGACAGCTCGAACACCAGTTGCACCAGGCTAAATAAAAAAAAAAAAAAAAAAATGAATAAAAATTTTTGAAAGAATTTATATTAACTAAAATGAAGCTGATAAGAGAATTACCGGAAGGGATGAAAGACGATATGTTGTAGCTCCAGGTATTGCACTTCCAGATGATCCGGCCAAATTCATTACTTGTAACTGACCATTTTCAGCCTTCAGGATAACAGCTCCCCTCACCATTCCAGGAGAAAGCGTAATAGTCCCCTGTAAAAATTACAATTCACACTTACAGGCACATTTTTAATAAAAAGGGTGTGTATCCAAATCTTTCAACAAAAAATATGCATTTTTTTAGTACTTTTAAGCACTATATGCATTAACAAAATGCAGAATAGTTTTCAAAGACTTTACATGATCATGATTAAATAACTATTTTCTGATAAAGAACTGTTTTTTTGATTACATTAGCCATCATATAAACACACACACACCAACATTTAACCCCACGCCTATGCCCCTAAAAGGGCATTTATCGGTTAATGGTTAAGGTTGGAAGACGAGACAGATAGAAAAAAGAGAGGAAAAAATAGCAAATAGAAACAAAAAAGAGAAGAAAATAAAAAGAAATATGAAAAAAAAGGAAAAAAAAAGAAGCGATTATTCTATTTGTTGGGGCATTTGATTAAAAAGTATCCAGAGCTAATTGGCCAAGTTTAGTTGTGGTTGTTGCTCAATATTGCATAATTTTGTCATTTTTTCATGAAAATTATTTCAGGATTTCCTCGTATTCTTCTAGAAAATTAATGAGGTTGGTTGCCTTCTGTTTCAACTTTGGATTCTTACAGATGGATCTCTTCCAGGCTATGAGGAATTCTAGCTTCGGTTGTTTAAAGTGGTAGGATGTGGTAAGCGGACATTCTATTGCATAATGCCACACTGTTCCTAATCCTCCACAGGCACATGTATTGCCAGTTGCCTGGCAGAATCGCTTTAGATATGCTTTAAAGGGGCCATGCTCTGTAAAGAAGAGGATTAGCTGCCTATTCCATTCCAAAGGTTTAAATGAGACATCTGGTAAAATTTCTCTGATTAATGTGCCTGATTTCGGTTTGTGATGATGCCAGTAGTGTTGCCAGTCCTTTTTAATTTGTGTTTTAGCTTTAAACTTAATAAATGAGTGTGGAACTTTGATTTTAAAAAATTGACCCGTATTAATTGCCTCTTTAGCTAAATTAAATATAAACATATAGAAAATCTTTGGTTCGATTTCAGAGGGTGGAAAATGAAGCCTGAAATTGAGAATATCTTGCAAAATGCAGCAGAGCTGCACATTAGAGTGCAATAATCTCACAAAAGCCAGCTCAGTAGACGCACAAGTGGACCCGCAAGTATTTCATCAAACATTTAAAATGATTGGCGCTTTCGTACATTATGGACCGATGGCACGCCGAAATGAATTGCGGTTGATTGAATGAATAGAATAATGTAAAAAGCACGGTTTTGCATAATACGTGGCGAAAATCGACATGGTAAAGAAAAATAAATCTCATTTATGCATCTCTCATCAAAAATGAATCTCACCGCACCCAGCTCAGTATATGTACATGCAGATCCGCAAGTATTTCATCAAACATGTAAAATAATTGGCGCTTTCATACGCTAAAAACCTACGGTATGCCGAAATAGACTGTGGTCGAATGAATTGTGAAAACATTGACTAGAACAATGTGAAAACCACGTTTTGGCATAATATGTGGCAAAAATCGGCATAGTAAAGAAAAAATCACATTTTAGAAAAGGGAAAATTATGCACTTTTTAAAAACACCTAATAAAAAAAGCACCTTCAAGGCTTTTAAAAAACAAAAATAAGTACCTTTAAGCACTTTTTAAAAATGCGATGCACCATCATAAAGAATCATTACCCTCAAATATCATTTAAATAAGCATATTCATAGTTAGATAATTTAGACACACACTGGAACAGGGAGTATGGATACATTGGCATAGATCCTCCAATTTTGCGGATACTTCTTGTATCTTCCTAGAAACACTAAAAAAAAGTATCCATGCAAAAAAAAAAAAAAAGCTACCGAAGAGAAAAGATAAAACTGCTCATTTAAGCCAAATTTTTTTGATCTCATCGTTAGCAGACGAGCCATCAACTGGACATGACTATTGCTTTACAACAAAACAGTTACAGAGAAAATCTTAATGTAATTTCGTTTGTTAATAAAAATAAAACATAGTTGTCCAAGTTTGACACAAAGAAGTTAAATACATATTTCGCGATCAATAATTATGGGAGCAAAATTATTAATATTACACTTAATTCTTAATATAATAGTTACTTTATAATAAATGTACCAACACTATACAATAGAACATACAATAAATAGTCTTTGCTTAGTGATAATGCGAATGCAGTTCTTTAATTTCATTTTTGTTTTTAATGTTAAGGTGCAAGCATTATTATATATATATATATATATATATATATATATATATATATATATATATATATATATATATATATATATATAAGACCAAAGCTTTCTGGGTAACAGTACAACAAGATCAGTGAACACAAATATTTCAGAATAAAATACATAAACAGGATTTTTAATTTACTTGTTATTTAAGTTAAACATTTTTGCAAAAATTAACATCACTGCCTAGAAAGTTAAAAATCAATCAGAATCAGAGATGAGCAAGAAAGGCTTCATAACAATTTAGACTTAAATACATTGAATATTCTTTTGAATTGATTTTGGATTGAATGCAAAACTTTCCCTAACAATTTACAATATACTGAGAGAAAATATGATAAATTTTTTTATGAATAATGTGATTTTAATAAATTGCTAACTAATTATTCAAAAGGTTTTGAGTTTATTCAGTTTTTCAAAAACCTTTCTTCTTTTAAAAGTCTAATGAAGTTTCTGTACACTTGCAAATGTAATGAATACAAAAAATAAACAAATAAATGAAATGCCTAAAATTGATTGAAATCTTGTTCTAATTAAAAATTATTATTGTGGGCTCACTTTAACAAACCACTTATTTAAATTCGATTGAGTTTTGCTCATTTTTTTTAAAAGTTTAAACATTAAACATGGTACATCAATAACAATTATTTCAGGAGCCTTTTAAAACAAAACAGCCCCTAAAATTTACATGACTTAAACAAAAATAACAAAGGAAGAAATTACATTCTTACAGATACTACTTTAATTCACTTACAACAAAATAAAATATGCATACTAATATTTCAAACATTATTTTCTTTGATAAAATTAAAATTTTTTAAGTTAACAAAGTCCTTTAAAAAATTGTTCCTGAGATTACTTAGCCATAAGAGCTACGAAAAACCTGTTCAAAACTATAATAAAACCTAAATTTCATGGGGAAATAAATGTTGGACTGGAAATTAAAATGAACAAATAATTAATTTTTGAATGAAAAATACCAAAAAGAGAATATTGTAAAAATAATCAATTAAGGAATATTATTTCATCTAACTTGTAATTAGAAACAGTGAAAAGTAGGAATAAAAGAGAAAAACTAATATAGATACATATATATTTTTAAAAAAAAGTCAAATGTTCAATTTTACATTTTAGATGTTTTTATGAAAGATTCAAACAGTCTTTATCTATAAATTTTCACATGCACTTTTTTAAGTCCCAATATTTTAAATTTATTTTAATAATTTATTGATATAGAAAACTATGATCTTTTTTATTTGTAATGTCAAATATTAGATTCTGTGAGCAAAAAAAAAAATATCATTGAATGAGGATGGAAACATGGAAAAGTTAAACCAAAATGAGGAATTTAAAAAAATAAATAATTGTAATCAATGTCAAAATTATTTAATTTGAATCTCAATAACTGATTACTTTTACGGACTTAAGATAATTATATTCCAGGTTTGATGTAGGACATTTTATAAGTTTATATAAAAAATTCAACTTCCCCTGATCATTCTCTGATTTTTAGAGTGAAATTAACACTCCCTTAAAATTAGGGATGAAACGAAAATTCAGAATTTTCTTGATGCATATTCGGTTGACTGAATAATTGGCTAAATATTTGGACGAATGTTCGACAAAGTATTATTTGGAAAAGTATTTTTTGGAAGGAAATTTGAATAGATTTAATAAAGAATAATTTAAAATCATATTCTAACTATACATTAAAAGAAATTGTTTTCAAACAAATTTGTTAAGTTCTAAATCTTGTTAATTTAAAACACTAATGGAAAACTGAAATTTGAAGAATTGAAACTAGGTTACTTTATACTAAACCATAAGTTTTTAAAATGCTGATTTAAAAAAAAAAAAAAAAAATTATGTTCAGGCAAGTCAATTTCTTCATTTTTCTGGCACTTTTTGTATTAAAAATTGAGAACTTTTTTATTTTATTTGTTTCATTTTTGCTTGTTTTTCTGTAATAATTACAGTGCAGCATTTTAACTGAGCAATTCTAATAAATTTTATTCTTTTATTGTTACTTTTTTCCTACTTTTGTTACTTTATTGTTACTTTTCTCCACTGCTTTCATTCTTGCAACATTTTTTAAAGAGCGCATCTAATGAATTTTTTTTAAGCCACTTTTTCTAAAAAATACGGCAACGAAAAAAGTTAAATTGAGATTTTTAGAGTTAAATCTTTCATTTAAAAATTAAGAATGGTTTTAGTTTTAGTACCTATCTAATTTTCCCTTTTTCAAAATACTTTTTTGTAGATTGTAAACTATTTATTAGATTTTTGTAGATTGTATTTATTAGATTATAAACTTTAATTTTTCTCGAAAATACAATAATTGGAAAAAGGAGATGTTTAACCTTAATATCTAATTATCTTTTTTATCTTAAACATTTTTATTAACTTTTTGCTTATGGCTGGTACAACATGAAACACCGTAAGCAAGGGGTTAATGTTTTTTTTTTCTTTTTTACCCTATACCAATAATACTGCTATGTTTCTGATTATTTTTTCAATAATGACTATATTTATTTAAACATAAAAACAATATTTATTAATGATTTCTTCTTTAAAAACAAAATGTTTTGCTATTTGGCCACCAAATATTTGATCAAATCACTATTCGTTACATCCCTACAGACAATCCCAGGTTTTCCCAGACCAGTGGGAGCCTCGTTCAAATTTGATGAAAGAAGGACAGAATAATTTTTTTTTTTTAACTTGTTTCTTTTAATTTTCTTAAAAACAACATAAAACTGGTAAAAAAAAGTGGGGAAAAAAACAACTATTTATTGACTATCATTGAAGTGACCAGTATTTATCATCAGTTAAAAAGAACTGGTTTCACTTTGCAAACTGGTACCAATTCATTTCTGAATTTTTACCTAAGATTTTCGGTGCCTTTTTTTTATTGTTTACTAAAATTATGTGGAAAAACAATAAAACCTTTAAATGCCAAGTTATGCAGTCCTTTTTATTTATTTCTTAACTAAAAGAAATTGCAGATCAACCATTCAAGAACAAGCTGTGCACTTTCTAAATAAATTTTTTTAGTAAGGTTCAGGGGATATGTCCGTATCCTGATCTGTTGTACCAACTATAATTGCCAAGGTGCCAGAAAGACTTTAAACTTGCACATTAAAAAAAAACAAAAAAACATGTAGATGTTTGCCCGGGGGTAGCTACGAGTTATAAATTTCGAGTTGATCCCCTTCTGCGATGTGCTTTTTTTTTAGTTTCTCGCGGGCAGCTGTCAGAAAATTGTCAAGACTTGGCCATTATTCTGCCACAGATCAGGATACGGAAGTCTCCCCAAGGTTAATTTTAATGAGTGTTAATTTATAAAACTAAATACGCTCAACACTTCATACCTGTCCAGATACTCCGGCACGTGCTGTGAGTATCTGAGGAGCAATCCTAATAGGATTTGTGGCTAGGACTACGCGAGGAGCAAGTGTTTTTTGACCAGCAGCTAAGCCAAGTCTAGGACCCACGTTCATGATCTGAACACCAGGAGTCAAGATGCTTGGATTGGACACAACCTGCGACACCACACTAACTGCTTGACTAGATGTAACATGGCTTTTGGACACAACAGTAGGGTTAGTTGTGACTTGCACAATATTGTTCGCTACTTGCTGTACTACAGTGGTAGGCTGGATGTCCTGGGAGCGAGTATTCACTCCAGCTTTACCCTTTTCCAGAGGTTGTTTAGGTTCCACTTGAGATTTCACAGCAATCACCTGTTTGCCATTAGTAACTTGAGGAGGAGTAGGAATTGACGTTGTGATAATGGTGTTGGAAGTCTGCATGGGGGATTGCTGCGAAGCAACATTTGCAAGATCATAGATTGCACCCATTGAAGCTTGCCTAACACCGAGTAGATTAACTGTGCCACCATTGGGCACTGAGGCAGCTGCAGTCTTGCTACGGGTGTTGATCGTGCACGTGGGGTTGACTTGAGATTGAGTTGAAAATGGACTTTTTATTTCTGGAGTGTTCGACTGCCTGCTTACACTGACAACAGGAGTGAAAAATGTTTGTTGTGGTGGTCCTGTAACCTGTGTAATGTAACCACTGGCTGGTAACGCACCAGGCAATGTAACAATAACATTACTAGAAGTGGATGCAACAGACGCTGCATTAGCATCTGCAACAGGAGTTGATACTATGGTTGATTTACCAACATTGATTAAAGATACAGCGGGGCTTGCAGCTATGACCCCTTGTTTTGCTCCGTCAAGCAATCGAGTGACATTACAATCGACTAAACTTGAATTATTTACATGATTTACAGTTACTGATGAAGTATTTACACCTTGACTAGATATTTGGATGCTTGATGATGATAACTGGGATTCTAATGAACCTACAAGAGCAGCGACATCTGACTCATCCACTTCGGAAGAGAGCATATCTTCCAATGACTTTACCGTCGCCATTTTTCAGCTATACTGAAACTTGTAAACACAAAGCGCATGCGTTCTTGAATGGAAAGGCATTGTGGGTAATAAAAATCATTGCGGTTTTTGTTTTTGGTTAATGCTTATGCTATCCAATCGATATTCGCATTGAAATAACTTTTAATGATTTTTTTGAATTTTAGCGAATTAATACCAGTTCATGAAACCATTAAAAAGCGAAAAAAAAGTTACAGAACTTCAAATATTTTCTAAATAATAAACATTCTTCAGAAATTTTAAATGCAAAAAAATTGAAAGATTATTTAAATTCTAAGGTTTACATAAGCTTGACTTATTCTTAGCGATACTTTAAAGAAAAAATATTAGTCTGTCCTTGCTGTTTATTTTTTAAAATTTAACATTTTAAATATGCTTCTCTGCACATTTCTTAAATAGTTAATTCTGAAACTCATTTTATTAATATATTTCGAGTGGATTGTGAAGTATAATTTTTCCTTGAATTTTTGATAATTACTGATAGTCAGTTCTCGATCTTTTTATACTTGTTTTCGTAAATTTAGGTATTAGTCTAAAGCTTAGAAACATAGGAATTCTTTTTGGAAGCAATGATTTCTTAGTTATATAATTTTAAAAACCCGGTGCTTTTTTATGCACTTCAAAAAATGTAATTTGAAATAAATAAAAAAATTAATTTGATATTTTAGATTAACAAATTATTTTTCATAATATGTAGGTATAAAACATGTTAAGAAATAGATTCTTCTTAGTGAAATAAAATATTTTCTTTTCGACATTGCATGTTTAATATTACTTATGACGGAAACTAAGAAAAGCTTTCTATTTTAAATTTTTTCACATGTTTATACTTACTTTAAGTGAAAAACAAAACTATCAATTTGTTTAATTTAACTTTTAACAAATAAATCAAACTAAGCGAACTGATTAAACTTTTTAGCAAATAAAGGAACAAAGTGAAACAATATAATTCGGAATCAAATTCTATTGCCCAAAAAGGCCTGAGATTGTTCTATTCTTAATTGGATGTACGCAAAATTTCATATATTAGTTTATTTGGGAGGATGTTTTGATGTGAAATTGAGTTAATGTGCCAAAAACTTTTTAAACTTGCTAAAATTTCCATTAAAATGTGTAGAGGTTTGCTTAAGAATTATAATTATTTTCAAATTGGTCCCTATTAGTAATGTATTTTTTTCTCACTAGCTATTGAAGAAAATTGCTAAAACTTGTTTTTATTTTGGTGTAGGCTCCGATGCAGAAATCTTCCTGAATTTGGTGTGAATTTATTTTTTTCTAGTTTTAGTGAAGATTTCTCTATCAGTACCAGCACCAAAAATTACCCCAAATTTTAGTGACAACCACGCTGCAGCGTGCAAGAAATAATCATCGAATAGGGAAATTAGTTTCCTTCTCAGAGCAATTTTGTCTAATTAAAGTCTAAGTGTAATAATCAATCAATAATAATAATTATGATAATTATTTGTTATTTCTGATAATCTGATTAATCTAGGGATGTGTACCACTGCCCGAGGTATAATGTACTCTGATTTTTAAGGTCAAGCGCCATTGCCTGGTATACGTTTATACTCAGTGAACCTTATTGAACTTATATATATATTGAACCTCAGTGAGCTTTTATTGATGTTTTCTTAAGGTTAAGTGTAAATGACTGGTACGTGTTTATCCAGTATGCTCAACACTGTTATTATTTTTTATAAGGTTAAAGGCTACTGCCCCTAACATTTTCTATACTGACTGTTAAGGTGAAGGTGGTTCTTTTGTGCTCTTAACTTTTTTCACTACAATTTGGCATTTTTTTATGCCCTTCCTTTAATGGAACAATATCCAAGTTAATAAATATATTTTTTTCTTAACTTACAGCAACTGCAAGAAAAAAGTAGTTACTGAAAAAAGTAGTGTTACTGGTGTTTTAATAGTGGGTGCTGTGGTAAAGCTTGTAATATATTAATATAACCTGGTTATGGTAACATGTTTTTTACACCTTGCTCTTAAAATAGATATAAGTACTCACATTTGTAATTAAATCGACATAGTTACTTTCCAGGATGTTATGTTGACATTAAAATCCTCTTGTACAAAGCCGGATTATACCTTTCGTAGGCCCTAGGCACAGAGCCGGATTATACCTTTCGTGGGCCCTAGGCATAGCCGTTTTTGGGCCCTCCCCTCCTTCCCCCACTCCTCCCCTCTTTTCAAAATATATGCTAAAATTTTCTTGCATATTTTTTTTAAATTTTTATTAATATGGATTTTAATTTACAAATTTGTTTATCGAACTTTATCTGCAATACCGACCTACTGCCGATATTGCAGTTGATATTGATAATATCATTATGATTAGTTCGATCGATAGCAATGTTAGAGATAAACTTGTGAATACTTTTTCTAACGTTCACATTGCATTAACGGGGTTGCCATCCCCTCCGCAGAGGATCAAAATTGTGTGTGCAGCTCTAGTGCGGTGTAAATGAACAACAACAGCATTAAGAATATATTTGTCGATTCTTGGATCAAATGCAGAAGGAGAAAGATCTTTCTCCAGATTAAAATTGATAAAAAATTATTTGCGTTCAACAATGATCGTTTGGCATCGCTCGCACTAATGTCTATTGAATACGACATTTTGCGTAGTTTTGGAATTCGACAGCTAATACAAGATTTTGTTGAATCCAAAAATCGTGAAAAAGTAATATATTAGATCATAAGATTCTGCAAAATAACTTATTACCGAAAAATATTATATTTTTATATGTATCTTCATAATTTTGTGCAAAATACACTTGTTGTTTTTAAAGCTAAATTATTTCTGTCAACAAATTTTTTTCTCCCAAGCTTTTCGTAGGCCCCAGAATTTCGTAGGCCCTAGGCACGTGCCTAGTGTGCCTATAGGTTAATCCGGCCCTGCTCTTGTAACATTCTATATGCAAAAATTGTTTGAACTCAAGGATTATATTTGACATTTCTAAGAATCAATTATTGTTTATTCTAATTTTATGTAATTCTAGTTTATAATTTTGAATTTCAGATTTAGTGTGTCTACATCCTTTATAAATCAGCAATTATTATACAGAGTATATTTGCATCTGTCTGTATCCTATCTGTGAAGAAGCTAAAGAAGAAAAGAAAAAAAAGAGTAAAATAAATATATTTTTTGAAGTTTTTAAAGAATAACATACAGTCCCTAACCAAATTATTAGACATTCTATAAGATTCTATGTAAAATTTTAATTATCAGGTGATACTATACAGCTTTATTGTTTTTATGCGACGGAAACCGGTTTGTACTTGTTTACGTTTGTGTATCAATGGGTTAAATTAGATGATATATAATATAAACTCGAGAATTGGATAAATTAGACGATATGTTATATAAATATGGAATATTTTATCAGGTATTATATTGTAATAATTAGATCAAATTATGAGATGTATTGTTGTTTTTAAATAATGACATGTTTTGCACAAGTTTATATGCAATACTTTTATATTTCAACAAATCGTGTTTGTGATTCAGTTAATTTATAAAGAAAACCTCAGAGCTTATGATAAATATTGTTAATATTTGTGTTATAACAATAGTTTTGATATTTTAATATTAATCATTTAAAAGGAATAAAAAGTGATTTTGTGATCTTTTTGAGGGACTCTAAGAGACAAGAAAAGTGTTCCTCCCAAAGCATTTTTAGAAGGGCAGTCCACCCCGTCCTGCCCTTTGATCCCTATAAACGCTCTTTCTTTGTCCTTTTTGTAAATATATGCCTTTCTCTCATAAAAACATTATCTTTTTATTCATATTCCATTTTTAAAAAAATTAATTCACTGCTTAAGTAACAACTACGCACTGGTAAAATTGTCTTGAGTTTATAGTTTTAATTTTGATTACTAAATAGTAATCAATAATCAAAAAGTAATCAATATTCGTAATATTACGAATATTTACGTTGTTGGGATTAATTTCAACTTGTTAAATTATTATGTATCTCTATTTTCAGGGGTGGGGATATTAATACAATTTTTTAATGGTTTTAATTTTTAAAATTTAATTTGTTTATTTTCTCATAATTTTTAGTTTAAATTATATAGAAATCTTTCAAGTTGTTTATCAATCAATGACTTTTTTTAGTTTACTTTTTTCAGAAAAAATTTATGCCCAGAGATAGTCTTTGAGCATGCCTTTAATTATTTTTATAAACTACAAATTTTTCTCTTATTCTGATAACGAGAGATAATTATTTTTTGAAATATGTACATAAAATGGTATAAGAGGTAATTTAAAAATTGTTTAGAATCAAATTCAATAATTACATAATATTACACATTTTGATAAGTTTTTACAGTGTCAAATGAGTGCCCTTTCAAAACTTATAGTGCCTTTTTTCTGAGAGACAGCACCCTGTTCTTTTTTATTCCTAGGAAGCACTCTCATATTAGTAATGTGATCTTTATAGGTGGCACTACGGCATTAGAATTTTACTTTCGCTTAAATCACTGCTTTGACCTTTGTATTCAAGTGAGTTTAATATCGAATGTCGCTATTTGTATTCACAATTTTTTAAAATATGAATTTTTATATTTACCTGTGATTTAAAAGTTACACATTGCGATTCATATTTATTCGATCTAAATATCCGATGTAACAATCTGTATTTTTGCATTTTTAAAATCCAATGTCACAATTTGTATTTTCGTGCTCTTAAAATTCAATATCTTGAATCATATTCATGTGATTTTAAAATCCAATTTCACGAATCTTGTAAAAGCTAAGTTTTCATTAAATTAGTTACTATAAAAGTGTATATTTTTCATTGGTAGGTAATTTAATTATAAATCTTAGTTTTAAAAAATTACATTTATTGTTTATAAATTGGTATCGTGATATCAAGTGTTTGCACATAAAATTTTCAGGGTTTTTCACTTTGTATTATGATTACCTTATATTTATGTACTATATTTATGTACTATATATATATATATATATATATATATATATATATATATATATATATATATATATATATATATATATATATATATATATATATATATATATATATATATATATATACATTATGTATTTGTTCATTTTGAACATAGCCTAATAACCTTAACAAATTATTTCAATATTTTGTATCAAGGTCTTATGAGATTATGAAATTTTTATAACGCCAAATCTAGTATGACTGGCAATATAAGAAAAACTAAACAAAATATTTCTAACTGGTAACTTAGACATTTATTTCATAACACAGAACAAATGTTCTGTCACAAATACTAATATTTTAGCAGCTACATAATATAAACTTAAAGTGAATCATTTCTGTTTTTTTTTAAAATTATTATTAATTTATTATGAATAACAAAGGATTTTTCTTGTTTAAAATTACCATACTATTCTAATTCTGTGAAATATTGTAATTATTATAACTAAGTTGATACAATTAAAATGGCTGTACCCAAATTTGCTTTACATTCTTTACTAATTTTCTTACAAATTAATTTGTCAAATAGTTAATTTTGAGCTAAGTTGTGTAATGAAAATCTTACGACAAAAGATATTTTAAATTTTAATACCCTTTAAAATTATTTAGCAGAAAGTTTTTGCATGAAGTTCTAATTGTTGTAGATCAATAGAAAATAAATTTTGTGAAGGTTGAATATCTAGTGTTAGCAGAATATTCAGCATTTAAGCTATTTAGTATAAATTATTATTCAGTTTATGTGATTGTAAAATAACATTTTCTCTATCAATTATTAGTCTCTGCTGAAACAACATATTTTATAACGACAATGTGTATGTTCATGTTATTTTGAAAATTCTATTCTGCCTTAAATACTCCTAAAACTCTCTTAAAAAATAAGTGTATTTAAAGTACAAGTTCTTGATAAAAACTGCAAAAGAGGAAAAATTATTAGACCAATTTCAATTCAAAACTTGTCAAAAATGGTCTGATACAAAATAATAAGCAATCTTTAGCAGTTATAAGCATGAAGCAGCATAATTCATTCACTTTTTCTAGTTGCTATTGTGTCTCATAGTTGATTAATTAACTCTCATTCAATCTGTATTTCCTTCTTTATTTTTTCTATCTAAATGCTCATTTCATTTGATCGTTACTTATTGAAATCCTATAGTTTATTAAAACATTGTATTTGGCGTTCATGTAGTTCAGAAAAAAGGAAATCATTTCAATGTTTTGCTTAAGGTTTTTTTTAAAATTATTATTAAATGTTGCTATTGATGTCTTCTTATAGAAATGAAATATCATATTTTTTAACTACACGTTCAACACTACATATCTTAACATAACTTATTTCTTTGATGTTTATTGTGTGTTAAAGTTATTCATATATTTCTCATTCAACTTGTATTTTCATCAGGCTTTTGATTTTAATTCCAGAAACTGAATAAAACTATCAAAAAACCTTGAATGATAGTTAAGAAATCATAATACATGTGAAGTTTTTTATAGTATATTTAAAATATTTATTTGGCAAGTAAAGAATACAAATATATGAATGTATGACAATAATTAGAAATAAAAATAACAGTTGTATTAATGTAAAAATTGTAGTTACAAGGAAAAAAAGTTCACCTTATACTCTTAAATTTTTTTTGTTGCTTTATTTTATTTGAAAGCTCAGATCTTCTCTTCTATAAATTTTTAAAGAGATTCAATGACATCAAAAAAATAGTATAATGTTAAGTGCTTAAGTCTTACAACCACATAAAATCTGAATTAAAATATTAGATAAATTTATAAACGAAAATTTCTAAAATATGGTTAAAGAAAGCGTACATTTTATTACAATAACATTGGAATAAGTTCTAAGGAGTCTGTATTATTTATAATTTACATTTATAGTTTTACAACTCTTGTCTTTTTATGAAAGAAAATAATGGCATAAATAATTATAAGAAATTTTCAGCTCTTTTTACTTTATTTTAATGTCATCTTTAAAGCAACCTTGCAACTATAGAGCTCTCAGTGGATTTTTTTTTTTGTTATAGTACTCTATATTTAAAGTATGTTTAAATACTAAAAAAAGTTGTTTTTACTACACATTCTCTTTTCACACTTATTGAATTAAATATTAAAAGTAGTGTCGATTAATATTTGACTTTAATCGCTAGATGCAATGTGCTATTCTAAATATGAATTATAATATTTATACCGATGCATAAATGCAGTTTTTAGGGTTTTCACGTCACAGTTTTATTTATGAAATCAAAAATTCACTGATCCTAGTTTTAATTGCTGTTTGTGCCATCTAAAATGTTCTGTTTTATTTATTTCTGTATTGAAATCAAATTGAAACAATGAATGTATAAAAATACTTTTTAACTGTTATTTCATTTTTGTTGAAGGTAAAACAGTTAGACATCCAAAATGACTGCCCCTGCTGAAAAGTTGAAGCAACTGGAAGCTTTAGAGAAAGATTTAGCTGCTGCTCTACATGCTGCTAGTAATTAATGATTTTTTTTTTTTTTGTATTTTACATAATATGTATTGATCTGATATACTATTTTAATCGAACATTTTCATTTCTATGGTACAGTAGAGCGCCGATTATCCGAACTGCTCAGTGCCGAACATGGTTCGGATAATGAAAAGTTCGGATAATTGGAAAACTGTTTAAAATCTAGTGTACATGATTATTATTTATGCACTAACTTTCCTTCACACCTTTTGTAGGCTTAGGGATGGTAGTACTATCTAAAATAGCTTTGGCGTGTTTAGAAGTTTTTTTCTTCTTCAATCTTTAAATATTTTTAACTAACTTTTTTAAAAACTTTTTTCATTTTGAATTATTTTTATCATGTTTCAGTTTCTTATAATTTTTTTTGTGATTTTTTAACTGATTTTATCACAATTTTAATTATTTTCCATTGCAAAAGAAATCCAGCAAAGATTTCGTTTCAAAGAAGATGCGTTTTTTTTTAGCAGCTATATATCCCTTATTCTTTTTAAATAAATCAACTGAACTGGATCAACATCATTTTGACGTTCTAGCCAATTCATTGCAATATCTATTTCAGTTTTTTATAATTTTTTTGTCAATTACTGATTTTACCACAATTTTAATTATTTTCCATTGCAAAAGAAATCCAGCAAAGATTTAGTTTCAAAGAAGATGCATTTTTTTTAGTAGCCATATATCCCTTATTCTTTTTAAATAAATCAACTGAACTGGATCAACATCATTTTGACGTTCTAGCCAATTCATTCCAATATCTAATGAATTGCACGCTTCTATATGAGAAGGTCCACTATCTTGAACTTGATCACATACGTCTGTGGAGTTCCGATTTTCATTCAAAATTTCAGCAACAATTTCATCATTTTCATCCGAAAGATCTACTGGTTCAAAAACTTCAGTTTTTCTGTTAAGAATTTTATTCCAAGATTTATTATTCCAAGCACTGTAATCACTAATCATTTAATATAAGTGACAACTACCCATTCCCCAATTATAAAACTTCAGCACTTATCTATTCACAAACTCCTTCTGCATTCCAACCATTGTAGACTATCAAAATGAAGCTCACATTCTTAGAAGATAATTTTCAGTTGTAAAGGGGTAGGTAGGTTTAACTGTATCACCATACATGTATGTATGGCTGCAATAAGAAAACTGCTAAAAAGGTCGTAAATTAAATATGGTCTTTGGATGTAGGGGATATTATTTATTCTTCTTAATTTAGAAAAATTTTCAAGAGGTTGAAAAGGATTCTAAACTTAAAAAAGAAAAGAAACGAATTCAGACATAGTTCGAATAATTGGACGTTCGGATAATAAGGGTTCGGATAATCGGAGCTCTACTGTAATTGGTTCTTATTACTAAAGCTTTTTTTTTTGTATATTTTTACAGAAAACTCAATATGAACACAAATCCATGGTGGCTCCCATGGATTCATTTTTTAAGTCTATTATTGGATAATTAAAAAAGCACAAAATGATAGTGACTATTAAAACATGTCATGTACATATTCACAAATAATATGATGTATCTTATTGTATGAAACATTAAATAAAATAAACTAGGGTAGCAATTGAAAGGCAAATTCAATTGGCTCTTTCAATTGCTGCTTTATGTAAATTTAATTACTGCTTCATGCAAATTAATTGCCAAAAAATCTTTTTTCTTTCCATAAAAACCTTTATTTATTATTTTCTGCTATAAAATGATGTGTGCTGTCATAAAAATTTATTCAATAGTGTAAAAAATTTTTTTGGAAAATTTCAACCAATGAGTAACAGCATTATTCCACTGTTCTGTTATTCCAGCTCCATGTTCTGATTCTCTCTACATGCATTTTATGTTTAATTTTCTACTTTTTTTATTCTGCAAAATTAGATTTGAGTGCTGTTTTAAAGTAAGATTAAAAATGTGTAAAGTAAGAAAGAATTTTAAAATTTATCCAATAGGCCTGTTCAAGATAGTTAAAAATAATTGTTTTAAATTTATTGATTTTAATCTTTTTTTACCATTAATTTAAATTAAAAATATTTTTCTAAAGTCTGATTTCATTGATTTTGAAGGTTTTAACTGGAAAAACAATGCCTAAATTATTATTTGATGTTTAAGATAAACTAACGAAAAATAAATAAGTGAAAGAGTGATCAAATGTGGATAAAAGTGACTGAAACTTTCAAATTATAAATTTCCATTAGTTTTTTTTTATAAAATAATTTGTTGTTTAATATTCATATTTGATTTCAATTATATCTATTTAGTTTAAAGCTTATTAAATTTAAATATTAATACTTTTAAAACTTGTTAAATGTATAGTTTGTATTTATAAATTATTTGCTCTGCCAATCTGCCTAGAGTAATTTCGAATTGTTGTTGTTTTTTTTTTTTTTTTTTTTTTTAATTTTTTGAACTAAAATAATTTATTTTTTGTTTGAAATCTAACTGAAAGATTTGATCTTTGACTTTGCAAATTCATGAAGATGTTTAGCTTCAATAAAAATGAATATGATTTTCTTTTATTCAGTTGTTAGTTTGAAATAATTCTATGTCCATTTTTTAGCCATTATTGACCACCAGTATTTAACCATTTTTGTTTGAAATATAACTATTCTAGTTATATTGTTTTTAAGTAATATTAAGCATCAGAGCTTTGAGTAGTAACTTTAAAATAAATAAATAAATATAAAAAATCCGATTTAAGTAAAAAAAAAATTATTTTTTATTTATTACTTTTTTTTTTTGTTGAAAAAATTCATAATTTATGTCCATTCTGCTTTTAGGACTATTAAATTAGTTTGTATGTCATTTAGTGATCGTATTTTTGTAATAATTCTACTCCAATTCATTTTTTCCCCTTTAGATTAAAAATTTTGAATAAACATTGCAGGTTTGTTAAATAATTTAAATACAATTAAATTTGTTCCAGTATAAAAGTCCAAATTATGTAATTGTAAAATTAAGTTAATAATTATAATTTTTATGTATTACTTTAAATAGTATAGATAACTACCAGTGTTGTCAGCATTGAAATCATCAAAGTGCTGAATTGAAGCTGATTAAGAACTGTGAAAAATTGCTATTGTTAAAATAAATTATTATATTGAATTATATACAAGTATATTAATTTCGATAAGTAATCAAATAAATTTTTTACTACTACTTCTATTGACTTAATAGTCTTTTGAGGACTTGAGCCTGCTTCAGGATGTTCTCCATTCTTCATAGTCTTCTATAGACTTCCAGTTTTTAATTTTTATCTGCTTGAAGCTCTCTTCTACTTTCTCTAACCATCTTCTGCTCTGTTTTTCAAAAGGCCAAGAGCCACCAGATTTTGAATCATAAACCTTTTACGCAGTTCTATTAATACTCATCTGCTGAATGTGATTCAACCATGTCAGTCTCTGGTACTTCATATCAATGACATTATCAATGTCTTCATATTTTTCCTAAGTAGTTTTTAATTATTCATCATCATTGACAGATCCACAAAATTTCCTCATTATCTTTCTCTCCCATTTTGATTGATAATCCTGATCTTTTTTCAATATCATTCCAAGATTTCCCCTCATACAAGTGTATAAGCTTGAGTAAAAGCTGTGCAATAGTATTTTGCTCTTAAGTGAGGTCAAAGTATATTTTAATAGTGTTTGAATAAGTTAAACAGACCTATTTGCTGTATGAGAAATGAAATAATTTTTCTGAAAAAATTATATTGCTCTCTTATTAAATAGTTTCCTTTTATTTCTTTTTAAAAACTATTTTCTGATTAAAAAAAATATATATATTGTAAATGACTGTTTTGAAATTTTTTTCTATGGTGTATCAAGTATAATTTTAAAGTTGTGGATTGATGCCAAGTTCTGGCAATTTGGATATTTCAATGTAGATTGTTA
Source organism: Parasteatoda tepidariorum (assembly GCF_982258835.1). Taxonomy (NCBI): domain Eukaryota; kingdom Metazoa; phylum Arthropoda; class Arachnida; order Araneae; family Theridiidae; genus Parasteatoda; species Parasteatoda tepidariorum. Next base: position 100,164,003 of record NC_141755.1, on the reverse strand, counting down.
GGGAATCCTTGACTTATCAGTTTATGTAAAGTTGCAAATTTTGTTAGTTAAACTGATGTTTTTACAATCAGTTTTGCTCTCTATGGTTTTCATATTTGCAATAATAGTTTTATTTTTATGTAGTAATATGGTTTTTATTAGTTAAACTTTATTTTTCTATCGTTTCATTGTTCTGCTTTTTTTCAATTTAAAAATATATATCTAATCAATTTCAAGCAATATGAAAGTTTACATCCAATTTAAATGAATTATATATGATTTTAAAAAAAATTGGATTGCTTGGTGAAAAAATAAATAAAATTGAACAGTACTTTTTTTACATCTTGTTGATATATGGTTAATTCTATTTGCGATTCTTAGTAGAATAACATAACTCTAAGCAAGTACTTAACCATCACTATTGTTTTAAATGAACTATTTTTACTAGTGTGAGCCATTATAAAATGATATAAATGTATATTTATTTAATATATAAATTTATAAATATTTAATACCTTTAAAAAACTGAATAAAATGTTTTTATCTACTTGAATATAAAGAAATAAGAATTTTGTTCTGATATTGAGATTTGTAAAAATGGACCTGCTGAAAAATAAATAAAAAGTTTATTGTAAACTGTCTTAAGTGCAGCTTATATGGGTAAATCCACGGTGACTGATGTTTCATTTTGATAGGTTTTCTTATTCGTAAACTTTTTTTCCACTGATAAATATTTAATAATTTTATATGGGTTGTTTTTCAATATGCATATAAGAAAAAGGGAGAAAAATTAAAAATGTTTTATTTAGAGTGAAAATATCAAATGTGACTGACATTACATAGAAAGGAGTTAAACATCATTATTTTATTTTGAAATTCTCCTTCATCTATAAGCAATAATTGGATTATTTTTTTAAAAGTTTCTCTAAAAAAGTTTTAAATTAACAGGAAGCATTGAAAGGGCCCATATATGATATATAGCAAAAAATGATACATAGAAAGTGACAAATAGAAAAAAGATTCTTTTGATTGGTGCTACAACTTTTATGTGACTGTTGTTTCAAATATAAACTACTATATTACAATTTTAATAAACCTTTTTTCGTTTGTGTTATAAAATATTAAAAAAAATATACTAATAGTTATAAAATATACTACTACTTTTGATTTTATAACCAAAAGTTAAGAAATTGTTTAATAGAAAAATGCTATTAAATATTTTGTTTTTGTTATGTTGCCCTTCATATTGTTGAATTGCTCTTATGTAAAGTATGCTTTGTGGTAACCTGCAATAATAATTTGTTTTTGCATTAATTAAATTTTATTGGTGGAAATTTAATTTTTAAATAGCTGAAACGCTAACTAAGGGGTAGACTGCCTGCGACAGAGGGCCCAATGTTGTTTTTGAATGGTCAATATGCTTCCCCCACTTTGTAACCAAAAATTAATTAGAAAATACTACATAACTTAGCACTTAAGTTATCATGAAATTCTATAACTATTTTTCAAACTAATTTCAGTAAACTTTAAAAGAATACCAAATTGATTGTAAACATTAATATTTTAAAATGTTGATACATTAATACAATCTGTTAAACCTATTAAATTTACTATTTCAATGTTTTTTAAAGAATTGTCTTAGTAAGACAAATATGATTCAGTGGTTAATTTGAAAATTAACGATGTAAGTAATTTATTTTCAGTAAAAAACAATTATAAATTTAATTTTTCCATGTAGATAGTAGATGTTAAAATATTTTTTTTTTAATTAAGATAAAATGTATACATACCTGCCAAGTCTCTTGTTGTTTAACAAAGACTCCTATATTTTACGACTATATCCTGTTTACCTGTATATTCTCAAATTTCTACGTATTTGTGGAAAAAATTTAAAAAAAAAAAAAAAATTGGCAATAAAATACTTCTCTTATTTACTTACAGATGGTGCTATTGCCAATATAATGTAATGCTATATGTAAGCAATCGCTGTATGCAAGTGCTTATATTATTTCCTATTTTGAATTTCTCTTTCTGACTTACATGATGTATCAAATCTTTACTCGTAGCCTAAAAAATTTCGCTAGTTAACTCCCTTATTTTATTTCTCCAATGTTGGTAGATATGTATATAAAATTTTAAATACTTTTCAATTCAAAAATATTGTACCTATACTTAGCGTTTTAATTAAATCAAATGAATATTAATCTTTAGAACACTAAAAATTAGTTTAGTTATTAAAAAGCCAAGTTTTTTTCTGGTCCTATTTGTAAAATGGTTCTACACTCCGAATCTGATTATTTTCGTACTTTCTCATTTATTTGAAATTTTGATTAGAATAACTTTTTATTTCCTTTTGTTAATTAGGTTCATGATATTACTACTAAACTACTCGGTTATATTTTTGTTTCAGTACATTAACATTGTTTTATGTTTGCAGGTCAAGGCATTTTAGAATTGAGCAAAGAAAAACCAAGTGTGAAGCAAGCTGAAACTTACAGCACAACCTTTTTAAAAACTCTTGAAAATGTAGAGGCTGGCCTTTCAAAGAATATTACATATTTGACTCAAGTCTCAACTGGTATGTTGAAAAATTTTATATGTAGGGTCATTCTAAAATAACGGATTATTGACGGTTTGATGTTTGAAAACTACTACATCACTTTGCTTACAGATAATTCACACCATCGGAAACGAGTTTCTGGAAGCCAAAAATATTTGTTTTAAATTTTTGAAAAAATTTGAGTGAAAAAGTTCTAATAAAGTAAAAATTGTGATAGAAAATATTTTTAGGAAATACTGCCAAAAATGTTGATCTAGTTCATGCAAAAATAATAACTACTATTTCAAAATCTTTTTAATATCATTGAACTCACTTTATTTTGTATTGAAAATGTTAGTTTTTTAAACAAGTTTTTTAACTTATGTTGTAGTCTGTGCAAAATAGGGTATGGAATTAGAAAAATTTATGAATAGTGTGTTGCAATAGTGTACTATGTATTTGATATAGCAAGTTTATAACATGCATATTATTAACTTTATATATATTATATTAACTTCTGTTATAGTCTATGGAAAACTTCTGAATATTTTGTTGCAATAGTTTACTATGTATTTGATATAGCAAGGTTTATAAGATTTTTTGATTTAGCCAGTTAATAAAAAAAAAAAATGGAAAAATTGATGAAAACCAGCAAATCAGTGACTGGATTTATTTTGAGATGCTAGGGAATTTTTTTATTTTTACATATTTTTGCAACCACATTAACATTTTAGGCATTACGACTATAGACAAAATGGTATTAAATTTTTCCAGGTACACATATATTTCTTATTGAATAACATTAAGAGCTATTGACTTTTGTGACATTACTCGGCAACTAATGCAGAGAGGTTTAAAAAAATTTACTTCACTTTCTTCACAATCTTGCTTCTTCCTCACAATTTTTTCGTGCTGTTTGTTATAATTTATTGAAAAAATTTAAATTGAAGATTCAATTTAATATCTATGTTTATATCAATGTTTTTTAATTGAAGTTTTTCTTATTGGTTATTTAATATGTTTACTGAAAAATGTCATAGTTGTTATTAAAAAAAAAATGCATTTAATGTTAACTTTAATAGACTTTTAAATATAAGCAATAATAATTTAGTAAAAAATTTTAATTTAAAAAGAAACACGTTTAACATTTTATTGATGCGAAATTTAGATTTTTACTAATAATTACTAAATATATTTACTTAAAAAGAATAAATATCTGAAATTCATACTGTTTACTTTTTGTTATCATTTATTTATTTTCAATGTTAATGGTTATAATTTTTTTATAATTAGTTTTTTTTACCATATTCTATGTTAGTAGTTGAAATTATGCCAAATTGTTTTAGGTACGCATGTAGTTCTTATTGAATAACATTAAGAGCAATTGGTTTTTGCTGTTTGCAATTAACACTGAGATGTTTAAAAATGTCCACTTTTTGCTATATTTTATGAAGTTTTTTGTTCTTAAACTTCCTGGAGAATATATTTTCTTTTATATAAACATACGCTCTTAGAATCCCTGGTGATCTTTATTTAATACTTCTTTTTTTCTTCTTCTTTAATGATTTAGTTTGTGAACCTTATTTATATAATACTGTTTAAGTTTGGTACGAGTATATCTTGAGTAACAGAAATCCTTCAGCATGGCAGTAAGTACTGTAGATTTAGTTTCCCCATTGAAATTGAAAGATTTTATTTCAATATTATAATCAGCAAGGTCATCCTTTTTATGAATACTTCTGATTTTTTTTTGCTATAATTAATTTGTTTCTTCTCTTGAGCAGAGCTTTTTTAATTTAAATTGCTTTTTTATTACATAACTAAATTTGTTTCTTATCAAGATTATGCACTTCTTTAAGCAAAAAAACACTGTATTAGAGCACTCTAGATGACAAAAATCACTGATAATCTAAAAAAAAACTCAAAAGGTAAGGTGGAAATTAAAAAAATAATTTTAAAAGATGTATTCATCCGTGTGCATATATTTTAAACACGCAGTCAGTGACTTTGACGTAGAACGAAATCTTCGTTCTATGTCTGCAAATGATTAAAGAAAATACACATATATACTTCATAAAATTTTTCAATTACACTTTTTTTAAAAATAAATCAGTTACTTGTTTTGTCTCCGTTTGGAAGTACCTTTTCTTAATTTGAAATTGTACTTTCAATCTCTTTGCGGAACTCACGAATAATTAGCACTCTACTTAATATTTTTTCCAAATGTATTTTAGTTGTTTGTATATTTAAAGTAATTATTGATAGCATTATTAATCTTCCTCTTCAAATACTTTGCAATTTTGTTACAATATAATACAATCAACAAAATTTAGATCTTTTCAATTTAAGTAAAGAAAAAAGAATATAAATAAATAAAAATCACAGCGAATTTTATAAAATCGGTTTTCTTACAAATCAATATGTTTCATTTATCTTTACTTTTATTGCCATCCAAAAAACCAACAAAAAAAGGAAGAATTTCTTTGTCAAAGTTAAAAGAAGATGCACTAAAAAACAAATAAATTACTTTAAAAAAAATTATGCTGTACAAAAGTTAGTCAACTAAAGATTACCTGTTTTAAAACAATTGAATATTCAAGTTGTGAAACTAATGTCATCTGCACTTTTTGAAGGGGGATAAAAGAGTTAATTAGATCATTGTATACAAGTTTTTACTCAGCTTTACTCTGAAAATTTTTGTTTAATCACCAAAAAATTTTTATACTTAATGTTCACACCTGCTTACTTTCTGTAAATGGGAGTTTACACTGTTACTCTATCACTCGTACTCTTATCATTAAAAACTGATGAATATTTAATAACTAACACTGATAACATAATGCATACTATGATTAATAAGACTTTACATGAAACCTTGTTTATAGAAAAATTTGTATTGTGTTGCTGACTAGATAATATTATCAAACCTGATGACTTCATCACACATTGGGACAGCTATAAATTACTAAATGTTTGGCATTGTATCTAAATGATTATGAATCTCTGATTTTGCTTTCACGAAGACATTTCACCAATAAATTATTTTCTATTTTTATTTAAATATTAATAATAATCCCTGTATTTTGTTTATGAAAGCTTATAGGTACTATGAAATGACTTTTAAAACACGCTTTTGTTTTCATATTATAGCTCTGCATGAAAAGTATTAACTGGAACTGAATATTAAGTTGTCGTAGTTTTTCTTTGTCCTTGTTGTTTAATAGAGTGACAACTATTTAAATCTAAATTTATCTAATAAAAATTTAATAACTTTAGTACATTTCATCTTTGATATCTATTCAATAATTCCAAGTTAGCAGATTTTACTTATGAGAGGCTAACTTGGGACTTTTTGTTGACTGTTGCAGCTTTAGCAAAAGTACTCAGTAATGTGCATAGATCATATATTTCCTTGTAAAGCAACACGTTGCATCAAAATGCTTGTTTACATGGATATTTTGAATTTATTTCTATTCATATGCTATGCCTGTAAATATTTTTACTTCCTTAACAAAATGATAATAAACATTAATGTGATTGCTGGGATTATAGTTTATTACAAGGTGTTTGGATACGGTTTTGTAAGGTAGCATGCTATTTTAAAATACATGTTTACATGCATATTTTCAATGTATTTTCATTCATTTACTATCTGTCTAACCATTTTTACCTCCCTCACAAAATGATGCTTATAATGTGATTGCTGTGATTATGGTTTATAGAAAAAAATTTCAAATATTGATGACTTGGATAAATAGGGGAAAGTTTTTAGTCAAATAAGTTTTGTATTCTTAAGGTAAAAAAGAAAAAAAAATTTATTCGGTTTTACATCATGTATTATTTTTTAATATCAAAATTTCACTTTCTTTTGCAATTATATTTGTTCCAAATACCTAATCTTTCTTTGCAACCGAATAAAATTTTCCTAATTTGGTTCATAACAAAAGAAAAAAAAGTCATGAAATCAAAATAATTCTTTTAATTTGTACACATTTAAAATAGAAAAGCTTTTCTCTGTTGTTGGCATGTTAGTAAATGTACATGATCAAAATAAAATTAAATAAAATTTTAATATCAAAATTTCACTTTCTTTTGCAGTTATTTTTGTTCCAAATACCAAATCTTTCTTTGTAACCGAATAAAATTTTCCTAATTTGATTCATAATCAAAGAAAAAAAAATCATAAAATCAAAGTAATTCTTATAATTTGTACACATTTAAAAAAACAAAACATTTCACCACTGTTGTCATGTTGGTAAATGTACATGATAAAAAATTAACAAATTGAGAAAACTTACAAAAATGTTATAAAGTAGTCTGCAGCTTCACTGAAGTATACATTTTATTAAATAATTATAAATATTTTGAAACAACATATTTAATTAATTTTTGCTTTATATTTCTTTTTTTAATTAAAATATCTACTATAATGCAATCTAAGCTTAGTTTAAGTTCTTGGGTGTTTGATTTTATATTATTCAATATTATACTAGTTGGTATAAATTAAAGAAAAGGCCGTGAGAAAATGATTTAGATAATATAAATTTTAGTCTAAAATTTTAAAAAACTATGAAATGGAGGAAATTTTCTCCTAACTTTTGCCAGACATCCTGTTGTTATAAACAGCAAAATCATATTTTCTTAGAACAGAAGCTTTATTATTGTTCCTGAGTCATTAAACTCCATATTCAATTAAATTCATCAATTAACGACAAAACTGCTGTAAAACATGTTCAATAAATGAAGAAGAATATGTTAAATGATACTAATAGTAGATAAATACTCTGCTACACAGTCTTTGTTGTATACCTATAATTTTCATTGTATTTCTTATTTAAGTGTTAATAATTTGCAATCGAAATATTAAGTTAATATGCTGAGAAACTTATTGATATTGTAATATTTGTGTTAATCAATTGCAAGAAAAATATATTCCGGAAATTAGAAAAGTCAGAATTGTCCTTATTAACAGTCAAAGTTGGCCTATTTTCTTTATTTGTTTTAATTATTTCTTCATTTATTTATTCTATTAAACTATAATTTCTTCCAAAAACTTGTGGGTTTAAAAAAATCATATTTCTAAAATTACTGTTATAATAAAATATGATAAATTAATAGTTCTTAAAAAAGATAATCAATACCCAAACCATTCCCAACGCATGAATATCATTAACTCTAAAATTAACCCACTCTGAAATTCAAATGAATTGATTTATCCTAAAATATTTTTTTAAAAAATCATAGATGTTAAGTATTTATAACTTTTAAAGAAATTGTTTGTGAGCCTGTATATACAAAAACTTCTTTTATAATTTGAATCAACATTATTATTTATTGTAGAAATTACATTGGAAGGATATTTTATATAGACTGCAGCTCTGAAATTTGCATTATTACAAAATTTGAAACGGAATTCAGCGCTAAAATTTATCGTTTCTATTGTTCACCTATTCCACTAATTGCTCATTCATATCTATGACTTATAACTTTATTTAGGTACTTCAATATTTTTTTTCTTCTTTTCAACAGTGAAAAATCTTTATAACACAAACCTTGAAACGTGATGCTTTGCATTATGTAGAATTTTGTATCATTTATATTATCTCACATGTCATTAAACTTACCCATTAAACATGGCAATATATATCTGGAACAGATAAATATTAATGTTTCAAAATAATACAAAGAGTTTAAAACACAAAATTATGCACTTAAAGATTTCTTATTTACAGAAGAAAAAAAAATATTTTCATGAGCATCACAATTTAAAACAGATTTATAATTTTGATATCAATTTCATTTTCTCTTGTTTTTTGTTTCTAATTTTTTTTATTTAAATTGTTTACATAAGACAAATTTGGTTTTAGCTGCTTTTTGTACTTCTCCATTTTGATCTTAGGTTTCATCGAAATATTTGCTTAAATGAATTTCATACTTTGTTTTGGATTATAAATATCCTATAACAGATTTATCTCTTATTTTTCACAAATAGAGGGGACTGGTTAATTATTTTTAAAAATAAATCTTATCAATTATTAATTTAATAATTTTAGAATTAATTTTTCTAGCTTTCTCGCATGGTAACTGTGCAAGATTATAAGATTATACCAAAAGCTATTAACTGATGTTATTTTAACGTAGTAGAAGATGTACAATTCTATAAACTATGATTCTTCAAAACAATCTCAAAAGTAAATCAAAATTGATAAATTTGTTTGTTTTTAATTCTGAAGCTCATGAAAAAATTATTTTTTCTTCTGTAAATAAGAAATGTTTAAGTGCATAATTTTGTGTTTTAAACTTTTTGTATTTAGAAATTATTTTGAAACATTAGCCTTGAAGTCCCATAATGGAAAAATTAAATAAGCAAAACTAAATAAGAAAGACTGAATAGGAAAATTAAATTGGAAAAAACTAAATAAGAAAAACTAAATTTTCTTATTTAGTTTATCCATTAAGGAGCCTCGGGACACAGTCAGTTTTTGGTTTAACCACTGACTATAGAAAGGCTCCTGTGTGTTAGCAGATAGTGTGTCTTTTCATGAAGTGCTATTTTTGCTAAAAAACATATCTTTAAAATTTCTTTTTTGTTTGTTTTTTGTTTCTATCTTTTTATTTAAAATATATTTTTAATTTCATAATACTCCACTCCAACTCTTTATAATACTTTTCATTATTCTAAATGAAATTAAATCATGAATCTTAAATCAAGAAATCTAAAAAAATGTGAGTGGCTATCATTTTAAAAACTGTTAGAATTATCCAGCTGAAAAACTTTTATTTCATAGTAAAAGCAAATATTTTTATTTTTGGTATGCATTTTACCTTCAGTAAATTGACAAAACTATTTTTATTTTAGGTCAAGCTCATGAAGGTTCAAGCTATGCCAGTCAGAAAGTTATGCAAATGGCTTGGCATCGGTTAAAACACTCACAAACAAGACTGGCTGAGCTGGAGAGATTAAAGAATCAGCATTTACTCGAGAGAGAAACTCGTAGACAAATCAAAAGAGAGTCTGAATCATGATATGCTCATTGTGATATCATTCTTACGTGCGTTTTCATTCCCCCAGTTTACTTCATTAATATCAGTTTATACAACTTGAGAAAGGAGCAAAAACTTTGATAATTTTTCAATCTTGTGTGTGCATTATTTATTTACAATAAAAATGTACTTTCCAAAAATAATTTTTGTTTTATTTTGCAATTTCTATTGGCTGAAATATTAGCTGATCATGTTATATTTTGGGAGCGACCGCTCTCTGTTCCGCAGTAAAATGATCGTTAATGGAGGTTGGTCGTTTTTAGGGGTTACTTCCATTGACTTCAAAATGTTATCGATGGCACGTGATTTTTCGCATGTGTTTGATTTTACTCTGTGTCTTTTTCTTGGTGTGGAAATGCCAATTGTGTTAGCGTCGTGAAAACTGGATTGATGAATAAAATTTAGTGTCAATAAAAATGACCCCTTACTGATATAATTATGTGCAAAAACAAATTTACCAATTATGAATAATAGAACTATCTTAAATAAATAAATAATTATGTTTTTTTTTTTTTTTTTTTTTTTCTAGGTTTGCATTTAATTTTATATCATAAAAATTAGTTTACTTTTAAAAAATGAGAGGTTTGTTTGCTTGTTGTCGTGACCAGGATATGAACCTGGGTTATTTTCGGTTCGTATCCTGGTCACGGCAATGCTCTTTTTCAAACTTAATTTTATAATTGTAATAAAAATTTTTAATATATAATAATCAAACTGTTTGTTACATATTGCATTTATACTACAAATCGCACATTGTATTCATAAATACAAACAGCATACAAATTTTCATAAATAAATGCTGTTAATAGGAATACTGAAAACAATTCTTAGATATTATGTTAAAAGTATATTTATGGATAAATATTTTTAATACAAATTGTAATACAAATAGTAATTGTAATTTTTTTTAATACAAATAATCAGAAAATTATGAAATAAACTTTTAGAATTTTTGACCATACATTTTTATTCACAAATTATTAATTTTTCTTTTCAATCAATCAATTTAATTATTGAACTGATAGTTGCGTTCAAAGCAAATTACAAGTTTTATTTTAAAAAATAAAACTTGTAAGTTGTTATCTTTACTGTATTTTTCTTATGATTTTCTAATATTATAAATTTAGGAAGGACAATTAGTTCTAATTTTATTGTTACATAAACCATGAAAATAAAATTAAATAAAAACAAAATTACTAAAAAATACATTAGCCTTCAAAAATTTAAAGAATTGAAGTAACCAGTTTAACCGATTGAATTAACAAATTAAATATTTTGCATTAATATTTTACCAAATAATATTTCTTAGTTTTTAGATAATTCTATTTTTAACTACAATCTTCAGTGAACTGAAAATAATAAGAGTACACATAGCTCATCTAGATATATATTTATTTATTTAGAAAAATAAGGGTTACATAAATCAAAATAGATCTTTAAATCAAAATTCAAAATAGATTTTAAAATTCTGTATAAAATTAAAATAAATTATATGTATATAGCTATTCTTGTAAGAAATTAAATCTAAGAACTAAACAATTCTTAGATACTATGTTAAAGGTATATTTATAGATAAATATTTTTAATACATAAGTAATCGGAGAATTCTAAATTATGAAAAAAACTTTTAGAATTTTTAACCATAAATTTTTATTCACAGATTATAAATTTTTCTTTTCAAATCAATGATTAATTTTATAAAATAAAAAATATATTTTAATTAAGTTGACTTAAAAGCTATTTCAATTATTGAACTGATAATTGCGTTCAAACCGACAAGTTTTTTTTTTAGAAATAAAACTTATAAGTTGTTATTGTTACTGTATTTAGTTTATGAATTACTAATGTTATAAATTTAAGAAGAAAAATTAGTTCTTATGTTATTGTTACATAAATCAGGAAAAGAAAATTAAATAAAAGCAAAATTACTAAAAAATACATTAGCTTTCAAAAATCTGTAATTAAAATTTAACCAATTGAAGTAACCAATTACATATTTTGAATTAATATTTTACCAAGTAATATTTCTTAGTTTTTAGATAATTCTATTTTCTACCAGATTCTTCGGTGAACTAAAAATACTCATAATAAGTACACAGTTCATCTAGATATAATTGTACATATTTATTTAGATATAAGTACTATACTTATTTATTTAGAAGAAATAAGTGTTACATAAACCAAGATTCAAAAGAAATCTTCAAATCAAAATTCAAAATATATTTTAAAATTCTGTATAAAATTAAAATGAATTATATGAATATAGTTATTCTTGTAAGAAATTAAATGTAAAAATGTTTAACTTTTTGTACTACATAAAATTTTAATTTTTTTAAAATAGAACTATTACAGGGTGCATAGCCAAATTATTCAGCAAAAAATAAGCACTCAAAAAATAATTTTAAGAACTTTAAAAAATATATATTAATGGCGTTTTCACACGCTAGGACAATGCACCGAAATAGATTGGGGTTGAATGAATTGTGAAAACGTTGAATAGAACAATGTGAAAAGCATGCTTTTGAATAAAACGTGACGAAAATCAACATGATAAGTGAAAAATCTCATTTTGAAAAAGGGGAAATTAAGTACTTTTTAAAGACATCTAATGAAAAAGGTATCTTTAAGGGCTTTTAAAAAGAAATCGAAAATAAGCACCTTTATGCACTTTTTGAAAACGCTACTCACCCTGTATTAATATATTACCTATCGTCAAACAATTGTATTAATCAATTTTACTTTCTTCCAATTTAGACCAGTTTTTTCCTGTTTTTTCCACTTTCTTTCAGTTTCCTGCAAGATATGGGTTTCTTATAGACGAAATGCCAACCCTGGTTCATACTTTCTAGTATATTTTAAATAACTAGGATATGTCAGTCAAATATTCCGTTTCTTGTATTATAAACTTGTATTTTAACGTGCTGTTAGATAATTTCTTTTATCGGTATTTAGAGTTCCAAAGTGTTGTTTCAAAGAATAAAACTTCATGCTAATTGATGCCTGTTTCATTGATGTAATTTATCGTCTTCATGTTATTTGATACTAGCTGAGCACCCGTTCTTCGTCAAGGTAAAAAAAAAATGAAGAAGAAAAAAACATCAACAATTGTACTGAAGAACGCTAAGATATCATGCACAAAACTGAAGGATATATACCAACACAATTAATTAAACTAAAATAATTTCAATATTTTTTGTCGTTGCCGGTGGCTTTACTTTATTAGATTAAGAAAAATAACTCTTCACTATATTCAGTATCTTTTGAAATGATGGTACTGATGAAGGCCAACTCATGATGGTCCAAATTCATCAAACTTAGGTGATTTTCCCTTTCTGACTGATGACATCCCTTTCGAAGGCTATAAAACACCTCTTTCCACATTATCTGCAATAAAATGCACAGCATTAATACAGTTTTAATAGGTACAAAATACGTTAGTTTTACTTACATTAGCAGACTTTGTATTATTTATAATTGCACCAATTACCATAATATAAAAAACGCCTATTACCAAAATAAATTAAGCTTTATTAGCGTTAATAATAGCATGACGGTGTTTTATATTTCTTCTAACGAAGTAGTACATTTACTCAATTAATTTTGCTTTTCAGCACTTAACTAATTATCTATTTCAATTAGTACCAATTGCCACAATTAATTCAACATCATTGGTGTCAAACACTGTATGGCAAAGTTTTGCCTTTCTACTAAACGAATTCTCGTCATTGCTCCATTAGATATGCGTTTTAGTTGGTTTAATTTTATATTCGGGGGAACGGGAGTTCGAATACCGCCGGCCGAAGATTTCTCGTGTAACTGGTGTACGATAAATCTGTCGAGTCACGAAGTCCTCCATGTTCCAATAACAGATTATACCTCTGGGGGTGCTGAATTGGAGATTGATCGTTCTCTGGTTCAGGTCAAAATTACTATCTGTAGCTACGATCTGAAAAATTAAAGGATATATGAATAGGTCCGCCCTATAAATAAGTGTGGCAGAAGTCGAATTCTTCGCCATAGATGGCGCCACTGGAAAACACGAATAATCGCACTCCTTGCTTTAATGGCCTATGATAGCAACAACAACAGTTTGTTCCCATAACCAAAATTAATTAAGCATCATGGGCATCGATATTAGTACGGCAATTTACGTCTTTTAAATGGGTTTATATAGAAGCAAACGGGTTACTATACTAGAAAATAGAAAACAATGAAGTAATAAATGGGCCAAGTTTGAAAATTATAAGTAACTATAAAAGAAAAAATGTAAGCCTTTATGTAGATGCAGAAGAAACATATTCAAAAAAGAAAAAAAATGTTTTTTAATAGAATAGAATAATTCTACAATTAAAAAAAGATTGGTAATATCAAGAAAGAACGATAACTTAAAATATTTTATTAAAATTACCATATTGTTAAAAAAGGGTTTTAATAAAAAAAAAGATAATAATACTGTGATAAAAAGAAAAATGAATTAGCTTTTTATGATACAATTCACATATGATACAATTTGGTCCTCTTGTGTCCTAACTAATTCTTCTGTAAATTTGTGGCGTGGCTTCATGTTTAGGTATATTGTAATAAAAAATAGTGTTAAGATTTAAAATTATAGGTTAATATAAAGAGAAAATAGTGTCACGTATATGCAGAATACATTTTTAAAAAAATTACATTTAAATCAGATTCCTTTCAGCCTAAACTAGTTTGTCTATAATTTTGTGTCTAGGTTTCGGATTAAGATGTATTCTAATGATAAATACGTAGGGAACCGATTATCCGGAACGATCGGGACCATCGATATTCCGGATAACTGATTTTTCCGGTTTTCTGAATCGCTACAAAATGCCGTTTTTTTATAGTTAAATCCAACTAAAAAGAAAAATTGCAAATAATCTTAAAAAGAAGAAAAAACGATGAAGTAATACACTAATGATTATTTCCAAAATGATGGAAAGGTAAACATCTTTCAAAAAAGAACGAAAAATCCTAAAATCTAATGAGGAAAAAAAATAATTTTTTTAAAAAATGGCGGGAAAACTAATCGAATTTCGTTCCGGTTTTTTGGTCTTCCGGTTTTCAGATTTCCGGATAACGGGTTCTGTACTGTAGTTTCGAAAATATAGATTATAGGGAAAATACAGGCCTCTATGTATTTGTAGAAAACATACGCACCCAAAAATAAAAGCTTTTTAAAAAATGGAGTAATTCTGCTATAAAAAAAAGATTAATAATACAATCAAACCCCGCTGTAACGAACATGGTTTATAGTGAACTTCCGGATATAGTGAACGAAATGTTCTCTCCCGTGCCTTACTATACTCATATAATATTATTTTTTGTGGATATAGTGGAACCAAAAGAAGAGAGGAAATTGGATATTATGAACTTTTTTCTCTCTTCGGCTGATTTTTTTTCTTCATTTTTTGGTTATTTTGAAATTTCTGCGTTTAAAACATATACCGATTTTTAAAACGATCTATTGAGCGGAATGTTTTCTTGTTTGCTTCTTCTATCTCAGTTTCCCATCCCTAAATAAAGGCCATCCCTAAATTTTTTCGTACGCAGGTCGAAAAGTAATAAAAATAAAAGTTAACACATTTTTTGTTACTACATATTGATTTTTAATCATTTTTGTATTTCTTTTTATGGGTCATTGGTTTAAATAATGTGTCATAAAAAAAGAGCAGTTTGGAAAAATTAGTTAAAATTGTTTTACAGTACGGATATAGTGAAATCCCGGTTATAACGAACCGAAATTTCGGTCCCTTGAAGGTTCACTATAGCGGGGTTTGACTGTATGAGAAACGTAAAATAATTTGAAATATTTTATTAAAATTTCCACACTGGAAAAAAATAAAAAGAATAGTTCTGAAACAAACAAAAAAAAGAAATACAAGAACAAGGGGAAAGAAACACAAAATAAATTATTAAAACTATAATACCGAAAAAAAAGGTTTTTTATGGAAATAAATATTTTGGTAATAAAAGGAAAAAATAATTGACCAAAAATGAATCTTATTATTCACGCATGCTACAACAGTACCATCACGGGATTCGAACCCGCACCATTAAGATTACCAGTTTGGCACATCATACTGTACCACGGGATCGCGGTGAGCTGGCTGGTTGTTTGGATATAAGTGTCATTTCCGTTGATTAGCTTAGGGTGCACAATGTTATCCAATTATCTATCTATAATTTTATGGCTCTTTGTTGTAATGTACAATATTATAACAGTATATCTGACCAAATTTCAAATTTATAAGTATATATTAAGAGAAGATTTACGTTATCGTGTATCTTTAGAACATCTATGTATATATTTCTCTTACACGGCGACAAAAAAAAGCCTCATTACAACTCCCCGAATGGCAACGCTAGGAAATCGATCAATGATTGCCGCTAAAAATGTCACATGCCAAATCTAGCTGAGGTGGCTCAACATATAGTGCTTTTAAAAACGGAAACTGAAATAACCAGAGAGAGTATTCTCACCAATTATCAGCTATCAGCTGCTGCTATCTCATACTATTAAGCTAGGCAGAAGTGCGTAGTCTTTGTCGATAAATCTCTATTCTAGTATTTTGTCGAAAGCTGTTTTTTTTTACGAATTTATTTGACGATTAATTATAGCCAAAATTTTTTCCTTTTTAAAGAGATATCAGTTTTAGAAATTTTATCTTAAGATTTTATTAACTCATGTTTGTGAAAATTGCAACACCATGAAGGACTTACGCGAGTGAGCTGAAATTTTCAGGAAATGTAAAGTAGAGCATAATATGCGAATGATTAGAATTTCAGACCCGTAGTGCATGCGTATGCTGAGCAGCGCCCTCTAAACGGCGGATGGATCCAAATAAATAGACGGCTGTAGCGAGGCGTGTATGGTTATCGGTGGTTATTTGCTAGTGGTAAACGTTAGCTCAGACGTTACTTATGCCTCTTCGACTAAAAAGAGAGCGAGATTTCGACAACTTACGGAGTTTGAAAGGGGGAGAATCATCGACCTTCGTGAAGCTGGATTGTCTTATCATGCAGTAGCCGCTCGTGTGCAGCGTAACAGCAGCACAGTGATGCGTGTTCGGAAGCAGTGGACGGACGAGTGTTAGACAACTCGGAAATCCGGGAGTGGAACCCGAAATTTCACGTCAGCTCGCAATGATAGACGCCTGGTCCGCATGGCACTGACAGACCGTACCGCTCCCTCTAGACAACTGGCAGCACTGTGGTCAATAGCTACAGGTGTTTCATCGTGTGCTTCATCAATTCGTAGACGTCAACTGCAGCGTGAACTGTGAGCAAGGACTCCTTTATAAAGGATCACCATCACGCTAAACCGTAGCCGCCTGCGTCTACAATGGGCCAATTAGCATAGGGACTGGCATGCTGATTGGTAGCGCTTCGTGTTTTCTGACGAATCCCGCTTTAATTTGTGGTACCATGATGGCCGCATTCGTGTCAGACGCTATGCCGGTGAACGCCACCTTCCGGAGTGCATTATCGAACGCCACGGTGGACGAACACCCGGAATTATGGTCTGGGGTGCCATAGCATATCATGGACGATCTCAATTGCTACGAATTGTGGGTAATCTGAACAACAACCGGTACATCAGTGAAGTTTTACTGCCCCAAGCTGTTTCTCTTCCTTCAAGCCTTGCCAGGTGCTGTATTTCAACAAGACAATGCCCGCCCTCATATTGCTAGGACTGTTCAATGCTTCCTTGCATTGCGGCAGGTACAGCTTCTTCCTTGGCCTGCGTATTCCCCAGATATGTCACCGATTGAATATGTGTGTCATTTCGTTGGTCGGTGCCTCGCTCGCGATACTCGTCCTGTTGCTTCTACAGACGAACTTTGGGTACGCATGCAAACTATATGGAATGCTCTTCCTCAGACAGACGTTTAAAATTTGCTTGACTCCATGCCACGTCGTGTAGCAGCGTTTATTGCGGTGCGTGGTGGCTACACAAAATACTGATTTCGATCTCTTGTTATTGTTTGTTTGCTTTGAAAGTTTAATCATTTATTTGTACCACTACCACTCAACTGTGTAGTAAATTTCATTCAATTATGACGATTCCTTCATGGTGTTGAAATTTTCACAAACATGAGTTTACTATAGCACATTTTTAATAGGTTTCACGAATTACATGTCTTTTATTTGAATTCAAATTTATTTTAATGACTTATTACTTACTAAAAAGATGTAATTTTTTTTTTTAAAAAAAAGTTGTTACATGGATTTGAATGATTGTTTTGAATTCTTAGAATTTTGTGCATTTGCAATGCACCTAGGTTAGTAGCGAGCGGAGCGAGCTTGGTTTGCGAAGCAAACCATATAAGGAACCATATAAGGAAGCAAACCATTTTCGGGTGTTGGCGACCGTTAGCGAACAGGGGCGCAGCCCACTAGTGAGTTATATTGACCTTAGAATTAGACCAACTTGAACCTCCAACTAATTCGTCTATAAATTTGTGACTTGGTTTCTTGTTTTAGTATATTGTAATAATAAATGGGGCCAATTTTGAAAATTATAGGTTAATATATGGGGAAAATCTAAGCCTTCGTGTATATTTAGAGAACACACAAAAAAAAAAAAAGAATAAGGAAGTTTTTTTTCTCTTTTTTTTAAATAGATAATAATAACAAAATAGAATGATTCTGCAATAAAAAAGAAAGAGCTCTAATGAGAAGGAAGAAGACAAAATAAATTATTTTATCATAACTACAATACTATAAAAGAAATATTTCGGTGAGAAAAAAAATATTAGTTAATAGTGAAACTTATTATTCACATTCGCTACGACATCCCGGGTTTCGAATGCGTGTCTTTGGGATAACTAGTTTGGGGCATCATACTGTACCACGGAACCATGGTTGTTTTAAAACTTTTTTGAAAAGCGGTATTCATATGAAATTGGTTTCATACTCAAAAGTGAGTATAAATTTAATCAAAAACCATATATTTATGGGCAACGATATATTTATAGATAATTTTAAAAAAAGGAAGGAAAAAAAGAGCTTGTTCATCTCAGAACACGCCAATTTCAGAGTATGTATGGCACTAACATAAGGGTGGACACCTTGAGAATTTTTTATAGTTTTTTGCAACGTGAAATTAAATTGAAACTGGTTTCATACGTGAAAATGAGGATCAGTTTATCAGAAAATTTACATATATGCCAAGAAATATTTAGAGATATTTTTTTAAAAAAAGTTTGTTTAGTTAATTTTGGCGAAGTTTATAATAGATCTATAGTTAACATTGGGGAGGATATTTTGAGAATTTTTTATAATCTTTATAATACAATTTAGTTTCATATTAAAAACAAGACACATATGAGCGAGCCATTAAATATTTTATATATTATTAAAAAAAAGGGAAGAACTTGTTGATCATGGTAAGTTCAGATTATAGTGCCGGGTTAGCCTGGTTGGTAGGGCGCTGGACCCATGTAAAAGAGTTCGTGGGTTCGATCTCCGCCGGCCGAAGATGGTAGTAAATGGTGACAGATGCACATTAAATCTGTCGAGTCGCAAAGTCCTCCATGTTCCCATAGCAAATCAATACCTCTGGGAGTACTGATCCAGGAGTTTCCTTGTCTTCTGGATTGGTTCAAAATTACAAGGCTACGGAGTTGAACATTAGTAGTCGTAAATCCAAACTTGTGTCGACTGTGCAACGACGGATACAAATAAAAAAAATAAAAAAAGTTCAGATTATGTATATTACTAATATAGGGGTTAACAGTTTGAGATTTTTTTAAAATTATTTTTGGCAACACGGATTTGATTCGAAACTATAATTATATTCAAAAGTGAATGTTAATTTAAATGATAACATCAATATATGTTACGAAATATTTTTTTTGAGTCCGAAAAAAAGAATTTTTTTGAGTCCGAAACACGCAAAATTCAGAGTAAGTATTAGGAGGGAAGACACCATACATGTCAAGAAATATTTATAGATAACTAAAAAAAATAATATTGTCGAACAAAAAAATTAATTTACGGAATTAATTTTAAACTGGTTTCAGAATTAAAAATGAGTGCCAATTTAGCTGAAAACTCCATATATGTCAAAAAGTATTTTCAGATAATTAAAAAAAAAAACCCTGCTTAGTCCAAAATCGGCAAGTCGAATTTATATCGCTAGCATCGGACAACAAATTTTTTTAATTATCTTTTGCTAAACGAAGATCCTATGAAATTGGTGCCATATTAAAAACTCAGCGTCATTTCGTCAGAAAAAAATTTCCATTTCAAATGTAAAGCATATATCTGTGAAAAAGCTTTGTACTTATAATGCTTTTGCAATACAAGCCACCGTTTTTCAACTGGCTTCGGATTGAAACAAATTAATCCATTCTTCTTTTTCTGCTTGCAAATTAAGTATATTTGTATTTAGTATTGTCGACGAACAAAAACGAACTAAAAAAAACTTTACGAACTTTAAACGAACTAAAAAAACTTTACGAACTTAAAACGAACTAAAAAAACTTTGCGAACTTAAAACGAACTAAAAAAAACTTTACGAACTTAAAACGAACTAAAAAAAACTTTACGAACTTAAAGCGAACTAAAAAAAAAAAAAAATAGCTGTATTCATCAAACTAAACAGACAAGTAATGCTCGAATAAATTATAACGAGGCCTAATTATGATGTTCCGTAGAACTTATTGACAAAGCTTACTGAATTCAATTAGGTGTTATATGGAATCTCAGGACACTGCGAATAAATGATATACAAAAGGTAGGCGTATATTTGCCTGTAATTAATTCTAGATTGCATTGATATTTACTCTATCTTATGAACTCACAGCGCACTATTGGGTAGAACAGGAAGGTTTCAAAGACTAATGATTAATTTGAAAGCTATGTCAGTCCTTTTAATCTATTCTGTCGGGTAAAGCTTGGTCTGTAAATTTCGACTGCATTGAATATGCGCTATGTAATCCACGCATAATGGTCGAACATTTATGTTTCGCATTTAATTTCAATAATTATTCAGTTGTTTTCAGTTATGTATTTCCTGAATTTATATAACTCTAATTATAAGGTATAAAATAATTAGAGCTGGCTTCAGGGTGAGGCAAGCGGGGTAATTTCCTGGGGCCCCATTTTCCAAAGACTTAAAGGGCCCCCATGCTGGTTGCGTTCGATTCTTTTTAAATTATAAAACTTGCCTTTGTTAAAATATATCATTATTATTTAAAATTCGAAAAACTTGTTTTTATTTTTATTTTATTTAATTTCTACTATTAGTTCACGCTCTTCTCCCTATATATATTTATAAATCTAGTTCAAATTTTCTACTGTTGATAAAATACTTTTTATTTATCCACTCAAATTTAAATACAATTTTTTAAACTTTTAGTAGATGACATTTGATGTTACCACAGTTTTTTTCAAACATTAATTAATTCATTAAATTTAATGAATTAATTTTAGTTTTATGTGGGAGAAATTTTTTTAACTATTTAAGAAAAAGTAGCTAAAATAAAATACTTCTTAGTTGACCTAAGTGGGAGTTGACTTTTATTTTTTTAAATTTCTTATATTACTTGTTTATTTTGACATAAAGATGAAATAGGGAAGGAGATAAGCGTCTCAACATTTTACTTTATCTTTAAACATTTCCCATAGTCTCTACAAATTTTACTTCTGCAATACGAAAATTAAATAAGCGCTTACATAATTGTGTACGCACATCTATGTTAGGTATTGAATATCGATAATGATTTGTTATATTTAGTCTTATAATTCCGATCATAAGACATAAAATTATCAAAGTAGTCTTAAGGATGGGGCAAGTGGGGTACTTACCCTGATCCCTATTTTCTGAGGACTCTAGAGTAGTGGTTACCAACTGGCGGCCCACGATGCCTTTTTTGGTAGCCCGCGAGCTAAAATATATTAGTTATAATTTTTTTGAGGACGATTTTCGTAAAAAAAAATCTATAAGGGTTTAAAGTACTTTTCGCGTTAAAAAAAAAAAAAAAAAAAAAAAAAAAAAAAAAAAAAAAAAAAAAAAACTAATTTTTTCGTTTCTGTGAAATTTAACATTCCAACGGTGCAAAAAAATTTATTTCTCAGGTTTTCCATCCAAGAAAATATTTATTCAAATACAAAAAATAATCGTGTATGTTGCTCGTTTTCATTTTTTTTTTTTTTTTTTTTTGTGAATATAATTTAGCGTGTGAGTATCAGAAATTTTCTCGAAGAAATTCTCCCATTTAACTTTTTGAAACCACTCATTTTGGACGAAATTATTTACATTTGAAAATTTTAAAACGCAAAAAAGATGGAATGAATGTCATGTTTTATCTAAATTCCTTGAACTGAATATCGCATGAAAGGAAAAGAAAACAAAAATCAATTTCAGATGCTCGAGAATTTTTTGGTCATTGCTATGATTCCTAATAAGTCGAAAAAAATGTTAATTTATCACAGAATTAAATTTAGAAGAAAAAAAAATCTTGTCGCTAAGTTTTTGATTACGCCGACCTGGTGGTTAGCGTGCCTGACTGCGGAGCTGCTGGTCGCGGGTTCGAATCCTGCTCAGGGCATGGATGCTTCTTTCTCTCTGTGTTCTATGTCCTTTCTCCTTTGTGTTTGAGTGTGACCCGCCCTATAAACGGGTTTGTGGTTGTGTGGCGTGGCGACGCTGCTCCACCGCCGTGACTTCGCCACAGGTGCCCACTGGGTAACGAGAAGAGAGTAGCAGTTCTGGCACTTTCTGTGGCCAATGAGACAACCCCCAAGTGCCCGCCATTAAAAAAAAAAGTTTCTGATTAAGAGAAGATTCAAAATGATACGTAGCAAGTATTATTTGTAATGCTTGCTATTTTGCTTTTTAATGATAAAAAAAACTTTGATAAAAATCTGGCAGAAATATTTAATGTTCCTTCAAACATAAAAAGAGTCCTATATAAAATTTTGATAAAGTTGCGGCCCGCCATTTGACTGGTGTTTTTAATTGCGGCACCCGGCCTCATGTAAGTTGGAAACCCTTGCTCTAGAGCAGTGTTTCCCAACCTTTTTTGTACCATGCCCCACCTAAGCCTTTCTAAAATTCGTATCCCCCCTTATGTAACATATACATATTTTTTAATATTAGAAAATCGAACTGTTCACTTAAGAAACTTAGGAAACTGTTAGCGAAACAAAATAAGTAAATTTTCAGAACATATAATGAAAAATTCAAATTCGAAATAATTTTAATAAAGATTTTTCTATAATAATTTAATATTTTAATTTTGTGAGATTCTTGCCCTTGATGCTTGCTGCTCGTAGATTTTATCTTAGGTTCCAATTTGGTTAGCTTCAGTCTCAATTCTCCCCGTTGTGTTATATCCAGACGATTTCTTTTTTTTTTCCCCAGTAAAATCACTTACAGCACTAAATCCACATTCAGCTAAATATGAAGATGGAATCGATAACAATAGTTTTCCTGCACATTTGATTGAATTTGGGTATTTGTTTTTTGTTTCCTCACGAAGCAATGACATCACTCCTTTCATATTAAATAACTTACATACTTAAATACTTTCATATTAACTGACTAATCATTTTGCATTTCTGCAAGTTCTTGATATATTTGATATATCAGGCAAATCCACTAACATGGACTGCAACATTCATGTTGGAAAATAAATTCGTTTTAAATCAGAATATCTTTCTCTTAAATCAGCCGATAGAATTTTCAGATGATAGACAATAACAAGTAAAGCGGTATCATTTACTTCACATTTTTGGAGCCAATGAAACTGTTCACAGTTTTTGTTGTTAATATATTTCTGACATAACTCAATAAGGGTAATGAAGCCAAATATCTTCGCTTTTGCATCAACAAGAGTTTTATTTGCTCCTTGAAGTTTCTTATTTAAAATATTCAGTTTTTCAAAGATATTGGCTAAATAACTCACAAATGCTTTACCATCGACAGTAAACAGATACTTCATTTCAGGTTTGTCGCCTTAAAAATTCCTAAGTCACATAATATTTATTGACCGCAATTATTTAAGAATTTGCTTTTTTTCTTTCGATTTTGTCACCGAAATCTCGCATTGCATTTAAATGGCCCAGAGCAAAAGGTTTAATCTCATGTTGAGTCCATTTTTTAATTGCCCCCCTTTGCAATCAAATTGCCCCCCGGTGGGGCGTGGGCCCCACGTTGGGAAACACTGCTCTAGAGTGTCCCACGCCGGTGATAATTAAATCTTTGCTTTAATAATTATTACAATTGAAATTCCTCTTTCAATTTACTTTTACTATTTTATTTTATAACCATCGTTGAACAGCCGACCCAATTTATGGGTTTACGACTATTAATGTTCAACTCCGTATCCTTGTCGTTTTGAACCCAATCCAGAAGACAAGGGAACGAAGTAATTTGCCTTCGTGGAGGACTTTTTGATGGAACTAACCCGCATTTGCGTTTCATGGAGGGGACGACCACGAGAACCTCTCGCCATTACCCAGACGGCAAAGAGACTCTAACCCATGATCCGTCTAGCAGTGAGGATAATTCACGTCAGCACTGTGGTCGGTGCAAGTCAGATGCGGATTCGTATCGAACAACCATTACTGGGATTCGAACCCAGTTCACCTCATTGGAAGGTGAACGCTCTATCCCCTAAGCCATCACGGTTCAAATTAAACACTGCCGAAACTTGGGATCGAACCTTCAGATTACTATTAAAATTTTTTAAAGCTCGTTGTTGTTGTTGCTGTTGTTGTCGGCCATTAAGGCAAAGGTGATGTGATTGCTCTTGTTTTCCAGAGGCGACATCTATGGCCAAAAATTCGACCTCTGCCACACACCTATGCTCCGCCCGCTTATAGAGCTGACCCATTCATTCATCCATGCATACATTCACAGATCGTAATTGTGACCTGAACCAGAAAACGATTATTCTCCAATTCAGTATTCCCAGAAGTATAATATGTTATTGGAACATGGAGGACTTTGTGACCTGACAGATTTACCGTGCACCAGCCACCATCATTCAGCTGGAATCGAATTGCCGTTCAAACGAACGGGAGTCCAGTGCCCTGACAACCAGGCTATCCCGGTCCCTTTAAACCTTATTTATCTTATTGTGAAGATTAAATAAAAAGTTGTTGTATCTATATTTTCAGGGGCCAGGTGAGGACAAAAAATATATGAATAACTAATTATAAGATTGGAAAATAATATTTATTTAAAAGCATTTCTGAATGTTTAAGTAGAGCCCTTAAACTCAAAATTACTCATTTCTAAGGACGCGAATGTTTTGTGAAATAAATAAAAAAATGAAACGAAAGTATGAAATGTGAAATGAAAAAAATATGAAAACTGCAAGTAGTCCGTTTCAGGATTTTAAAAAGCAAATTTAAATAAATAAATAAAATTAAAAAAACTAATTAGTAAAAAAATAAATAAATAAAATAAAAAAACTAATTAGTTAAAAAAAATAAAAAAATAAATAAGTAAAATTAAAATAAATAAATAAATAAATAAAATTAAAAAAACTAATTAGTAAAAAAATAAAAATAAATAAACAAATAAATAAAATAAAATAACTAATTAGTAAAAAAAAAATAAAAATAAAAAATAAATAAATAAAATTAAAATAAATAAATAAGAAAAAACTAATAAATAAAAAGAAAATAAATAAAAAATAAATGACTAGTAATAATAATTAATATAAATATATTAATAATAAATAAATTAATATAAAAAAATTAATATTCTTTTCAATGATTTAGGCAAAAATCTGGTGTTTTAAATTCATTTTCTCAGGCGCAACCCAGACAGAACATACTTATGGGGTCCCGCTAAGCGTTTACTAAGGCCCACATAGTTTAGCTCGAAAATTTTTCAAAATCTGAACAATTTAATCTTTCAGTTGAATAATGAAAAACTTTTACCTTCTGATCAGAGCATTGGAATAATGCAAAAACATAATCTTATAAAAAAAATGAACTACATTATTTAATCCGATTATTGAAAGAATTTTCATTTTCGTTCAACCAGTGTACCAAAAAATTCCTGTGTAATGTGTAATTTTCATGTTTTCTTTTGGTGTAAAAAATTACATCAAAAATGGGGCAAGTACTTTACCCCAAAGTGTTGTAGTAAAACGCCGCAGATAACTCTTAGGGCTTTTACTACACGAAGAACAGTTTCAGGGGAAGTGAAATACTACATTAAGAAAAAAAGTATAGTCAAAACTATGGTGAATATGACAAAAATTACCGTGTTTCTATGGAAACATCAAAGAGCACGGTAATTTTGACTGAAGCGCTGCAGTCAGTTTACAGTATTTTCGCTGTATTTTTGTGCAGAGAATACAACAAAGCATTTAAATTCCCAAAAAATATGCAATATATTTAGGACTTAATTATTATTATTATTATTATTTTGAAAATTAAAAATGCTCCTCTAATATTGATTGATTACCGTAAAGTGCTTTTATCCTGATTGTTGAGAGATAGCATCGGTCTAGGGTAGGTATTCAATCATAATTGTTTTGATTCGTGAATATATTTTAATAAAATATCGCATATTTGAATAATATAGAAACTCTAATTTATAATGTTCACAGCCAGAAGCAAATCAAATACAGAAAAAGCGTTTTTTGTTTTGTTAGAGTTCTATTTTCTATTATTAAGTTCTATTTTCAAAGATTAACGATTTTATTCCTTAATGTAAGTTATGCTTTAACCCAAGAGCATTAGTAAATGAATCGTCTTCGAAAGAATTTAATGGAATTAGAAGTATTATCAATATTTATGTAGTGTGTAACATGTATATTTTTTAAAGAATATTAATTTGGAGGAGTTCTTTTTCGAACATAATAAATGTGTTGATGTAGAAAGCTGATTTTTTTTTCATTACTATTCATAAATCGTCTGCCCAATACTTCAAATCAGCCTAAATAAGCCATTAATATCGGTCATACTTGTAGAAAACCTGCTCACCACTTTAGCACTTTTTATAAATTATTATCGCTAATAAATCGTTTGCATTGAGAGTAGTAGGAAGGTGAGAGGAAAAAAAATGGAATCAAAATTAAATGACCACCTGCCCTCGCTGTAAGCTCTATTTTGCATAATCATTTATTTCATTGTTAAGTCAGACGATTTCGTGTTTTTCTTAGATTCGAATCGAAATCCATCTGGTAAGGATATTCAAAAAAGGGTTAAGAAAGACGTTTCCGTTCTAATTACGCTGCAGAGGACGCAAAGTTCGATGACAGACATGTTTCCCATTACAAAATTTTACAATTTCTGAACTGTTTAAAAAAAGAGGAAATCCCCCCTTTCCGTTTTTGGGATGGAAAAAGGGTTAGAAACATCCCTCGTTCACCCCACCTGGTAAAAAGTTCGACAACCGCAAGAGGATAAGGGGACCATGCTTTGAGGATTTCCATTTTTGAACATAATTTCGATGGTTTAAGAAGTCGTTCTTAGGATTATACGACAAATCTTTTCTTCTAAGGAGTGGGATTTAAGTAAGTATCATGTTGATAAATTTATGCACGTGAAATAGTATTGAAATTTTTTCTATTTATTTAAGGGAGTGTAATGCATGTTGTACAAAAAAGTTAATTACTAGCATTTTCGAATTTTCATTATATTATATTTATCTTATTCGTTTTCCTTATATGATTTGATTTGTTTCTGTTCAATTTTATTTGTTTATTTTCTGTTTTGTAATATGAATTTGCATGTTTTTGTTATTCTTTTTTGTTTAAACATTATAAATGCATGGTTAAATCCCATTAATGCATGCTTAATTTTTTTTTTTATGAAATAAAGAATGTTTTAAGTACGTGAAATATACTTTATTAAGTGAAATTTTTATATGGATTATATTTGAGTTGGTTATTTATTCATAAAAGATAATTAGTTTTTTGGAAGTGTTTTTGGTCCTGTTTCTTGAATTAGTTTACTGATATCGGGTATAAATAATTTCCAGTTTATATCCCACTGGAATATAGTTATTTTGATTGCATAATTGATTGAATCCGTTGAAATTATTTACTGTAAAATGCATTACCCCTTCATTAGATTTGCAAAAGTATAAGTTTTACAACCAAATTTTGCATAGCGTCGTATGTTCATTTGAAAATTTTTAAGATAATGATTCGTCCAATGTACTTTTTAACTTTATTTGCACGGTTAAATTTGATTTCAGGCATCAATATTTAAATAGATATGAACTCTTTGATTACTTTAGATATATTGACAATTACGCAGTTTTCAGTCAATATTTTGTCCTAATTTTTTATTTGTCCCCTCAATTAGAGGATAAGTAAAAGATTGTAAACAAAAAAAAAAATTTTTAAGCACGCACATTCACAATACACAATCTATTGAATAAGTATTCTACTTTATTTAATAGAAATTTAGAAATATGACATGTCTGTTGCTACAATTTTATTAAAGGAAAGAGAATTCTTTTTTGTAATGCACCAACATCAGGGAAAATTATTTTTTTTAAAGTGTACATGTTACAACAGATGCAGTATCATTTACTATACATGTAAAAATCTGACAACTCAGTAGGATTAAAAAAATTTAGACAATAAATGCACCAACTTTGATAGAATGAATTTTTTTTTCAATTTTTAATATTTTGCCAAATATTTTGCTTATAGCTTAAAACCAATTTTCTGAAAATTAAAAAACCGTGTTGTTTTGCAATTTATTGCAAATATTATATTACAATTAGAAAGGAAATGCATTAAATCTTAGAAAGTTTTGAATTTTTAAAATAGCAATGGGAAAAAATTATAAAATACTTTACTCTATAAGTTGGCTATGAATTGTGTTATACATTTTTTTTAAAAGTTCAAAACTTTCTTAACCAACTAATAAAGAATTTTTTTCTGAAATGAGTCTTCTAAAATAATAGGCTTATTTTCTGTATAAATTCATTAATTCATGTTTTTTAAAAATTAATTCAAATTTTCAATTACGCTTCCTAACTTTGAAAATTTCAAGCATTTAGCAAATAAAACAATTGCTTACTGTATTGTAATAGCGAACTATTAAAATAAGGGTCACCGTAAGCCTACTCTTCTCCTATTTAAAGAAACAGTGATCATTTGGTTCATTACTTTAAAACTTTTGTTCGCTGAAAATTTTTAAATAACATTTAAGAGCCGCGATGGTTCAGGGGATACAGCGCTCGCCTTCGAATGAGGTAAACCGGGCTACGAATTCTGCATCCAGCTCGCACCGACCACAGTGCTGACGTGAAATATCCTTAGTGGTAGACGGATCATGGTTAGAGTCCCCTTGCCGTCAAGCTAATCAAGGAGGCGGTCTTCCTCTCCATGTAACGCAAATACGGGTTAGTTCGATCAAAAAGTCCTCCAAGAAGGCAAATTTCTCCCAATACTTGATCCAGGAGTTCCTTTGTCTTCTGGATTGGGTTCAAAATTACAAGGCTACAGAGTTGAACATTAGTGGTCGCAGAACCCGATAATTGGGTCGACTGTTCAAAGACAAAAACTATAAAATAACATTTAAAAAAATAACGTTTTTCGTTGGAAAGAATAAGGTAAATTTAAAACATGTTGTCTAAGGAAACAATCAAAAGGAAAAAGAATACAGAAAATTTCCCTTATAGTAACCGCTTAAGTGTAGAAATCAGTCAATCGTCTGATTTTATAGTTAATGTGTAGACCGTTAAAGTGACAATACATTGTTTCTTTTCTCAAATTACCTAAGTAATCTACTCTCTTCATAGATAATTATTTGAACAAAATGCTATTTATTTATTTTTCGCCATCTAAGAAATCAGGTTACTGCGAACAAGCAATTAGCACATTGCTTTATGGAAGCTATGATACAAAGAAACAAACAGTTCAATTATTTTAAGGTCGTTTATTTATTATAAAAAAACAATAAATACAGTCAAACAATCAAAAAACTACTTGATAGAATGAGAGAAATGAAAGTTTGAACTTTAATGATATAGTTAAGGCATTACCTGAGAAAAATGCGGAATACTCTTGATACCGCACTTTAATAGGTTACTCTATTTAATCTGCAGTTTAGCTAGATAAAGAGCACAATAACGGCTTTCGAATTTTTCTGTGATATAAACAACGTTAAAATAATCCAAACGTTGCGAATTTTGAAATCTATTAAGATTAAATTTGTTTTTTAACTTTAAGATGAGGTAAAGGAGGAAAAATTCCACCAAACCTTTTAAAGCGTCCACCCTCACTGAGGTGCTGCACCTAAGTTTTTTGTTTGCTTTTATTTTGCTAGAATAGGTAAATAAAAAGTTAACGCTTATTGTTTTAAAAACTACTATTAGCACAAGAACTCGATGTTTTGAAGAGAAAAAATTGAGAGGCTCTTTACCGTAACATTTTATTGCTATTTTTATTAGTACGTTTCCCTCACTTAAATGTTTTTCGTAATTTTTTTGCTAATTTTTGTTTAGTTAGGTTAGGTAAATGAAGAGACCGCTGATCATTTTCACATCTTATTGCTTTAAAAATGACTATTAATGGGCACTGAAAAAATGTAGGGTCAAAACAACCATAATGAGGAAACTTTTACCACTTTTCTGACTCGATGGGATCATGGTAATGTTTACCGAAGCAACTTGGTAATCATTTTGGTGAAATTAACAATAAAAAAGTTTCAAAATATGAGGTGAAATTTGATAATTTTATGATGATACTTTAGAGTATAACATAAAAACCATGACATTCGGTTAAATTTAATTTTTAGTTTTCTTTCTTTTACTAAATGTGTGATAATAGGAGCTAAAATTTTGAAAACCAGAATTTCCAAAAATTGTTAGCATATGAATGGTTTAAATAGCGTATATTAACCGAATAAGGATTTTTTTTCTCGACTAGAAGAGTCTTTATAATACAGTACGATAATTTTACCACAATTTTTCTCCATTTGAAAACCATGGTTTTAAAGAAAAAGAAAAAAAGAAAGGATCTTTGCCATAACGCTATTTGCACAACTTAACGATTGCTTACGTTGAGTAATTGAAGTTTGAAAAAATGATTGAATGCTTCGAAGCATTGTAACCATTGTCGTTAACGACTACAACAATCCTTTAATTCATATTATATATGTTGGAAAAATTGAGTTGTGAACATTGTTAGAAATTTATGAACGCTTTAAACTCTATTTCTTTTGAATTTGCCGCAACTTTAATATTTCGAACCATATTTATAAGTTCCATTACACGAAATTAATGGTTTCAAACAACAGAAACTTTAATAAGGTTTCAGAAAATTTCCTTCGTTTTATGATTTAGCGTTGAGAAATTTCCTGAGAAAATAATATTATTTTATAACCGTCGTTGAACAACCGACTCAATTTTTGGGTTTACGACTACTAATGTTCAACTCCGCAGCCTTGTAGTTTTGAACCCAATCCAGAAGACAAGAGAACTCCTGGATCAAGTAGTGGAAGAAATTTGCCTTCATGGTAGACTTTTTGATGGAACTAACCAGCATTTAAGTTACATGGAGAGGAAGACCATGAGAATCTCTCACGGTTAGCCTGACGGCAAGGGAACTCCAACCTATAATCCGTCTACCACTCATGATATTTCACGTCAGCACTGTGGTCGGTGCAAGCCAGATGCGGATTCGTATCAACCAGCCATCGGTGGGATTCGAACCCGGTTCACGTCATTGGAGGGAGAATGCTCTATCCCCTGAGCCATCACTGCTTTGAAAAAATAATTAAAATAAATGGTTGATGGCATGGACAAATTAACATATATCACAATTATTTAAAAAAAATTAAATAGAGATCCTTTTTTAAGCGAATTTATCAAATTAAATATTTTAAAAGTTCAGTTTTTCGTAAAAAAATTAAAAAAGGAAACTAAAATACAGAAGAGTATGATCTTATCAAAATCTATTGGTTTTAGCATAAAAAATTGCTTCAGAGAAAGTTTCGTTGTACGGAAGCTGGTAATTTTCGCATTTATTTAAGCAAATGTGTCAAAATTGTTCACTCGGTGAGATAAGTTCAAAAGTATGCATTTATGTTTTTTTAATCAAAAGTAATACATATTATTATAAAGGAATGCGAACATAATACTTCGCATAGAATTCTGTTACTGTCGATGGAGCTATTCCTGAAACAAAAAATGGGTCTCAGAGAAATTACAACTGCAAAATTTTTCAAAAAGAAAAGAAAATCAGAAAGATGAAAGTCTAAAAATTTTCTGAAATGGCGAAAATCGAAAAGATAAACATTTAAAAAAATTTCAAAATTGCCGAAAATAAAAGCAAAAGATTAACGCAAAACCAAAGTCGTTATACGGAGGCTATTGCTTTGGCAATTGGATGACATTTTGAATGTTATTGAATGCTCCGATTAAAAATTTCGTTGTAAGGGACAATCGTATTAAAAAATTCGATTGTATGCGAATACTATGTTCTATAAGAGAAAATTGATTGGATTGAATGTAGAGTGTAAATGCAGAATCAGCTGTATTGCACGCATTATAAGATTTACACAATTTTATTTAGCACTATGATAAACGTTGAGATGTTGCTAAGCTTTCCTAATTCGGAAACAAATCGGCGTTATAAACTAAATATGACAGAAAAATAAAGGAAGGAACAATACAGAGTAGCTCCTAAATCTTGGAACCCTCATTTAGGAAAAGAAGGCAAAACACTTTAAATATTGGACTCGATTGAGTATAGTGTGTATACGAGTCATATTTGGCTATACTGCGTTAAACGAAAACGAAATTATGCAATCTAACAATCTAATTAAGCGGATAAAAAGGTGCTATAAGCGAGACTTTCATAAAATGAACGCAAAACAGTTGAAAGATTACTGAATTCCAAGAAAACAGACAACTGAGGGGATAAAAGCAAAGATATAATTCAAATTTGAAAGTTAAAGATTAATCACAAAATACTTGGTGAGTATTTTGTGATTGCATCTTTGTTTTTATTAGTATTTATTTTAGAGGAAGAATTTTAAAGGATTTTTAAATACGAAAAATCATTTTTTTTTTTAAACTTTTTCTTCATTGAAGATATAGTTCTGAAAACCCGACAAAATCCAAAATCTTCTTTTCCTTCTCAAAAATCCTCAATTGATGATCCATCAAAAATCTTTGAGATAAAAAATCTTCTAAAAAAGATAAAAGGAAAATTTTGAATTTTTGACACATTTTTTTTTCAAAATGATTCTTCAAAAATTTTTGTGATCAAAAAATCGTCCAAAAAAGATTTAAAAAAATTTTTGAATTTTACGACAAAATTTTTTTTTTTAAATCCACAATTTTAAAAATTAATTGCCCGACACATTTTACAACAAAGAATATGATACCTGCAAATATAAATAAATTTTTTTAATTTTTATCATGGAAAAAAAAAAACTTTAATCTTCTAAGCTTAACTTTTTTTTTTATGAAGGAAAAAAAAAATGAAATGAAAGAAAACACATGCTCATAAAAGTGAGTAATAAAAAACAAAAACTTTACGGCGTCGTACTTTTTTTTCCTCTCTAATTTTCAGCAATGAATATTCAAGGTGTTCTGGAGAAAAAGAGACAGAGAGAGAAATCGATTCTAGTTAACATCCTTAAATGCTGCTAATTACCGTTAAATTATCACTTAACTCATTAACAATTAGCTCGTGGTTAATTGCTGCTTTTACCTCAATTACATCTCACCGCCTCTCAAAGGAGGGTGGGTGGCAGAGCTGGGGTAGGGGGATAAAGTCAACTTCATTCATAAATCACACTCACACATTTTAAGAATTAAACTCAGATTCGTGTAGCGTTTCTCTGTCCTGTGTAACACGATATATTTAAATAATGAACATTAACTGTTATCATTAAGTAAAATAAACAAGAATTTAACAGCTAAGCACCGTAATCTAGCGATACTAATTTAACATCGCGATGGCGATTATCAAGTTACTTTTCAAACTTTAATAATAACTCACTTTAAATACTATTTTTAACGATAAAAGGTTTACTATTTAGTTTTTAATAACAACTTTTATTAATTAGTATTGATAGGCATATCTTGAGTTTTAACTTAATATTATAATAAAGTATTTTAATA
Source organism: Parasteatoda tepidariorum (assembly GCF_982258835.1). Lineage (NCBI taxonomy): Eukaryota > Metazoa > Arthropoda > Arachnida > Araneae > Theridiidae > Parasteatoda > Parasteatoda tepidariorum. Next base: position 100,130,356 of record NC_141755.1, on the reverse strand, counting down.
ATAATTTAATAATAATGCAGTTCTCATAATAATAAATAATTTATACGAATAATTTAAATAATAAAATAGTAATTTACTCCTTGATACTAATTTAACATCGTGATAGCGACTATCAACTCTTTACAACTTTATAATAACTCACTTTAAATGCTATTTTCAACAATAAAAGGTTTACTATTTAGTTTATAATAATAAATTTTATTAATAATAAGCATTGATAGGCTTATTAAATTAAATTAAATTAAATTAAATTAAATTAAATTAAATTAAATTAAATTAAATTAAATTAAATTAAATTAAATTAAATTAAATTAAATTAAATTAAATTAAATTAAATTAAATTAAATTAAATTAAATTAAATTAAATTAAATTAAATTAAATTAAATTAAATTAAATTAAATTAAAGTGTTTTAATAATAATTTAATAATACTACAGTTCTCATAATAATAAATAATTTATACAAATGATTTAAATAATAAAATCATTGTTTTAATAAATTTCATTGTTAAAAAGTTGTTAGACGGAAACTGTATAATTTATATTTTCTTCTATTTTTAAATATACTTTTTTAATAAGCATACAAATGCTATTATAAGTCGAATATGCACATAATTTTTGTTGTCATAACCACAAAAAATATATTGATATGAAAAATTGATTTAGATTTATAGAAATATTCCTAAAGTGTAATACCTTTTTTTTTGTTCATTTTTAAGACTATTTCCATTATAAATAAATCTATTTCTGAATTTATTAGTTTTAATTTCATTCATGTAAAGTCTAAATATTTGCAAAATTTAATTGTTAAAAATGGATGACTTAATAAAATTGTAACTTAAAAAACTTAAAAAACTTTAAAAAATTTAATAATTTAAAAAACTTAATGAATCTGGAAGCCATCTGCATCCTCAGCGAGCAAAAAATTCCCATCCACCCATATCCTGTCAATGACCAGGGCACAAGATTTTCCCCCTCCCACCTGGTAAAGAGATGCGGGTCTATGACCGAGTTTTTGGGGCTCGATCGGGGTAACACCCCTTTTATTCCCTGCCATAGAGTTCATGAACTCTACTCTCACCCCCAACATCACCCCCAATATATCCGGCATATAAGATCCCGACAAAAATCATCCGATTCCTTTTCTCAAAAATAACTGCTTTTAAGAAAAAGTTGGGGGGGGGGAATAAAACTATACTATCATGATATATAAATATAACCCCTTTAATAACGGACACGATATGTTAGAATATGATATTAAAATGTTAGAATATGATGTTAAATTGTTAGAATATGATGTTAAATTGTTAGAATATGATATCAAAATGTTAGAATATGATGTTAAAATGTTAGAATATGATATTAAATTGTTAGAATATGATATTAAAATGTTGGAATATGATGTTAAAATGTTAGAATATGATGTTAAAATGTTAGAATATGATGTTAAAATGTTAGAATATGATGTTAAAATGTTAGAATATGATATTAAAATGTTAGAATATGATGTTAAAATGCTAGAATATGATATTAAAATGTTAGAATATGATGTTAAAATACTAGAATATGATATTAAAATGTTAGAATATGACATTAAAATGTTAGAATATGATATTAAAATGTTAGAATATGATGTTAAAATGTTAGAATATGATATTAAAATGTTAGAATATGATGTTAAAATGTTAGAATATGATGTTAAAATGTTAGAATATGATGTTGAAATATTAGAATATACTAGGAGAGAGTGTATTGGTTGGATTTATATTAATCTTGAAAATTCATAATATTATACGCTAAAAAAAGTATGTTCAAAAGTACCAGAATATGGTAAAATCCAGTACATGGCATAGAGAATATGATCTAGAATAGCATAGAATATATAGAATACCAGAATATGGTATATGGTAAAATAAATAATATGGTAACTAGAATATGGTTTTTGGTTATTATTGTGTTCCAAATTTTCCATAGTAAATTTACCGTGTTCCCAAAAGCTGGTTAAATTTTACCAAAGCACTTTGGTAACAAGCTTTTGGTAAAATTAAACAATAAAATATGTGATAAAATTTGGTAAATGTTGGATATAATTAATTACATCATTTATTCAATTAAATTTACTTTTCAGTTTTGAATTTCTTAGTAAATGTGTGGTAATAAGATTTATAATTTTAAAAAAAAATCAGAATTTCAGGAAAACCGCTACCACATTAACAGAAACCATTGTTATGTAAGTTTTTTAAATATCGTATATTTCGGTTTTATTACCAGAATTATATATTTTTTTCCAGAAATATTTTTACCATACAGTGCAGTATTTTTGCCAGAAATTTTTTCCTCTTTATAGAATATAGTGTTATATAGCTGTATGTTAGAATATGGAATATAGTCGTAGACAATGTATTGGTCGTATCTATGATATCATATGTTAATTATCTGGAATATCTATGATATATGCATAAATTACTTCCATAATATACCGTATAAGGCATTGTATGTAAATTACTTAGGAAATCTATGACATTCATAATATCATGCATTAGTTATTCAGAAAAGTGATAGCTGGTATCTTGAAAATATTTCGTATCATACGACTTTTAAAATATCTCTTACATACGTTATCAAAGATTATAAAAAACCCATATAGTAGCCCTTTAATATTTCATTGATTATTTAATTCATACTTAATTAAATTAAGATTGTTGCGCATTCTTAACAGAATTTAAAATCTATGTGAAAAAATTTTATTATTAAGAGAAAGAATTTTGGGAAAAAATTCCATCAATGCGCCAAGGTTATTAATAAATGATAACCATTATTGTAACATTAATGTTAGGCATTTTAATAATTCTATATATTTTTATATATCAGTTGTTAAAAAAGGAAACTAAACAGATATTTGACTATACAAATACTGTGTTTTATCTGCATAAGTTATTCTTAAATTTTTAATCTATTATTTTTGCTACAATCGACATCGAAGTTTCAAACTATTTTGCATTATTTTTCAATATTGGAAAAAAAATATTAATGCTTGCAATTATTTGTAGTTTATTTAGAGAATTAATATCATTAAGGCCAAGAATTAAAAAACTTTTTTTTTTGAAATTTTTAATTAGCGTCAGAATTTTGAACGAAAAGAAAAATTTCGTTGTTTTTAAAACAATTAAGAAAACTCCCTAATTACGCGACAGATGGCAGTGTGATCTTTTGCGGGCGATCTCTTTTACATGCAGGAAAATCATATAGTTCATCTGTTCCATCTTTTAAATGATACAAACAAAAAGATTAAAAAGTCAGAAATTTTTATAAGTTTGTGACTAATTTAAGCGTATTTTACAGCTTGTTTATTTTTTTACAAAATTTGTGTTGTTGTCTAATTTTATTACTTTGTTTCGTTAATTAATAAACATTAGTTTGGTTTTCATTTAACAAACTTTTTTTTAATGAAATAAAATTAAATTAATTCCAACATTCAACAGTACTAAATAAAAAGTATTTTTTAACAAATTAGTGGAAAAGAATAAATGCATACCAGTATAACTATTATGTCACTATACTCAATGTATGTAAAGTAAGTTATGCCTATTAAAATTATGCCTATTTTACTAGGATTCTATGTAATTTTAATGAATATAAAGAAACTTCAAACTATTAATAGTGATAATTTAACTGAAGATCATCTAAAAATGAAAGGCTTTATAACCAAATAAATAGTACTCGTTGTTTTGCCGAGTTAAACAATTTAGGGAAAATTTTACAATACTAAACGAAATAGTCAATGCAGTCATAAATAAGAACTTTTTTTCTCTTCTTTTTAAATGGTGCATAGCTTTCCCGTAATTTAAAAATAAAATTATTTAGAAAAAGCATTGGTATCGTCACATTTGTTTCTGGTATAAAATAAAAACAGGCTTGTATTACCAATTTTCTAATTGTTGCCGGAGCAATTTTGCGGGCCTAAAAAAAATCACATAACATGGTGTCCTTACTACATGAGATCCAGAATTATTTAGCTGTCAACTGCATAAAGCCAACATAAGTTATCGCCTGTATTTATCGGTAAATTATCTATTTTTATTTAAAACTTTTTATTATTACTTCGCTGGTTAGTAAGCTTTGATTTGTAGCAAAATCGGTGAAATCCAAAATAAAATTTATTGAAACTGTTTCTTTACATACCCCTATTTTCTTATATTATATTTTAAAACGCAATGTCTTTAAGATTTTTAAATCTGAGAGTTTTATTTCCAATCTCAGTTTGACTAAGTTGCAGAAAATGCTTTAGAGATTTTTGGGTTTGAACTAGACGACGTAATCTTTAAACAGATTTGTCTGAAAGTTGTTAAAAAAAGATAAATTTTGTATAATAAAATTGGTAAGATATTTAAGAAATCTATACTTCTAATAATTTTACTTTTTAACTTAGTTGCATATTATGTTGCGTTTTCATTAAAATAACAGATAGCATAAATAATTAATAGAATGGTTAAAGTTCTTTTCCGTTTATATTAATGTCTTCTTTAAATCAAATTAATGACTACGGAGCTAAAAGTTGCTGTTTTTTTTACACTAAATTGCTTAAGAAAATCAGAATCTAATATTTGACTTTAAACGCAATTCACTATGTTTTATTTAAAATACACTGTACAAAATTTTAGTGTATTTCAAGTCAAAAATGGTGGCAACTATTTTAGAACTAAAGTGATGTGAAAAGCCATGCATATTCATCACTGGACTAATGTTCTGTTACACTACTGGGAAGAAATAGCCGCCACCATTTTTCTTATTCAATAACACTGCAATTTATAATTACAGTAAGATAAGATATTCATAAGAGTCAGTTATGTTATTTTTACAATGCAAAATAGCTGCCACCAATTATCTTATTTAATAATACTACAATTTATAATTACAGTAAGATAAGATATTCATAAGAGTCAGTTATGTTATTTTTACAATGCAAAATAGCCGCCACCATTTTTCTTATTCAATAACACTACAATTTATAATTACAGTAAGATAAGATATTCATAAGAGTCAGTTATGTTATTTTTACAATCCAAAATAGCTGCCACCAATTCTCTTATTCAATAATACTACAATTTATAATTGCAGTAAGATAAGATATTCATAAGAGTCAGTTATGTTATTTTTACAATGCAAAATAGCCGCCACCATTTTTCTTATTTAATTACACTAATTTTATAATTGCAGTGAGATAAGATATTCCTAAGAGTCAGTTAAGTTATTTTTACAATACAATATAAAGTAAGAATCATTAATTTAGAATGCATACATATGCTAATTCTTAAAACAAAAATAAAATTAGTTTGTAAATCGAACATCCACAAAGCTCTGAGTGAATCTGAATTCGAATTAGGCTTAACGGAACAGAAGCTGATAATATAAAATCAGTCAACACAGCTCTATAAGATTTAAAAATTAAAATTAACTATCCTTATTATACAACTAAAAACATGCATACATATTTAACGGTGAATTTTAGTTTCTGTTAATGAATATCAGTGTTGAAAATGGCAAAAAACTCTCGCCAACTCATTCCAGATTATAAATAAGTGACTCGCGTTTCTTAAGTTTTTCATATTCCAAGTACTCCAACATTAGTATTTTCGGAAGCGTTTGTGTAAAGCGTGGGAGTTTGGTGGAAAATTAGTTGATTTTAAGTGTTTAGATTTAAATTACACTCTTTAAATCGTATATGAATGCTCAATTCGGTGTTTACCGGAATAAAGTTCTCCATCATTCTAATTTTTGGGTTGTTCAGCATATTATTCGAAGAGATATTACACCACAGATTTAACAGAGCGGGGACAATAACTTGTATATCCAGAGGATAAATAAAAAAATAATTTGTATATCCAGAAGATATCAATGGAAATAAAAAAGGGTCGGGTGCTGCCTCTCAAAAAAGGACGCTAAAGGTTTCGAAAAGGTACTCATTCAACACCGTAACAATTCATCAAAATGTATAATATTATGTCAGAACTGAATTTGATTTTCAACGATTTTTAAATAACCCTCTTATACTATTTTATGTTTATATTTCAAAAAAAGAATTCCTACTCATTATCACGATGAGAGAAAAATTTGAAGGTTATAAAATTAATTAAAGGCATGCTAATAGATAATCTCTGGGCATAATTTTAAAAAAAAGTAAGTAAACTAAAAAAAAGTATTAATTGATAAACAACTTGAAGGATTTTTATTTAATTTAAGCTTAAAATGATAAGAAAACAAGCATTTAAAGCTGCACATATTTTAAAAAAAAAAGTCATTTAAACATAATTTGAAAAATCAAAAACATTAAAAAATTTATTAATATCCTCCCATGAAAAAACAGATGTTTATAAAAATGTAGCGAGTTGAGAATAATCCTAACAAAGTAAATATTTGTAATAGTAATTAGAAATAAACCTATAAACACAATTAATTTTAGCAGTGTGTAATTATTATTTGAACAGTGGATTAATTTTTCTTAAAAATGGAATAAGAATAATAAAAAGGGCGCATTTATAGGGACCACATGGCGGATCACCCATCTAAAAACATTTATGGAGAACAGACTGGTACCTATACAATTATGTGATTTTTTTCATATTTTTGACACAGATTTTTGGCGCATAGTTTCATTCATGGATAAAATCCTCAAAAACTAACCCATATCAAAAGCTTGCGAAATCAAATCTTACTAAAATCACATTAAATTCATACAGTACGTGCCAATATTTCTAATAGTGTTCCTCTAAATCATATCGTGCTCAATTAAAAATGATTAGTAGAAGATGAACAGACCAATTTCCCAATCCTTAAGGAGAATTTTAACACAATTGTATTCATCCACGGAATTATAACTTAATTACGTTTTGGTGTTTTTAGATTAATTTTTTAAACTAAGGAAATTTTTGATTGATTTAAAGTAGAAGGCGAGATAATTGTATGCTACTACGTATTAGTGTTTAATTGCGGAGTAATAACAGAGCAATATATATTTAATTGTCATATAAAGCAAAGAAAAAATAATAATTAAAGTTTGAGAAACCTTTAGCCACACGCAAAAATATAATCCCACAAATAAATATTTTTTTCAGTTTGTTAATTTGGGTGTTTTAATTTCATTAACTGTTTAATGAAAATAGCACATTTAGTGCTAAATGAAATAAAATAAAATTAGCTAAAATTATATGGAAAAATAAGAAAAGTAAATAAGAAAATAAAAAATGCACCATACGTTAAATCTTTGAATGAATTGCAATGCTTTTCTGTAGAGTCAAATAAAAATAATAATAATAATGGGATAAAACCGATTGCGTAGAAAATCGCATGGTATGATTCTATTTTCTCACACGAAGATTTACATTTTATACTATGTTGATACTACATTTTATACTATACTAATACTATGTTATACTATGTTAATATCTGCATAAAATTCATAGAAGCTAGAAAGGCGTTATTTAAACATAAAATATTTCTTTACTCTCAGTTCAAAAGTATTTACCTGTAATATTTATTTACTATATTTTCTTATCGCGTTTTTGATTTTGATTAAAAATCAAAGTCAATTTTTCTTTATTATCTAGTAGTCCTATGATATTAATTTACTAAGCAATGTTAATAACATATTTAAAACGGTATCTAAACTTATTTATTATTTAACAAATATAAAATAGCAATAAAGTTGTATTTGCCTTTATAATAAGCATTATATTAAATTTTGTCCAGTCAACTGATGGAATTAAAATTATAAATTCAAAAATATAAACCTTTACTTGAATTAATTTTTCTCGCGATTATTAAATAATCTTTTTGGGCGAAAAAAAATGTAGCGAGATTTTTAAATAAATAAAAATTAAATGGTAACTCACAAAAAATTGAAGTTGCAATGGCAACGGAGTTAAATTACTAGGCTTAAATTTCATTTAATTGAATTTTGATCTAAGTCTGAGGAACCAAATTTGTTTTAGTACAATAAACTAGGTTGGGATTTTGAGTACTTTTTAATTTAGGCTAACAATATTTAAAAAAAATTTTTGTTAAAAAATAAGAAAAGAGATACATTGAAATTACCGCGGGACTTTGTGAGTCAAGCAAACAGGTACAAAACTCCCTAGTTTTAAATAAAAATGTAAGAAACCACGAATAAAGTGATTTAAAAAAGAATTAGAATTTAAACAGAGAATTTGCTTTACATCAGCTTAAATCAAATTGCTTTCGAGGTCAACTTTTAGTAATTTAAATCGGTTTTGAGTGACTCTCACTATAAATGTGTAATGGAAAGCTTTTAAATACTCTTGAGTTCTAATAACATATACAATGAGAAAGTTAAACGAAACAAACACAGGTTGCTATCGAGTTAAGAATATTTTACACATTTTAAATATAAATTTTATGTGAGACAATACTATGGGCTGAAGAGCCTTTTGTGCCATCGGCCAGATTCATATCGATCCACAAATTACTCTTTGTAGAACAGTTTTAATAATTTCAAAATATTTGAGAAGGCTCTCGAATTGCTATGGAGAGAGATTTTTGTTGATTAACTCACTGATATTCGTGGACTGCGTGATAAATTCAAATACATTTCTCGGCAATAAGTTATTAAAATAAGATACAAATTTGACAAGGGATACTTTTTAAAGATTTGGCAATTAAATACAATACATATTTTAAATGAAAAATATAAAATTTGGTTTTTTTTTTAGAAAGAGGATGAATTGAGATGATTATTTAAGTTTTAATTGTAGTACAAAAAGAATCGCAACATCACGACGGTCTCTTTAGAGTTTTGCAATGGTAGCTTTTTGTATTATTTTAATATTCCAAACTTAGGATACATCTCGGTTATCGAAAACACCAATGAAATACTTGTAAACATGAAAAAATCTTATATATTGTGTATAACAGGGAAGACTTTTAATTTATATAAGTAAAATATAGCTCAATTAAAAAAGACTTTTGCAGAAATCATTATAATCAGTTACAATAGGAACTATTTTATAGTAACCCAGAGCTTTACATAGATTGTTTATAACTGGTGAAAAAATTGCAGATTGTTAAATTATGTGAATATACTGGATTTTTTTGATGTAGCATTATTATTTTTAAACTGCTGCTGCTCAACTGCTGTTTCCATTGTTTTATAATTGCTATAGAACAAAAACATAATATGTATTGGAGAATATATACATATGGTGTTTTAAACAGACATTTCTCTAAAAAAAGAAAAAGAAAAAAAAAAAAAAAGGAGATGTGGTCATAACTACAAGAATATGGTAAAATTTAACGTGACTCAGGCTCTATGAGAACAACAGAAATTTTAGTAATTTTTAACGAAGCGCTTTGGTAATGATTTTAATAAAATAAACAAAAAAATTTGGTTTTATAATATGTGATAAATTTTTTTTTTGAGTATAGTAAAATGTAATAACTTAATTATGGTACATGGCATAAAAACCATTAATTCTATAATTCTATTAAATTTACTCTTCAGTTTTGTATTTTTTACTAAATATGTGTGGTAATACGAACTATAATTTTGAAAACTAGAATTTTCGGTAAATCATTACCATATGAACTGATAAATTACCAAATGAATGGTTTAAATACCATATATTCTGATTTTGTTGAACAGAATTACGCTTTTTTATTACCATACATTACGTTAATTGTGCCAGAATTTTTTTGTAAATACAGTGTTGAATTTTTTTTTTTTTTTTTTTGTGAAAACAGAATGCTTGTAAATACAGTATTTTTATAGCTTGTTTTCAAAGCTTGAAATATGACTTTATTCTAGGTGCTTAATAAGAATGTTATTTAGAGAATAATAATACTTTAATGAAAAAGGTTTTCAGGTTTTAATTAATTTACAGGGCCGTAGATGTATATTGTGTGGAGAAAAAAAACTATTAAAATTTTAGTGCTAAAAATTTCGTGCACCAGCAAACGGTATTAGGATATTTTAATAAGGATTCAAATAAGGATAATTTAAGGATAAAAATCCTATTTTGTTTGAGAAATGATCGAAATTCGGGTGCTTTTCGGATAGCCGGGAGCAAGCAAAATTTTGTCAAAAAGTGTAGACTCTCGCCTACTTTTTTCTTAAACGTTTAAAAAAAAAATAAAAAATTCTCAATAATTTAATAATAGCTTTTATACCGCATGTATCATACCATTATTAATTTTTTTTAGATGCGTTCCTAATTTGATTTCATGTAAAAATGGAACTCGACAAATCAAACCTCGATTAGTTTGTTTTCTAATATCACATTCCTCATTTATCAATAATAATTGTTAAGTAAAATGTATCATTTTTAAATTTAAACTTTCTGTATGAAGGTTAATGCACGGAGATTGGCAAGATTTTGCTGCGCTAGAAAAGTTGTACACATATTTAGATCTGGTGGTTCGACTTTAAATCCCAATTCCGATAATATTATCCTTATTTTTCGAACTTAATCCGTGAACAAAAAAGAAATTAATAACTATTCTACAGCTACTATTAATGTTATACGTATATTTAGCTTACACAAGTGCATTTGTATAGTTTAAAATTATATTTAGATGAACGAGACGGGACTAAATGAACTTAAAACTACTAAATATATTACTACTATTATACACCCATTGTTTTTGTTCATTTTATCCATTACAGAAGTAAAGAAAAAAAGGAACTAAAAAAAATTTGTTTTAAGTAAAGATTCCAATTCCATAGATGGTAGCTCTCATAAATTAAACTAATGTAGTACTAAAAATTGAACTCTATTCTGTAATTTAAAGAAACTGGTAAAGGAAATTATATTGTATATTTGTGTTATAATGTGATATTACCGCAAAGGGGTGTCCATATTTTGTTATAATTATACGCTAATGAATAGAAGGGCACAGTATATATATTTCTAAGAGGATGTAATTAATTTTGTGACCAAATGTTACTTTTAAATCACAATAACATTAAGGTAAGAACATGAAAAACATACTTAGTAATAAATTCTGAAGAAACAAAAATCAGCATCAAGGGTTTCTATTTCTACTACAGGAAGCACCTTTGTTATGTCTTTACTTTATAAAAGCTGCTATTTGAAATGTGATAGCTAATTTGAATTATAAATAATATCAACAAATGACTCAAAAGTTACTATGAACTAAAAGTTCACTATTTTTTATAAAAATTAAGGGAAATATTGTTGTATGTTCGTTATAAAAAGTTGAATACCATACATATACACCTTTACCTTAATATATGTATTGAACTTTAAGATTTTGAATTCAAATAATTTGAAATGTTAAGAAAAAACATGCCGAGTTAGTGATATTTTTTAGTTGAATTAAAAAAACAACAACAACAGGCGAGCGAGTGCGGCACAGAAATTAAACATAAATAGATGAAAAATAAACAAATTAATTAAGTTGAAAAATAGATCGCCGCAATTTTTTTTTTTTTTTTGCGGTGTTAACTAATACATATTTTTTTTAAAAGTTGAATTTCGCTATTCGCACCCATTTTTCTATAACGACATAAAATTAAGAAATTTTTTTCTATCGACTACATTGAAAGCAAAAGAAGAAAAAAAAAAGAAAACATCAATATGTATCATTTTTTAATCACCTCAAATGTTTTCAAAGGAGAGAAGTTGAGAAGTTTATAGACCTTTATTGTGAGAAGTTTATTTGCTGTTATAGGAGACTTTTAGGATGTTACAGGAGTTTAAAAATTGAAATAAAAAAATAGAAAACAATAAGAATCTACCGTGCCAAATTCGTAAACCTTGAAAACGCGCGTGTATAATAAACATTAATTCAATAATATGAACTTATGGTTACACGGTCAATTACATGATGATTAATTTCATAAATTTATGTACATATAATTTTCATTATTCAATGATTTATGAAATCTTAATTCATATAATTTCCATTTCTCTTTATAGCTTCCCAAATTTAACTAAGTATAACGGAGAATAACGAAAAGTCCTTTCTTCAAAGTTTTTATTAAATCATTTTATGAAAATTGTAAACAAAGAAAGGAAATTTTGACCTCCTATTTTGTTAAGTCATAAATAGTTTCTTCGTTAAAATTATTTTGAATGAAATTCTCAAGAAAACATGCAAACCTCCCGAGATACGGTGATTTGAATAAAGACAGAAAATGAGATTTTTACTTAGAAATAGGTAGATAAGAAGAAAATGAACTCATGTATGCTATAAAATATTTTTTTAAATTCAATTAATTTAACTTGCTTATATTTTATAGTTTATTTTAATTACTACGCAAAAATGACGAATTTTTTTAATTACTATTTTTTTGCACATTGAAAGATATTTTTATGGTAAATTTCTTCTCAATTTGGTCATGAAATAAAATTCACCAAACTGAAAAAAGTTGCTTATATAACCTAAAATTTGTTAAAAATGTTAGTTGGATCGAATTTCTTACATTTCTTATGATTTTTTTTTACACTAAAAAACTCCGCTCAACGAGAATAAAGCTTATTATATTTCTACATAGACAATCGCTTTGTAATGGCAGAAAAATCTAAAATTTTTACCATCATTCAATTTTTACCATTAATTTACCTCAATTTTTACCATCATTCAATTTTTACCATTAATTTACCTCAATTTTTACCATCATTCAATTTTTTAAGTTAATAATTTGTACCAAATGTTATCCAATATATTGGGTGATGGGTCTATAAAGGTTAAGTTGGATAATTACGATATTTATATGATGAAATGCGTTGAAGATTTTTTTCTTTTGTGTTCATGTAAAATTATTTGGTTATTTGGTTTGGTTTATACTCATAAGCTGGTTATTCGTTTATCTGATGTTTATTGAACTGTACCGCAATGAGTTTTAATCCTTTAATTTGAAGAAAAAAAAAACACTCAAAAATAGAAGAAAAAAAAAGAGCAGAGAACGTTACACGGAGATAAAAATTCTGGTAAAATTACCTATTGTAATAACATTTCTGGTAAAAATAACAACATAATTCTGGTATTGAAAACCGAAATATACGGTATTTAAACCATTCTTTTGGTAACTTTTCCGTTCATTTTAAAACAGTTTAACGGAAATTCTAGTTTTCAAACTTTAAGTTGTTATTATCAATTTAGTAAAAATACAAAATTGAAAAGTAAATTTAACAGAATAATTGACTTTTATGCCCTAAGGTATCATGATTAAATTTTCAAATTTTACCACATATTACAAAAACATGTTTTATTGTTAATTTTAACAAACTCAGAACTAAAGATCTTTGATAAAAATTATCGAACTTCTTGGTGTTCACACAATGCTAGAAAAACTGTAAATTTTACCATATTCTAGTAATTTTGACAATATTTTTTACACATTGGAAAATAAATGTACATTAAAGATATATACCCTTAAATTATGCATGAAGTAATATTATACAGATAAACAATACCTGTAAAGTTTTTATAAGCTTGCGGAAGATGACAAACAAAAAATCTGGATTTATCAAGTTTGAAAATTTGTTTTAAAAACTGATCTTCATTATCACAACTATTTATGATTCAACTCATACAACATTTATTTATTTGTTAATCAAAAATTTCCAAAACTCAGTCTAAAGTTTCATATTAGCTTGAAATTAGAATTAGATTTTTACATAGTTTAAAAGCAACAAAATACCACTTTGTTCCTCTGATTAATTTTATAAGCATCTTTACTAGCTTCTTAAATCCCATGTCTGTTTTAAAAAAAAAATCAATTATTTAAAGAAAAGAAGTAATTATACGCTTGAAAACTAAGCATTTACAATGAGTAATTAAATAATTAAAATTACTCTTCGCCATATTATTATAGGAAATATTTTGTAGTACCTTAACTGAGCTATCAAGCAACTTTAAAAAATGTTATTATAGCATAATTTTACATAAATCAAATTTTTTGTTGTTCGTTTTCGCTAGTAATAATAGTTTAATTTCTTATAATTATGAAATTAATAAAAATTTATATGAAACATTCAAAATGGAAACAAAGTAAATTCGTTATGAAATTCTTCAAATTAAATAAAAAAGAGATTTCTCAAATTAAACAGAATGAATTCGCGATAAAGCAGACGATGAACCATAATACTGCAATGCATAGATGCATCAAAAATGTAAAAAATATGTTTAAAAATGTGTTGAAATATTTTACAGAAAAAGTTTCTAATACTTAAAAAACAACACTATTGTTTCAAGATTGTATGTATATTAATAATATAGTACTAATAACATCGTTAATAATAATTATGGATTTTAACTCGTTTTGTATATCATTTAAAAAAAAATCCTAGTACCTAGTAAGTCTAGTTCCTAATCTTAATATTAGTTGGTTCTAGGATTTGTTTTTCGTAGGATTAATTTTAAATCATATTAAAAAACTTGCAATAAAAATAATTAATCTCACACGTTCTAGATTTAGCTTCGGCTCTTATAGATTGCAAAATGTATAGAATTGTATAATTTAATATTTCCCATTTTTCATTCTGGTTGCAAACAGCCATATTAAATAAAATTTATTATAAGTAAGATTACTAATATATTAAAAGAACAATGCATATTTCTGATTGAAACAATTCTCGTATTTTAGTTAATTGGTAATATGTATTCAATGATGGAGATTTAAAATCCAATTCTACTTCTGTGATAATTTTCGAAGTTAGACTGAGCAAAAGTAATTTTTTTGAAGTTTAATTTTGGCATGGCTAAATTTTTTAAATTTAAGCTTCTTAAAGTTAAGATTAAGTTTTGAACAGATTTTGTAACTTAATATAATTTTTGCTTACAGTGCAATACAGTGCAAATGTTTTGCAATCTTGAACAGGGGTTGAGTAACGTTTTCGTATAAGTTAAATAACAATATCATGAAATCAAGTTCAAGAAAGACGTCAATAGGTTTAACATAGCACCGTATTAAAGTTGCAATAAATTTGAACCATATTATTTCATAGATCTGTTCAAGAGATAATGTTTCAGATCTATAGTACTAGAATTTTATAAATGACATAGCCTATTTCTTTCTGGTATGAAAAGAAACCATATGATCCAAGATTTGTATGCTGCTATACATTTTAGAGATTGTTGTATCTTTACATTTTGCAGATTTGCTGCAATGAAGTTGCTGTGAAATTGGATAAGTTGAATCAGTAAATTAACTGCGGAGCTGAATCAGATGATCGTGCACATTAAACTGATTTCAACTTGATTACACTATTCAATCGTTTAACTTGAACGGAATTATGGTTCAATTTAACATATTATGGTTTATAATACGAACCATATTATGGTTTAACGTTGAACCTATTTATTTTTCGTGAGTGAAGGAGTAAAATTTTGTATAAAGCCGTGCATTTTTATCAACCAAAAATTACACGTATTCCAGATAAATAGTCTCCTAAATTAAAGTAATATTAGTTTAATATTCGATTTTACCTTGGTAATTATTTTACTCTTTACACAACTTAAAACGGAGCCGTTAATTATTTAATAAAATTTTTGTAATCTCTTCTTCACTTTTCCTTAATTTAGCTGGGAATATGCCATTTAATTATCAACTAGTTGAAAACCTGTTTTTTCTCACGGTATCAAAATGTTGGTAATTAATACATTAGTCTGTCAATAAATGTATAAATAAAAAGTCAATAATTAATTATTAATTACCAATAAACAATTATTCACAAAGCTGGAATCCGTGTATTGACAATATCATTTAAAGAATTTCTGATTCCATTATTTGTTGCCCTGAGTTATAAGGGTATACACACTCACACACAATATTTTCTTTTATTATTATAAATTTAATAGAATAATAATGAAAACAGGGACACTATTTCATATTTATCAGAATTACCCTTTATTTCTTTTAAGGTTTGCACATAAAAAGTGTTTCGAGAATCCAAATGATCCATGTTTTTCTCCTTTTTTCCTCACGCTGAAATTAATGTATGACCTGTTTGATATATTGCAGAAACTTTGCATCTAATTTTTTTTATGAAACATTCAATGAAGCTCTTCATAACAATAGTAATTAGAACTACTTAATTAATTCCTTATTAATCTTTATAACATTAAAAAAGCACATGAAGACTTTGAGATGTGCCAAAGTACGGTTTTGCAAACACTTCTTTAAAATAGCATACTTTTTAAAAAAATTTAAAGAAAATTAATGTATGACCTGTTTGATATATAACAGAAACTTTGCATCTAATTTTTTTTAATGAAACATTCAATGAAGCTCTTCATAACAATAGTAATTAGAACTACTTAATTAATTCCTTATTAATCTTTATAACATTAGAAAAGCACATGAAGACTTTGAGATGTGCCAAAGTACGGTTTTGCAAACACTTCTTTAAAATAGCATACTTTTTAAAAAAATTTAAAGAAAATTAATGTATGACCTGTTTGATATATAGCAGAAACTTTGCATCTAATTTTTTTTAATGAAACATTCAATGAAGCTCTTCATAACAATAGTAATTAGAACTACTTAATTAATTCCTTATTAATCTTTATAACATTAGAAAAGCACATGAAGACTTTGAGATGTGCCAAAGTACGGTTTTGCAAACACTTCTTTAAAATAGCATACTTTTTAAAAAAATTTAAAGAAAATTAATGTATGACCTGTTTGATATATAGCAGAAACTTTGCATCTAATTTTTTTTAATGAAACATTCAATGAAGCTCTTCATAACAATAGTAATTAGAACTACTTAATTAATTCCTTATTAATCTTTATAACATTAGAAAAGCACATGAAGACTTTGAGATGTGCCAAAGTACGGTTTTACAAACACTTCTTTAAAATAGCATACTTTTTAAAAAAATTTAAAGAAAATTAATGTATGACCTGTTTGATATATAGCAGAAACTTTGCATCTAATTTTTTTTAATGAAACATTCAATGAAGCTCTTCATAACAATAGTAATTAGAACTACTTAATTAATTCCTTATTAATCTTTATAACATTAGAAAAGCACATGAAGACTTTGAGATGTGCCAAAGTACGGTTTTGCAAACACTTCTTTAAAATAGCATACTTTTTAAAAAAATTTAAAGAAAATTAATGTATGACCTGTTTGATATATAGCAGAAACTTTGCATCTAATTTTTTTTAATGAAACATTCAATGAAGCTCTTCATAACAGTAGTAATTAGAACTACTTAATTAATTCCTTATTAATCTTTATAACATTAGAAAAGCACATGAAGACTTTGAGATGTGCCAAAGTACGGTTTTGCAAACACTTCTTTAAAATAGCATACTTTTTAAAAAAATTTAAAGAAAATTAATGTATGACCTGTTTGATATATAGCAGAAACTTTGCATCTAATTTTTTTTAATGAAACATTCAATGAAGCTCTTCATAACAATAGTAATTAGAACAACTTAATTAATTACTTATTAATCTTTATAACATTAGAAAAGCACATGAAGACTTTGAGATGTGCCAAAGTACGGTTTTGCAAACACTTCTTTAAAATAGCATACTTTTTAAAAAAATTTAAAGAAAATTAATGTATGACCTGTTTGATATATAGCAGAAACTTTGCATCTAATTTTTTTTAATGAAACATTCAATGAAGCTCTTCATAACAATAGTAATTAGAACTACTTAATTAATTCCTTATTAATCTTTATAACATTAGAAAAGCACATGAAGACTTTGAGATGTGCCAAAGTACGGTTTTGCAAACACTTCTTTAAAATAGCATACTTTTTAAAAAAATTTAAAGAAAATTAATGTATGACCTGTTTGATATATAGCAGAAACTTTGCATCTAATTTTTTTTAATGAAACATTCAATGAAGCTCTTCATAACAATAGTAATTAGAACTACTTAATTAATTCCTTATTAATCTTTATAACATTAGAAAAGCACATGAAGACTTTGAGATGTGCCAAAGTACGGTTTTGCAAACACTTCTTTAAAATAGCATACTTTTTAAAAAAATTTAAAGAAAATTAATGTATGACCTGTTTGACATATAGCAGAAACTTTGCATCTAATTTTTTTTAATGAAACATTCAATGAAGCTCTTCATAACAATAGTAATTAGAACTACTTAATTAATTCCTTATTAATCTTTATAACATTAGAAAAGCACATGAAGACTTTGAGATGTGCCAAAGTACGGTTTTGCAAACACTTCTTTAAAATAGCATACTTTTTAAAAAAATTTAAAGAAAATTAATGTATGACCTGTTTGATATATAGCAGAAACTTTGCATCTAATTTTTTTTAATGAAACATTCAATGAAGCTCTTCATAACAATAGTAATTAGAACTACTTAATTAATTCCTTATTAATCTTTATAACATTAGAAAAGCACATGAAGACTTTGAGATGTGCCAAAGTACGGTTTTGCAAACACTTCTTTAAAATAGCATACTTTTTAAAAAAATTTAAAGAAAATTAATGTATGACCTGTTTGATATATAGCAGAAACTTTGCATCTAATTTTTTTTAATGAAACATTCAATGAAGCTCTTCATAACAATAGTAATTAGAACTACTTAATTAATTACTTATTAATCTTTATAACATTAGAAAAGCACATGAAGACTTTGAGATGTGCCAAAGTGCGGTTTTGCAAACACTTCTTTAAAATAGCATACTTTTTAAAAAAATTTAAAGAAAATTAAGTTTGATTATTTTAGTGGCTTAGGGATAAAGCTTTGTTTCGTGGTTTTCCTCTCCATGTTGTGTTCGCCAAAATGTGGGTTAATGGGGGTTTATTCCACCAGAAAGACCTCCAAGAAGCCTAATTCATCCTGGTGCTTTATCCATTAGTTCCATTGTCTTCTGAGTTGCATTTAAAATTACAAAGCTGCGGAGTTGAACGTTGATAGTCGTAATCTCGGAGTTTGATTGACTGTTCAAAGCTGGTTATAAAATAAAATATAAAAAATTTAAATATTAAGTTGTGTCTTATGAAATATTACCTAACATTCTTTACAGCAGAGGATTTTTGTAAAATGCTTTAAGTTGTACCTTAGCAGAAAAAAATTATGTGCTTTAAAGTGCAAACAAATTTTATAATCATTTAATTAAAACGCAAACATTTATTTTGAGTTTTGCGTTCTACATTATTTTAATTAAAATTAAGACTTGAATTTTTCAAAACCACTTGTGAAAAATTTATCTAAAAGAAAGAATTAAAATAAACAAAAATATCTGTAAAGTATTATTTTATAAGTGAAGTATAATTTTTAATAAAATGCAAAAGTGTTTTTTATTGTTAAAGTGTTCAAGATAAAATTGTAATTGAGCCATTTAAAATGTATCATACATGTCTTTTTTCAAAGTAACTTTTGATGTTCCTATTTTTATTATATTATTAAATATTTAAGAAAAAATAATTAATATAAAACAAACTTAAAATCAGACGATTTTTGAAGCTATAGCCGTTGCCTTGATTATCGAAAGTTTTTTTTTTAAACTTTTTTTTAAAAATTTTATTTGACTACTTGCTCACTTAAAATGGAAATTAAATAATTTTTATTACAATATATGCATTATAAAATCATAATTTGTTGTTCAGTTTACTAACTTGAAGGAAATGGAATTATAAAAGTTTTTGTGATTTTGCGTTCGTTAGTCAATAAAATTTGCATTTTATTATTTGAATTAAATCAAATATGTGTTTCCGAGAGAAAAGCTTCCTCTTTACATTTTAAGATTTAAACTGCGTTATGACTTCAACTTAAATTTTTATGTTCTAATGCATTTCTCTTAGCATTCTTGAACATTTAAATTGCGTCTTGATTTCAATTTAATTTACTCGTTTTGGTGCATTTTTATTAGCATTCTTGTACTTGAGAAAGCTATTGTGACTTGCGTAGAGTAATTTATAACTCAAACAAATGCACATTTTGTGTCAAATATATAACTTTGCTTACGTAATCGTAAAATCTATCCAGTTTCTTAAATTTTCTTTTTTAATCTTTTTCAGAAGGCTTCATTTTTTTATTAGGTAAAAAAAACCAGCATTTGGATATTATGTAGAGTCTAGTTTAAAAATATACTTTCACTTTTGGCTCACGTTGGTATTTTAATACTGTTAATTTAATATTTTTTCAAGTTTGTAATTTTTTTTTATTCTCAAAGTTCAAAAGTCTATTTTTAAATAGCATTTTTTAAATAATTCTCTTTAATTTTTTAACTCCATTTATTTATTTATTGAATGAAAATTTTATTGTAAATGATTATTAATCTAATACTCTAATGGCAACAATGTAGTCGTTAAGGAATTATGACACATTTCTCGCTGCAAGGTTCTTTAAATAGTTTTTTTCCACAAATTATTCCTTATTTTATTTATGTAGACCCAATTATATGTTACACGGAGTAAAAATTTACGGCCAAAAGAAAATTTAAAAAATTGGATAGATTTTACGGTTACGTATGCAAAGTTATTCATTTGACTCAAAATGCGTATTTGTTTGAGTTATAAATTACTCTGCGAAAGGTCACAATAACTTCCTCAAATCCAAGTATGCTAATAAAAATGCACCGGAACAAGTAAACTAAGTTGAAATCTTGACGCAATTTAAATCTTTTAGAATGCTAAGAGAAATGCATTCGAGCATAAAAATTAAGTTGAAATCATAACGCGGTTTAAATCTTAAAATGTAAAGAGGACGCTTTTCTCTCGGAAAAACATATTTGATTTAATTCAAATGATAAAATGCAAATGTCATTGACTAATGAAAGCAAAATCACAAAAAACTTATATAATTACTACCAGAATGCACTACCAGAACTTAGTTAAATTCCTTTTTTTTTTTTTTTAACTGTAGAGCTTTGGTAATGATTTCGGTAAACTAAAGAATAAAATATGGTTTTATTATATGCAGATAAAATTTGGTAAACGAGGTAAAATTTGGCAATTTTATCATGGTACCTTAGAGCTTGGCATAAAATCTATTTATGCGGTTTAATTTACTATCCAGCTTCGTATTTTTACTAAATGCGTGGTATTAAGTATTATAATTTTCAAAACCAGAATTTCCGGCAAATCTTTATATGAACGGTAAAATTACCAAATGAAATGGTTCAAACTCCGTTATTTAGATTTCATTAACAAAATGAAATTTTTTTCTTCAAAAATGTCATTACCATTCGTTACGTTAATTTTACCAGAATTTTCTTCCTCCATGTAATAAGATTTAGAATGAATTGATAATTTTTATTTTTATTTCAAGAGATATTTTGTGTTCTTAAATAATGAGTACCTTTTCTGGGAAATCATCACGGGAAATAAAATGCATCGGGAAAATTAAGAATTTTGTGCCAGTTAGTATCAGAGTACTAAATAATCCATGCTTCTTTAGAGAAACGAGCAATTTGGTTTTAAGAATCTAATCAAAAAATTGTGTTCTAATTATTTTAAAAGTAATTGCTTTGTGAAATGAAAATTAGCAATTCTGAAGCATCTCGAACCGTAATATCTTTCAAATTTTCTTTAATAGGATGTTAAGTCAAACCCTATTGTTGTACTTCATAAACTTGATAACACAATGTATTTTTAATTAATTATTAAATTTGTAGCCAACTCTCAATTCAATTGTAGTATTATTGTTCAAAGTGATGGTTTTATGTTTACAAATTTTTCTGATAGGGAAGGGTTTTAGGCATGCAGTGAAGTGAACTTTTAAACGACAAAATAACCTTCAGAGATACAAAAAATGAAAGTAAAATGCTTATTATGTTTAATAGAAAGAAATGGTCATAATATAATTCGCAAAAAGAGCCACAGTATTTAAGCCTGTTTATTGAAATATAAATAGACATGTTTAAAAATGGTATTATATACTGTTTACAAATAATATTTTTATTTATTTTATTCGATTCAAGCTATAAGCACCACTTCAAATATTTACCTCTTCGCTAATTTCACTAGCTGTTTAATTATTATACTTTTAAACCTAAAACCGCATTTTGCTACACGCCGGTAAGTTTGATTACTCTTTACTTTTATTTCATAATTTTTCAACTATATGTTTTTTGCGATATCGGCACATATAAAGAATAATTTTTATCTTAGGATAATTATTCTTTATTCAGAAATATCGCATTTATAGCAATAGATGCGTCTTGATAACGACTATTGCTTTTAATATTCTTATTTCTCTTCAATTCAGTTTTTTTATTTTATTCATGTTTTTCATGTTAATTTGTGTTTATATATATATATATATATATATATATATACAGAGAGCTACCTTTGATCTTTGACTTAGGGGTAATCCCTATTATTTATTTCAAATTTGTACATTTTCCATTTTCAAAGAAAAAAAACAAACTAAATAAGCATTAATATACAATTCCATTTTCAATAGATTCTATATATACTTTAATACATTACTTCTTTCTCTGAAATTCCTAAATATGCTGAAATATTAAATTTCATTTAAAAAGTCTTAATATATTTCAGTATATAATACTATTTTCAAACATGTCTATTTATATTCCAACAAACAGCAATGATCTGTGATATTTATTTATTCTTAATATAAACGTATTTACCACGAATATATGTTTATCATCCTTTCTTAATGTCTTCTACTATTGTTACGCTTTTAAATTTGGTAATTTTTTGAATCTAAAGATGTAAAATAATTAAAGTGGTTCATTTTGATTAAAAAGTAATCTTGAAAAGCAAAATGAAAGAAAAACTATAAGAGAGAAATTAATATTACGGATAAAAAAGCTATTAAAAATCAGAATAATTAGAATCCTACCGTAAAGAATAATTTTTATTACTCATATTTTTAAAGGCTTAGTTCATTTAAAATAAATGAAAATAATGCATTTAACAAGAAAAAATTGAAACATAACCCCAAAAGAAAAATTAATACTACTGATTAAAAAAACTAAAAAAAAAATTTATAACAGTAAAAAAGCTTGTTATAATCAGATACTTTCAAACTTTATAAAATGAATAATTTGTATGACTTTTTTTGCTATGACTTTTATTTCTTTTGGTTCATTTAAAATCAATTGAAATAATAAATATAATCAAATCAAATTGTGGAAAAAAGCACTAGTACCCTGAGTACAGCATCCTGAAAATCTGTTTTAACGTAAAACCCATTTTTACCGTGAAAATTCGGAACCGTCATTTTTACAGTAACACTTATAAGATTACAGTGATTCAGTAATTTAGTAAATATTACCGAAAAAATGAGGTACATCAGATTTTTTGTTCCGTCAGAAGAGATTTAGGATAAAAAGTACTGGCTCTATTATTAACGGTACTTTTTACCATAGTTTGATCCGAAATTTTTACAGTGTACAACTAGTAAAAAAAAACATAAAAATATTTGAGAAACGAGAAAAGAATTTACAATGCAAACTTGCAAACCTTAAAAAAAGATAAATTCTCATTGTTCGAGAAGCATGTAACTCTTTGTTTATTAGTTTGCATTTCCGATTGTTTATTTTTGTTCATATTTAACACAGTGAAGCTTACCGCAAAGTTTTGACTAACTAAGCTCAAATGACGTGGATAATCGAGCCAACATAATCTCTCTTTTATTTTCTATGGCATATTTCTAACATATCATACTTAGCAAATACTAAGAACTTACATTCACGGTATTTTTGATCGAATCATGAATCGAACTCGATCGAACTTAGCAAATACTAAGAACTTACATTCACGGTATTTTTGATCGAATCATGAATCGAAATCGATCGAACTTAGCAAATACTAAGAACTTACATTCACGGTATGTTTGATCGAATCATGAATCGAACTCGATCGACTTAAACAGAATAGGTAACTCGTTTATATGCGGATTAAAATTTGGCTAAGTTTATTTTATTTCTTTACCCTCTACATACACAATAATTTATAATATAAAGGATGTATTCATTTGCTCCAATTATACATTTGCTTATTGAATTTGTTCATGGAGACGATGTAGGCCTTTTATTTGAGAGACATAATGTTTAAACCTCCCCGTCAAATACAATATTAGATAGTTTGTTACCCAAGTAGATTTGTACTTAATTGTACTAACAGCTGTAAATATTTCATGAGAAAAAAGTATTTATGCTTTCATAAAATTATTTTATATTATCAAACAGGATATTAATAGAATAATGTGTTTAAATTTTGATTAGGAAAAATTAAATTTGGGACAAAAATAGGATTTCTTTTTGTTGATTGTTTTAAACACTTCAACTGCAACTTCATAAACCTAAAGTCAAAGAGTTTTAGTTTCCGTCATAGCGTTAAATGTTGGCATCTGCAAACATATATGTTTATTCATACATATGATATGCATGTATGTATATTATATTATGTTAAACACATATGCAGAATTCACATTTTATGAAAGCGCACAGCGAAACGTTTTTAAATTCGAATTAAACAATATTTATTTGTAAAGCAATATTCATATACACAAATCATGAAGATATCCTATTTACCTATCCTACAACCTATATATCCTACAACTTATATTTTTATATACATTCACAAATCATGAAGATATCAAACTCAAATCTTGTTCACTGATCTCCAAAAGTAAGCTTTAGTGCATATGATGAGCTCTCGTTTTTTGAAAGCGCAACGCGAGACGTTTTTGAATTTAATTTCAACAGTATTTATTTGTGAAGTAATTTTTATTTGTTTCATATGCACAAGTCTTGAAGATATCGAACTCAAATTTCGGGCACAGATCTCCAAAAGTAATCTCTAATGTGTGTGTTTACTTTATTGCTAATGCTAAGAACTCACGCTAGCTGATAGCGCAACGCGAGACTTTCTGTAATTTGATTTTAGCAATTTCTTTTTGCAAAATTATTTCGATTTGTTTCGTAAACACAAATCGTGTATATCTCAAACTCAAATCTTTGGATTTGATCATGAAGAATGATCGTTACAGCAAAATTCAATGCAAGAGCATTGCTCGCGTCTTCTGATAGCGCAACTCGAGACTTTCTTAAATTTGATTTGCGCAATTTATATTTCTACAATATTTTAATTTATTTCTTATACACAAATGATAAAATACTTAATACAATAATGCAACTATACCACAAGTGAACAAATAGTTATTCCTCTTAGATGTTTTAGAACTGTAAAAATATTGCATGCATAAATTTTCATTTTTTTAAAAAAAATTTTTATATTTATCTTAAGGAGAATTGGAGAGCAGTTCTGAATTTAAATAAATTATCTTTGTTTCTAAAAACTGGCAATCTTCCACAAGATACTAATAAAGAAGTGTAATTCGGTGTAATTTCATTTAGCAACAGACAACGTTTTTAAATTGAATTACACCATTCGTCATTTCGAAGAAAAGGTTTTTTTTTTGTCGTTTATCTTTTGTACATTCATCTCTGCAAGATGTTGAGTCAGTAATAATAGCATTACCTGTAAGTAGCATTTTAAAAAAAAACATGATTTTTACATTTTATTTTTTATTATTTCTTAAAAAATTCTCACAAAATTTTTATGTTAAGTATTCCGAGACCAGAAAAAAATAAACAAAATAAAAAACGAAAGTGTCACTATTGCAATTGCTTACAAATAGCGAAATACTTTCTAAGAGCCAACATGTTTTGAAAAAATAAAGTAAAATAGCGGCTTTTTTTTCTAATTTTAAAATTTAGTGCAATTGTCTACTAAAACGCGAAACATCTAGGAGTCAGCATGTTTTGCAATATAAATTTCACTACCATTGTCCTCTAAAATGCAAAACGTTTTGGATCCAACATATTTTGGAATATAAAGAAGCACAACTGCTTTTTTCTTTCATGTTAAATTTCACTAATATTGTCTCTAAAATCCAAAACATTTAGGAGCCAAAAAGTTTTGAAATATAAAGGAACGCATCGGCTTTTCATTTTTATATTAAATTTCATTACTATTGTCTACTAAAATGCTAATCATCTAAGAGCCAACATGATTTGAAATATAAGGAAGCGCAGAAATTTTTTCCTTTTTTGTTGAATTTCACAACAGACGAGATATTCAGACAATAATATATTGTCTACTAAAAGACGAAACATTTAGGAGACAACATGTTTTGGAAAAAAAGTGCAGCATTACGGAATTTTTGCAGCATTAACGGAATAACGGATTTTTCTATGGTGCACTAAAAGACAAAACATTTAGGGCACAACATGTTTTGGAAAAAAATGCAGCATTACGGAATTTTTGCAGCATAACGGAATAACGGATTTTTCTATGGAGTACTAAAAGACAAAACATTTAGGGCACAACATGTTTTGGAAAAAAATGCAGCATTACGGAATTTTTGCAGCATAACGGAATAACGGATTTTTCTATTATATACTAAAAGACAAAACATTTAGGAGACAGCAAGTTTTGGAAAAAAAAATGCAGCTTAACGGAATTTTTGCTTTTATGTTAAATTTCTCTGCAATATTGGGAGCCAGTTACCATTAAGCGTCGTGGTGACCAGCTGTCCGGATTTGTAGACCATGAGTCTCTTTGCGAAACCGTTTCACTTATTCTAGATCATTCTATATCATATGCTATGTATATTATACCACAGCAATCCATCGCAGAAGATACACGATATTTTTTAGAACAATGAGCTCATGTTCAACGGTAGAAGTTATAAATAATCACTTTCTAACCTAAGCACTTTTGAAATATCAACTAATTATTGCAGCTCTGCAATTTTTTTGGAAGCATAAATGACAAAGTATGAGAAAAATGGAAATATAATTTTAAAATTGGAGGTTTGCAGACTAATATCACAATTTGACATTTGCATAAAGTACTTCAGTGGAAATTTAAATGATCAGATTTGAATTTCAATCGATCTAAATTGTAATTTCTTTTAAAATATATAGCTGATACTTTGTTCTAATTGCTCTTAAGCGATATTTTATGTTGGGGATTTATAAAAAGAAGATGAGGAGGAAAACATTCTTAAAAAAGTTCTTAAAGCAGCACTAAATTTACAAACATAATAGAGTGTAAAAAAATTAACTCTCATAAGCATGCATATCAATGTTTGACCAATTCTTTCTTTTTTAATATTTAATTTGACATTTTAAATTTAGTTATAAAAATTTTGATATTGTAAGAGATTATAATTTGATAAATCTTATTTTCGAATTTTATTGAATTTCTCGATTTTAAATAAATAAGATTAAATATTGTTTTATATTATAATAACTGAATTGATTAAGAAGTCTCAATGGTTCAAGATTAAATATAAACATTTATTTTGCTATTTTTAAGTAAATAATTGGTACAAACATATGAATAAATATTGGAAGAAAAACTTAGGTTATGAAATGTAAAAGTATATGTGTGTTTCTAGAGTGATGTTAGAAATGTACATCGCGCATATAAATTAAATTATAAATAAATAAATAAACGAGAATTACACTGAACAATTTTTGACCCTTTTTTTTCCACCTTGAACTTCGCATGCTAGTACTCAATTTCAATTGTTCGAGGGGGTGGCCTCAAATATACTAATTAATTAGTGTAGACGATATTTTAAGTTACGAAATGAGAAGAAACAAAAGAGTACTGCCTCTGAATAAACATAACTTTTTCTCGGTGGATTTGAATTTCTGATCCTCAGAATATAGAGGGTAGCCGCAATCTGATAAATAGGGTCCCAATGGTTTGATCAGGAGCGCAGTCCAAAACCATGGACCCCTTGATGTTAATTTTACTTTTTGCGCATTTCACCATATTTTGGAAATTTTTTTAAGCGAATCGGAAATTTTTTTTCACACAATGAGATTCGTTTATAGATAAATAATTTTTAATAATTATTTATATATTTTTTTATTATTTTGCTTAATAATAGTAAAGAAAAATTGAATGGTAAAATATACTAACTTTTATAAGGAAAAATTGAAAATTTGGACGAAATCGGTCAAATAGTTCTTGAGAAATAGAATTTCAAATATACAACTTTTTTAATCATTTTAAACTCATGGTAATAAATTTTCTATTAATATGATTCCAGTTAGCTTGATGGCGTTTTATTTGGAAAATGGCTTATCATTAGAAATTAAGTTCCGGTTATTTATTAACGCTCTTCCTTAACATATTTTCCTAATTATGTTAAAGATAAAAGTTTACTGTTAAAAATTGAGTTTCGTGTCAGATATATTGCGCTTTAAATATAATATTTCGTAAAATTCATAGCGTTAAATTAAAGTTTTAAACTTTTATTAAGATACCCGAGAATGTTTAGAGACATTAAAAATTTAATTAGTAATTAATATAGGCTTGAGATTTCCACTTAAGAATATTTCCTAATTAAATGACTATAACATAAATAAATAATTTCAGTATCCTTAGTTTTGTTTCCTCGATAAATTTTTCTGAAAAAGTTTACAGTCTGGAAAAATTTTATTTTTAATTATATATATATATATATATATATATATATATATATATATATATATATATAATTTTAAGATTTTTGATCTTCCTTTTAGATTGTTGAATAAATATCGAAAATTAAAGTTTTTAAAAGTTACAAAATTTTTTAATTTTTTTTTCATGTATGTAACTCTCATTGTACTCGTATAATACATACATTTATTATTGCTCATAATCTGAAAGAAACCGCTTATTGTTTATTGCAGTTTTTTAGTGCTTTTCTATAATAAATGATTTTGTTTAAGATTATGTAAATTAAATTCAAAGAATTGTATTGCTAATGGTATTTATGGTATTTGCCAAATGCTAATGGTATTAATGGTATTTACCAAATGCTAATGGTATTTATGGTATTTACCAAATTTTAATGGTATTTACCAAAAATATTTTACCAATTTCGTACAACTAACTTTCAGGCACTTTTAAAATCGAAAATATGATATTATTTCAGAGTACATTTATCGCAACATTTCATAGACATTTTCAATGGTCATTTTAGGATAAATTTGTTCTATTAATGGACCCTTCATAAAATCTTTCATCCTTAAAACAGTATTTTATCGCAAAACCCGAGTTCTTACAAATAATTCAAATTATTATATCGTAAAAACGTACTTTTCTCGAAATAATTTTATATTAAAAACGTCTTCACAATGTTCTTAATTTCAAAAATGGTCTAAAATTATTTGCTTGAAGACAGAATTTAACGAATATCTTCAATTACTAAAAAAGGATACGTTTCTGGATTTAAAAAAGAAAGAAGAAAAAAAAACGTGAGAAAGAAAGGGCCTAATTCTACAATTCTACAATAATTTTTGATTCAGAAAATTTTACGTAAATTTTTTACAAGCTTACGGAAGCAAGACCCTACATAGAAATTGCCAGAAAAAAACTTCCGGTGTTTCTAGAATAAAAACTCCATATTCAGTAAGTCACAAAATATTAAGTAATTTTTTTTTAAACGTAAACACAAATGACACATGTAAAAAAACTCAAAGATTGCATCTGACTTTTGCATACTTATAACTAGAGAAAAGGAGAAAAAGAATAGAAAAAAGGTTTTTTTCTCTTCTTACAATTATAAATTTATCAAATACAATATAAGTATAATAATTATAATTCATCAAGTACTATATACATCGAGTACAATATGAGTGACATGTGTATGAAAGATATACAATGTTTAGCATCTGTCTATTTTAATAATTTTTCTTTGTACCGTTTTGATTTAAATTTTTCCTCTTTACTCAAAATCGATTTAATACCAGAACTTAATCCTGATCTTTTTCTATTGTATTAATTTTATTTAACATTTCTTTAAAGAAACATCAAGTTGTTAAAATCGTTCACTAAAAAGATTTGATTTAAATTATTGGCTCTCTGAATACATAAGTTTTCAGAAATATTATCTTTGATTATTTAAGTTATTTAAGGAGAGAATGACATTTAAAACGTAGAACAAAAACTTTCTAGATCTCTAACAAAAACTTTTATACGTTCTTTACATTTTGAGCATGAAGTACTCCATTTGATATTATATTTATGTTCTTTAAATTTCCAAAAAATAAATAATCAAAGCTATTAAAATGCGCAGAATTAATTGGTTTTTGTGTTAGCGGTATTTTAAATAGTTTTGAGAATACAATATTATAGAACAATAATTATTATAGCCTAAATTTATATCAGAAGGTCAACGTTTAACTCAAACAATTCAAATCAGCGATTTAAATCATTTAGGTAAAGAAATAATTAATTAGATAATTTAGCATGTTTTTAAAAAGGATTTTGAAAAATGAGCGTAAACAATAGTTTCTAATGCCATGAAATAATTTAGAATTTTTATACAAGCGTATAAAACATTTTCTTATAGACTCAGGAATATATTTAAAAAAAATTATAAGAAAAGTAAAATGTATAAAGGTAATTGGGTAAAGATATAGCTGCTTGATGAAATATAGTTTAGATGTTACCTTTCATATAGCACAATATAGAATAGCATGTAGATAGCATAATATTAAACAAGTGATATATAAAAAAAAAAAAATTAACGTCAATTTCTACTTAGTTTAAAAAAAATTTATTTTAGTTAATTTAAATTTGGTGACATGGACCACACGTGCCACCACGTAATGTTCTTTATTGAATTTATCTGACACAGCGAAGATAAAATAATTAAATATTTAAATGTGCGCAGTAAACTATTTTTTTGTTCAAATAGAGCTATAAGTTAGAAATTATCACTGATGTTGTTTTTTAAATGTGTGTAAAACTGAATCGCTTATAGTAAAATTTAAGAGAATGACATTCTGAAATTCCATTCTAATAATTCAAATTAAAATATCTAATAATTCTTTTTGCGCAATTTATATTATTTTTAACAGAATTGAAGCAGGTAGAGGTATAAAGGGATTGGCCTATTTTTAGAAACATTTTTAACAATAAATTTTAAAAAAAATTCACATTCACACGAATCTTGAAACTCATAATTTTAACGAACAAAAAATAAAAGCGTTAACAAAATCCGACAAGGGATGATTGAAAAATACTCGACTGAAGATATATAAGCCTTGCCCTAGGAAACATAGAAGAGAGTTATAAGTCGATTATTCCAAACAAAAGTTTACTAAATCTGGTTCTGATAATTTACATAATTTTTATCCTGCCATGCTTACTAGTGAATCGACAGTTTCCAAAAGTTCTTTCTTACTTCAATATTAATTTGCGATTCCTTATGTGCTTTCGTTTTTTTACTTCATTTTTGACAAGGATTTTTCTTAAACGCATATTATGTTTATTCATTGCGGTTTATTCGATATGCCACGGCTAGAGTGTAGAGATCAGTTATTTTATAGATTTCATTGTTAATGCGAAGATTAACTATGCTGATCCGTTAAAGTGCCAAAAATTGTTTCATTACTCTAATAGTCTAAGGAATTTTCAAATTACTGAGATACTAACTAGGTTGCTGTTACAGATTAACTGGGTTGATCCGTTAAAGTATGAAAAATTGTTTCATTTTTCAAATAATCTAGGGAATTTGCAAATTATTTAGATACTAACTAGGTTGCTGTTACAGAATAACTAGGTTAATCCGTTCAAGTGCCAAAAATTGGAAAAAGTGCCAAAAATTGGAATTACCATCCACTATAAGTTCAAAAAAATGTACTTGAACTAGAATGGATGAATAAGAAGTATTTTATTAACGATTGAACATTTGAACAAGATATAGGGAGAGTGTGAACTAATAGTAGGAATTGAAAAAAAAAGAAAAGAAAAAAGGCACGTGGTATCAAATAACTATAAAAGTATAAATTTGGTGACGTGGACCACACGTGCTACCACGTGATGTTCCTTATTGAATTTATCTGACACAGCAAATTTAATATATATAATTCTCTTACGTGGCTCCCAAATTTAGGCTGTATTTCTTTTCCGCCGGTGGCAACGTTTGCTTTGTTTTGTTTACGTTACTATTTCTCTTACACGGCGAATCGACCAATGATTGCCGCTAAAAATGTCACATGCCAAATCTAGATGAGGTGGCTCAACATATAGCGCTTTTAAAAACGGAAACTGAAATAGCCAGAGAGCATCAGCTGCGGCAATCTCATACTATTAAGCTAGGCAGAAATGAGTAGTCTTTGTCGATAGATCTCTATTTTAGTATTTTGTCGAAAGCGCTTTTTTTCACGAATTTATATATTACGAATTTATTTGACGATTTTTGATTTATATCACGAATTATACTAGCACATTTCTAGTAGGTTTAACGAATTACATGTCATTTATTTGAATTCAAATTTATTTTAATGACTTAGTATTTACTAAAAAGATGTAATATTTAAAAAAAAAAATTTTTTTTATATGGATTTGAATGATTGTTTTGAATTCTTAGAATTTTGTGCATTTGCAATGTACCTAAGTTAATAGCGAGCGAAGATAGCTTGGTTTGCGAAGCAAACCATATAAGATTGCGTAGCAATTTTCGGGGGTTAGCGAGCGTTAGTGAACAGGGGGCGCAGCCCACTAGTATAAAATAATTAAGTATTTAAATGTGCGCAATAAACTATTTCTTTGTCCAATTAGAGCTATAATGTAGAAATTATCACTGATGTTATTTTTGAAATATGTGTTAAACTGAATCGCTAATAGTAAAATTTAAAACAATGACTAATGATTAACCAATCAGAAATAGTTTCAAATATTATTACTGTGAAGGAAAATTAATATAACGCCATTTACTTATTTTTCAATATCTAAAGAATCAACTCAATACAACCATTAGATTAGTTGATAGAATGAGAAAAAAAAAAACTTTGGTACTTAAAATATACGAAAACCGTTAATATACACATTACCACAGGAAGAATACGGAAAACGCATGATTCCGCACTTTAATGGAGTAAATCAGTAAATTAGCTAGGTGATATGCACATTAACAGCTTTAAAGCGTTAGGGGTAACATATATACAAAAGGTATCTTGCAAATTATCCAAGTTTAGAGTTTTGGTAAAAGTTAATTTTCGTAATTTTATCTTAAAATGTTTTGAGATGTGAGTAGCAAGTTAATGCGATCTTTTTACTCTCACTTCTTGCGTGCGATAGAAGGCCAGGTAACGTGACTTTCATTCTCGTGAATAGTCTAATTCATTTATTCTCGATATCAGCTACAGCAACAGCCACCAACGACACTTAATGACTTTCTACATCATTTGCATAATTTCTATGAGGTCACTTATATCACAAAGAAAAAACTAGAAAGTCTCGACGATGGACAAAGCTAGACAAAAATATGATTTGGGTGTGGTTTTGAGCCATTTCCTGGCATTCGATAAACGTCAGCAAAATTGAAATTCAAAATTTTCAAGTTATTATTTTCATGTATAACTTTCAACGTTAACCCTCATATATATATCCGAAGAAAAAGTGAAGCTAAATGAAATATATTATCCTAATGATAAAATTGAAGCTCTAGAAATTATATTATTTTAGTGATTAAAATAAAGATATAGATATTATATTATCCTAATGATAAAAGAGAAGCTACTGAAATTATGTTATCCTAGTGATTAAAATATAGCTACAGAATTTATATTACCTAAATGCTAAAAAAATAACCAATAGAAAAAAAGGCGAAAAACAAAAAAATTGAAAAGACATAATCTCCTCATCAGCTCACACGATTATATCCCCATAAAGGAGTGCTTTCTAATATTGTATCAATATAGCCAAAGCAAAATATATCAATACAATAGTGCGAGGAGCACACAAGAAAAATTGAAACGAAATAGAACTCATTAAGTAAGAAATATATTACGTAAAATAAAATAAAATGTAAAGAAAAAACAGAACGCAAAAAAAAAAAAAAAATCTATAAAGCGAGCAGCAAAAAAACTTACAAGTACGGGAAACTTTCAAGAATAATTTAAAGTATTCTCACAATAAAACTTGTTAATTTTTTTCGTTTTTCTCTTTTTTCTCTTAATCCTTTTTGTCTCGATTGGATATTTTATAAATCTGCTAGCTTTTCTTTTATTTCTGTGTAACGCAATGCAGAATCACGCGTACCAGGGACGCTTCGTAACTTATTTCTCATACCTCCCCCCCCCCGCCATCGATTTTCGGCGTATTCGACGTACTAATGCATACAAGCGAAAACGCTGGATGTTATATGCATGTGATGCAATAATGACATGTTGTAGTAGCAACTGAAAGAAAAAAATTTTCCGATATTATTCTGAATGTGGAATCAACTTCAAATGTTTTGAAATACTTGTCAATTTAGCGATACATATTGAATACATTCAGACTTGCTATGAATATGCAATGCTCCGTAGCATTTACTTTCTAGCTTGGTCCAAATTAATTTTCGTTTACACTCCAAAACGAAAGGGTTGTGTTTTTAATTCAAAAAAGTAAGATTTTCATGCCAGGCATCTCTCTAACCAAGGAGAAGTATGCAATATTTTATAGATTATTATTTCATCTGTGTCTAAAATCAATATATAAAATATCTCTAAGGAAATTCGGAAAATTTGTTCTCAAATGTGCTTTTCCTTTTTTTTCCTCCCCTTCCTTCCCTTGGAATACCCTCATCCTGCCCTAAAGTCATTTCTCACAGGAGGCAAAAGGTTGTAGGTAAACGAACTGTGCATGCATTGAACACACTCTCTTCGACCCCCAAGCGGTGATCGAACTACGCCAAGGAGATAAAGGGGTGCCGATCCCTTTCTTTTTCCCTTGAACCCCTTTCTTCAATGTTAAGAAGTGGCATGTGCATCTCTTTGTAGAGTGATCTTGAGGATTTTGTTGCGATTGAAAATACCGTATATTTTTTTATGGGTTTACTTATTTATTTGACTATTAATTCACTTTTGTGTATTTGCTTCATTCTCTAATTTTGACCTTTGATGCGTTTTCTTTTCCACTTTGTTTTATTTTTAATGCTTTTACTATATTCCATTATTTTTATACGTTTACTTTATAAATTTATTTTACCATTCATATGTTTATTTTTCGCATATGTTTTACTTTTCATGGATTTATTTTTGACTCATTTGTTTTAGTATTGATACGTTTACTTATTTAATTTGCTGTTTGAGCGTTTATTTAATTATTTATTTTCTGCATTTACTTTAATATTTTTTTTAAACTTTTGATGTGTTTAATTTGCTTATTTATTCCATTTTTGGTGACTTTATTTTACTCACTGATTGTACTTTTTATGAGTTAAATAATTTATTTTGTTTTTTTATCCGTTTACTATACTCATTCATTGTACTTTTAATGCTTTCACCCTACTCAATTTTTATTGTATTTTCTTTTTTACTTTTGATTAACTCATTCTTTTTATGCCCATAATTATTTATTCTATTTCGTATTTTACTTTTTATGCATTTAATTATTTTTATATGGATTTACCGTGCTAATTTTTCTTCTTGTTATTTTTTTTAAAAATGTGTATTTTTTTTATTTTTTTTGTACTTTTGATGTGTTATTTTACTTTTGGTGCTCTTACTACATTAAATCATTTTTTACGCCCTTAATTATTTGTTTTACTTCGTATTTGAGCTTACTTTATTCATTTAATTTACTTTTTAAGGAGTTTACAGAACACGTTTATTTTACTTTATTTGTGGGTACTCCTTTATTTTGTGTTATCTTTTCCCAGAACCTTTGCAAAATCCTATTTTAAAAAAATATCAAAGTAAATGCGAAACACATTGATTGTTTTACAAGGATTTAAATGCTAAAAATCAAGTGAATAATATTTTCCCTAATTCCATCTTTAGCGCAGTAGTGAAACTAGAATTCTTTAACGCACGCGCAGAATACGGAAAAGTAATTTAAAAACGTATTTATATTCCGTCTAAGTAAAATAATGATAAAGGAGATGGGCTGGTTGACAACAAAAAAGAAGAGAAAATGAAAAACTCATGAAAAATTCGTTTTTCCACGGCGCATTATTTATTTTCCTCTCCCTTGAAATAAAAAGGGTTGCATCCTTATCTCTTGGGTGCACAAAATAAAATTCTTTTTCTGATTAAAGAATATCGGGTGTTGGCGACTACAAGACTCAGGTAAGAAGGTTACCATAGCAACCGTTACCATTACGTCAAGACTATCATTCCGTAAAAGAAAAAGGAACAGGCACAAATTGCCTTCTAAATTAATGGAAGGAAAAATTGAACGACGAAATTATTTGATGCGCAACTAAAAAGAGAACAAATTAGTGTTGCTCTTTCGAGTGCAAGGTAGATATTTTCCATCTGCATTATTAATATTAAAATTAGAATTAAAGCGAGAAATATTTGATTTGCGTTGTGCGGTATGACTTGCAAACGATGAAATATACTATGTTATTTTGACTTCCTTTAAAATCGTTTGGTTTTCCATAAAGCCGTAAAATTTAAATGTTTATCGTTTTCTACTCGTATAAGAAATCCGAGTTAATTCTTTTCATACGACTAACTGATCTATTATTAATACGAGATTTAATGAATTGCTGTCGCAGATTTGTTCCTAATAATGGAATGGCAGCGACATTAAGTAATCTTTAGTTTCGGAGTAAGATAAAATATTACGCAATAAAATATATTTTAAAGCAGTAATAAACTAAACAAAATGAATAGAATAAATACATATTTAATAAGTTTACAAAAAATGCAGAATGAATAAATTAATTAATTTTATGTAATTAGAAGCCAAAATTCGACCCGTTTCTTGTACGAGGTGAAAAAAAAAAAGAGAAAATAATCAACAAATTGTTACTGAATAACTAGCTATAAGAAATCAAGAAGAAAATTATATGACTTTTACCATTGCGATTAATAAAGCCAAAAATAACTCCGTTTTTTTAAAAAAATTTAATATAAAAATCTATGCTTTCCCAGTGGCTTTATGTTATTAGATTAATCAAAACACGTTTTCAGTAGTGCATCGCCCATCAAAATAAAGTTTATCTACATTCATTTGACATTATGCCGCTGCTGAAGATCAACTCGTACCGCGATGAAGCAATTTTCTCCTTTCGAGAGACCTTAAAAAACCCTCTTTTTTACAGTATTTATATTAAACCTGTACAATACTGATGCAGTTTTCAACCGGTAACAAATAAACTAATATAACAGTACTTTGTTCCCATATTAGTACATGTCAAACCTATTCAAATTGCGCCAAGTACTATAATATTAGTAGTGCCTATTACCAAAACTAATAATGCATTATAGGTATCAATAATAGTAAGCGATTTTTAACACTTTTTCTGATCGAGTTCACCATTGATTTTGCTTTTTAGTTCGTAGCTCATTTTTTATTTCAATTAGTTCCTATTATTAAAATTAATTGAACATATTTGGCGTAAATATTAGTTTGGCTATTTTTTATGCTTCCCTTTCGTGAATTAGTGAATTTTCTCCATTAATTTTGCATTCTAGAACATATATTATTTCCTTATTTAATTTCTAACTTGTTATTAAAATTAATTAAAAGCCATTGGCGTCAATAATAGTAGGAGATTTTTGAATTACATGTACCATTTCTACCTCAATTTTTGATTTTTAGTACAAAACGTTTTTTTTTTTTTTTTTTTTTTTTTTTTTATTATTTCAAGTAGGGGCCGGGATAGCCTGGTCGGTAGGGCGCTGGGCCCATATCCAAGAGGTCGTGGGTTCGATCCTCGCCGGCCGAAGACTCCCCGTGTAGTAAATGGTGACTGATGCACGTTAAATCTGTCGAGTCTCAAAGTCCTCCATGTTCCCACAACAAATCAATACCTCTGGGGGTACTGATCCAGGAGTTTCCTTGTCTTCTGGATTGGTTCAAAATTACAAGGCTACGGAGTTGAACGTAAGTAGTCGTAAACCCATGAAATTGGGTCGGCTGTTCAACGACGGTTATAAAATAAAATAAAATTATTTCAAGTAGTACCAATCATAGAAATTAATAATCCTCAATATCGTTATTAATCATATGACACATTTTTACGTTTCTTCTAAAAGAATTAGTACTATTTATCGAATAATTTTGCTCCAAAAGCCTTTTAATTTTTTAGTTTCATAATTTCATTCCTCTATGAAGCATAACTAATAACAAATTAAACACGCGGTTTCATGTACTACTAATACTAATTTGAATGTACTAATTTGTTAATGTAGTCTTGTTATGTCACCTCGTTCACTTCATTCATTGAGTTTATCTGGCATAACGAATAAAAATTAATTAGATATCAAAGAACGTGCAAAAATTCCTTTTTTAAAAAAAAAGCCACAATCTAGCAAACATCACTGATGTTCTCATTAAAATATTAAAAGAAAAAAGAAACTAAACGGAATCGTCTGCAGTTTAATTTAAATCAAAGCTTAAAAATTTAATTTATGGCCGATCGTTTTCGTTTGTATTAACATTTTTAAAAAGTCTTAATGTGTACTATTTACGTGCTTAGTTACGAACTGCTAATGAATCGGTTAAAAGGTCACCCCGCTTATAAGGCTACTTTTGCGATATCCCTTAGGGTGACCTTATATCGAGGTCTGACTGTATATATATATATATATATATATATATATATATATATATATATATATATATATATATATATATATATATATATATAAATAAATACAAGAAAACACGAAGAAAGTTAAGAAAAACAATAAGTTTCATTTATTGCGCTTAAGCTGCAAGTAAACAGAACTCATGTACTCCATGTTCCTATCAGTCCTAAATTTCATAAAATTCCAGTAAAATTTAGAACTATCACATGTGGGTCTAATACTTATTTAACTAAACCTGGCACCCTTTTCTCTAACTACTTAAATAAGATTATTAACTATATTACTAAAGAAGGTTTCTCTTGGATTGTCACTAATAATCAACCGATTTTAGATTTCATTAAACATAATAAAATTAATTCTATTGCGACTTTTGATTTCCAGGATCTTTTCAATAGCATTCCCCTTTCTAAACTAAAAGATGTCCTTTTGAATTATTACCATGATTTTAAAAATATCCTTTGTTGCGATTTTGATTATTGGGAAATTCTGATTAATCTTTGTCTTTTTAATAATTATCTTTACAATGGAAGGGATATTTTTCTTCAAATTAATGGAATACCACAGGGATCTAATTATTCATCTCTCTTAGCTAACTTATTTTTGCATTATTATGAAAAAAATTTTACTCTTAGTATTAAATTTGTTTTTAGATATATTGATGACTTAATTATCTTTAATTTCCTAGATTTTACTGTTTTATTGAGTGATATATTCCCTGAGGAATTAATCTTACTTCGTAATCATGATGATAACATTAATTTCAATTTTTTGGATTTGGGTATTATGAAAGTTGAAAATATCTGCTTTGTTGATTTATACGATAAAAGAAATGATTTTAATTTTAATATTAATAAACTAGTTACTTGGAATTCTAATGTTTCTAGGAGCATCTATTTAAATACCACTTTTAATGAAATGAACAGAATTAAAAGAATATGTAGTAATATTTATTTATCCAAAAAACAAATCGATAAACTCTTTCAAAATCTGATAAAAAACAATGGATACCCAACTAATGTAATAAAATTTTATATAAAATCATTGAATTAATCGTATATTTTGGTGGATATATTTATTAAACATTTTTTTGTTAATTTTTATGATTTTCCCATGCGCAAATCCATTTCAGGTAAATCCATTGCCAAAATTATTTCTTTGTTAATTTGTATAATTTTTCCATGTGCAAATCCATTTCGGGCAAATCCGTGGTTAGAATTATTTACTAAAAATTCCTTTACTGAATAATTTTCTTTGTTAATCTATACAGTTTTTCCATGTGCAAATCCATTACGGGCAAATCCGTGGATAAAATTGTTTGCTAAAAATTTCTTTATTAATTTATACTATTTTCCATGTGCAGATCCATTTCGGGCAAATCCGTGGCTAAAATTATCTACTTGGGTTTTTTCTTTGTTAATTTTTCCATGTGCAAATCCATTTCGGGCAAATCCGTGTCAAAATTATCTATTGAAAGAATTTTTTCTTTGATAATTTAAATAGTTTTTCTATGTACTAATCCATATCGTGCAAATCCGCGGCTAAAATTATCTGCAAAACAGGCAATTTATGTTTCTCTTTTCTATTTTATACTTTTTCTTAAATAAACATCTATCTTCTAAAACTATTTATGATCAATTTTTAAAATTATCCAGTATAATATTACCTTGCGCACATCCATTTCGGGCCCATCCTTGGTAACTAACAAATCAAAACTCAGAATAACAAATCACTTCAACAGTGTAGTAAGAACGACACTTTAAAACCCTCTTGTTACACTCGATTTGCGCTTTTGTTTTCATCTTTTGTTTTCATATTTTGTAATCTGGCAATCTTTCTGCGAAAGCATTTTTAAATCATTCTTGAAAAATATTCGTCCGTGTAAGTTGAACTGATTTTGCTGCTCGCTTTATAGTCTCCCCTTTTTAATGTTTTTTATTTTATTTTTTTTTATTTTATTTTATTATCTGTTTTTACATGTTATTTTTACTTATTTGTACTTTTTGTGATCTATGTCATTTGTTGTTATTTTTTAAAAAAATTTTTTGAGTGCTCCTCACACTATTGTATTAATTTATTTAGCTTTGGCTTTATTGATACAATATCAGTAAGCACTCTGTTTTGCGGATATAATCGTGTGGGCTGAAGAAAAGATTATATCCTTTTTTCCGGTTTTTTAATTAACATTTCATGATTTTTTTATTTTTATTTATTTATTTTTTTTTTTTTGATTTTTTAAATTTTTTTTATTTATTATTATTTTTAATAAACTGTTGTTTGTTATTTTTTACTTATTATTTCCCCCCCCTTTTTTCATATGTCTATTATTTTTCTTTGTTTTGTTCTTCGTTATGAACTTATATATATATATATATATATATATATATATATATATATATATATATATATATATATATATATATATATATATATATATATATATATATATATATATATATATATATCTTTACGACTTGGATTCAATCCAATACTGAGAATGAAAAATCTTAAAATAAAATTCCGTAACAAAAGAGCGACCCCCGAAATAGTTCAAGATAATGAGAGAAGATGTTTAGAAATTCTGTTGGTCGGTGCATTAAAACAGCTTTAAAATTCCACCGTTTCTCTCCTACCCCTACGCTGAGTTTAATGGTAAAACTACTTTTTTTATTTTTTTAAATTCTTTAACCTTTTTCAGTACAAAATTTCGATGGGCTTTGTTTTAATACGAACGCGAAATTGACGGAAAAATATTTTTATGGCGAAAGAAGGTTTCTTCTCCTCACTTGAATTTTGTATATTTTTACATCTCATCCATTTAAAAGAGTAAAAAAAAATCTCTGCTTCTAATGCTTTTCTCCTGATTTGCTTTCAACCGCATGGTTAATGTTGAAAAAAAAAAAACTAATCATGCATTCTTTTTAAAGCTTTTGCACATCCTTCCCGTTTTCCCCCTTTGATCTTGGCGAAACAAAAACATTTATTTGGCATCAGTCCTATACATTGATTTTTTTTAATGGTCGTAGTAGTCGAAAACTACAGTAAAAGCTCGTTATAAGGAGTGCGTCATATTACGAAAAGTTCGCTATTACGAAAAAACCAATGCCAAAGATAGATACCAAAGATAGATTATGAATTGTATATTTGTAGTTAGGTGAAAATTATTGCCCTGAGAAAAAAGTATGGTCAAAACAACCGGAATACGGTAAACTTTACCATGTCTATGGGAACACCAAAATTCTCGGTAATTTTTACCGAAGTGCTTTGGTTATGATT
This sequence comes from Parasteatoda tepidariorum, assembly GCF_982258835.1. Classification (NCBI taxonomy): domain Eukaryota; kingdom Metazoa; phylum Arthropoda; class Arachnida; order Araneae; family Theridiidae; genus Parasteatoda; species Parasteatoda tepidariorum. The sequence continues at coordinate 100,088,586 of NC_141755.1, read as the reverse complement.
CTGGTAAAATGAACAATAAAATATAGTTTTCTAATATGATAAAAAGTTTTTAAACGTGGTAAAATTTGGTAATTTTATCATGATAACTTAGAGCATGACATAAGAACCATTTATTCTTTTAAATTTTGTTTTCAGTTTGTATTTTTCACTTAAAAGTGGGGTAATAAGAATTATAATTTTGAAAACTGGAATTTCATATAAACCCATACCATATAAGAACGGAAATTATATGAATGGTATAGTTCGATTTTATAAGCAGAGTTATGCTTTATTTTATCAGAAATGCATCATACATTGCAATAATTTCATCGGAGCTTTTTTTTTTTCTCTCCGCGTAAAGTTCCGCTATTGCGTCAAGTATTTTGTTAGAGAAATTTATTTTCTGCTATTTCAGTGAGAAATCATATACGAAAAAAATGCAAAATGGGAGACATTTTTATTTGTTTCCGTGACCAATAAAGGAAAGTGAAAAGCGGACACCATTTCACCTTATTTCCTGCCTAAGACCCTTTGTGTTTATAAAGCAAAACATGTGTGGATGATGACCCACAAAATTGTCTTCCTCCAAATAAAAGAAACATTTTCTGGTATTTTTAAAAGCCTACCATACACTTGAAAAAGAATATGGCTATTTGATAACCACATATCTACCATACTCTCTTGTATCCCTTCTTGACAGCTTGGCAGCGTGATATTGAAAACAACACTAAATTTTATCAATGACGTTAGAAGTGATCGAACTCCATTTCACTTTTTTTAAATTTTTATGCTGCTATTCTAACATTAAATAAGTGTATTTGCTTATAAAGGCAAGCTCACTATTACAACGAACACATTTGCCATTATGAATTCTGTATTTTCGGCAAATATAAAGTAAAAATCTTATTAATTGTCTTTAAGACTATATTTTATTTTGCTTACAGTCCCCTGTCCAAATTATTAGACGCACTGTAAGATTCTATGTAAAATCTTAATCATCAGGAACTACTATACAGCTTTAGTGCTTTTACGCGGCTGGATCTGGTTTGCACTTGTTCATGTTCGTGTATTAATTGGTTAACATTGTAATGCAATACGTTAAAAATAAATACAAATGGGAAGTATATAAAAAATCTCTTCTATAAAAACCCATTACATGTATGTTTAAATATAAGAGTTATTGCATATAAACTCGTGCAAAACATGCAATTTTTAAAACACTAGAGTGCGTTGAATAATTTGGTCTAATTATTGTAATATACTTATATAATACCTGGTATAATAAATATTCTATATTTATATAATATATCGTCTAATTTATCCAATTATCGAATTTATATTATATATCGTCTAAATTCGCCAATTGATACACGAACGTAAACAAGTACAAACCGGTTTCAGGTGCGTAAAAACATAAAAGCTGTATAGTATCACCTGATAATTAAGATTTTACATAGAATCTTATAGTACGTCTAATAATTTGGCCAGGGACTGTATAATTCCGTGACCAGTGAAAACAAACCTGTGTTTTTGCAGAAAGTGTCCCAATCCTCTTTATTCTGACCTAGAGAAATCGAAAGAATATTTATAAATAAAAATTGGGTGAAAATTTAAATTGGAGAATTTTTATGAAATGGTAAAGATATAACTTTCAAAACTTTCTGTTTTCTTCGGGTTACGGAATTTAACTTTAAGTTTCGTAAGTAGTTTTTACGGAATTTAAAAATTAAGTTTCGTATGTCTCTATATGCGAATCCAAAGCAGCTACCATTTTAGTCGTTAAGATCAAAGAAAACTTGGCAATCAAAACGGAAAAGCTGTTCTTTACAAATCATTCAGTGTTCGAAATACCATGTAATTATTACACATTTGTCTTCAGATCACATTGCATAAGAACAATCTGTCGGAACTTCCAATTGCTAGATGTGCTAACTGGTTTTCAACCGACAGAAGCTGCGAACTATCGCTTGAAACCTTTGTTTTTAAATCTACACAATTCTTCTTCGTTTCCCTAGAATGAATCGTTTGCGCATGTTGAGAATAGAAATGGCGTTATTTAGTTTCCCGAGTGTTAAGTAATGAAGTGGGTTGATTTTTTGGGAGGAGAAAAGATAAATCTTGAGTTAAATTCGTCATTTGTATTTTTCTGCGAGTACTTCTCAGGAGGTCAACCATACATTACGTGCCCATAGAGTAGTTATCAGAACAAAATATTGTATTTTAATGATTGTCATAGAATTTAATGAAAAAATAATTATTAATAATAAAGTGCTTACACGCAGACGATCATAAAATGTAGAATTATCAATGGCAATTAAAGGCAATTTATTTTCTCGTCTTTATTTTGTTGTCATTTCTAAATGTAACAATTATCTTTACAAAATTGCTGACACATTCATTTGTATTCGAAATATATTTGCAAAAAACGGCTAAACAGCCTTCGCAACGAGCTTGCGCCTTCTTTGTTCCTGCTAACTGAAATGGGACATGCAAACAAACGATTAAATGGATGAAAAAATTGCATATCTTATACTTTAATTCATGATATTATGAAAGTCCAATATTTAAATAATTCAAAACAGATTTCTGATTTTTTTTAAAAATTTCACACATTTCTTTGAAATGTTTTCAATGTGATAAAATTTTTAATCGGCATCTTAAACATTTATCTGAAATTTGAATACAATTGACATTCTTAATATATATATATATATATAATATATATATATATATATATATATATATATATATATATATATATATATATATATATATATATATATATATATATATACATATATAATATATATATATATATATATATATATATATATATATATATATATATACATATATATATATATATATATATATATATATATATATATATATATATATATATATATATATATATATATATATATATATATATATATATATATATATATATATATATTATATATGTATATATATACATATAATATATATATATATATATATATATATATATATATATATATATATATATATATATATATATATATATATATATATATATACATATAATATATATATATATATATATATATATATATATATATATATATATATATATATATATATATATATATATATATATATATATATATATATATATTATATATGTATATATATACATATATATATATAATATATATATATATATATTATATATGTATATATATACATATATAATATATATATATATATATATATATATATATATATATATATATATATATATATATATATATATATATATATATATATATATATATATATATATATATATATATATATATATATATATATATATATATATATATATATATATATATATATATATATATATATATATATATATACATATTATGTGGTTCCATAAATTTCTATTCCCCCGTATATTTCTGTATCAATTGGCAACACAATATAGTTATCATTTATTTTGTTAGATTCTCTTAAGTAATAATTTAAGTAGCGTTTAATAAAAAATTATACGTTAAACTTTTATTTAGAATAATTTCCTATTTTTATAGAAATAAAAAATTAGTTACAAAATAATTATTTAGATTTATTTTTGATCCTCTTGAGAATTATTGGAGGCGAAGTTTGCTCTTTTCGAGCAAACGGGGAAAAAATTTGGTTTATATATTATTTAACACTAATTAAGGTATTCGGATTGGATGAGGGGTTGAAGAATTAGAATATATTTAAATTCAGTTGTGTTCCAATTGGTTCAGCTGTGTTAAATTCAGTTGTGTGGTCGCCAAAGGCAGCTAGTTTCTAATAAAACCGAAGAAGCTCTGCTATTCTATTCGTTTTGAATAAAAATATATAATACTTTTCTTATATATATATATATATATATATATATATATATATATATATATATATATATATATATATATATATATATATATATATGGGTCATTCTCACAAAAACGGTCATTTTCATGTCCCCAGTATATTTTATGTTTGTTTTACAGCTTACGAAAAAAAAAAAATTCAGGGAAAGTGTCCTTCGGAATGCAAGCTAACAAAAGAATAAAAATAAAATTATAAATTTTTATTTTTTATTTATTTTAGGTAATTAAAATATACCAATATGTCATTCCCTCACTTGTCCCTACTGCTGATTTAAAAAAAAGGAAAAAATTGTTTCTGAAATAGTTTTTTTTTTTTTACAAATTCGTGTTTTTTATTTCAGAATAATGAAATATAGAATTGAGAAAATCAATTTTATATTTAATTTCTGATAAAAATATTAACACAGCACTATTTTAAACTTTGTCCCCAGTGTTTCGCGTCATTCCCTCACAACAATGTTCTTATCACCTGCAATCTTCTTAGAATAAAAATATTTTAATAAAAACTTCAGAAGTTAACAACTGGCATCATAGAACAAAATTGCAGTATGTTTCCATCTTCAACTTAAAGAAGCTTTGCTGTGGAATAAATTTGAATGAATCAAACCAGGTAAAAATTTTTACATTTGTCATTCCCTCATGTCATTTTTTAGAGTAAATAAAATACAACATCATCGAGAAAGTTGATAATTATATGTTGCTTTCTTGTAATATAATATATTGTATGTGATTGACTTCAGAAATTAATTAGGCCTAACTGTTATTTTTAAATTTTATTGAATTCGTCATTCCCTCACTAGTGTATAAAGTGAGGGAATGACGCTGAAGTGAGGGAATGATTCAAGATGAGTATTGTATAAATTTTTTTTTTTTGTTCAATCGTGCCAGCCAATTTTATTTCCCAAACATGTAAAAACTATTAAATATATAAGACTAAATTATAATAAATATTAGATATACTTAGTATGTTATCATTTTCAAACTTTAGGTAGATGTAACTTAGATAAAAACATGTATTAAAATAAAATATCATTCCCTCACTATTAGTGTCCTTCCCTCACTTTTTAAATAGTGAAAATAATTAATTTACTTATTAATTAATTTGAAAAATAAGTTAAAAAATTAATAAATTAATTTATTAAATTAATTATTTTATTTATTAAATTGATTAATTAATTATTATAAATTAATTAATTACAAATTAATTATTTAAAAAATTAATTAATTTAAATATTAAGTATAATTTATAGGATATATACTTTCTTTATAATGCCATTACATATTTCTATTACTATAAAAAGTTTCAGAGCTTTTTATTCACTTTACTTTTTTGGGATTTTATGAACTGAAAAATGACAGTTTTCGTGAGAATGACCCATATATATATATATATATATATATATATATATATATATATATATATATATATATATATATATATATATATATATATATATATATATATATATATATATATATATATATATATATATATATATATATATATATATATATATATATATATACCAGAATATGGTAATAATTGCAGTGTTTCTGGCTCTATGGGAGCAACATGAAGTACGGTACCAAAACTTTGTTAAAATAAACAATAAAATATCAGTATATAATTTGCAATAAAATTTGTAAGTAAAATATAAGTATAATATTATCATGATAACTTAGAGCATGGCTGAAAAACCTTTTTACTTGATAAATTTTTAAAAAACAGTTTTGCATCTTTTATTAATGAGTAATAATGAGAACTATAATATTGAAAACTAGAATTTCCTTTAAATCGTTAACATATGAGCGGAAAAACTGCCAAATGAATGGTTTAAATTCTGTATTAATTTTGTTTCATTAACCAAAATTATGGTTTTGATTACCAGAAATGTCATTATCATTCAGTTCGGTAATTTTACCAGAATTTTTTTTTTGTATAAAATAAATTTAAATACTAATTTTAAACATACGATATAAGTATTAATTTCATTATAAAATTATCATAAGAGATAAAGATTACATGAAATGTTCATATACTAGATTAATTATTTGTAGATATTAATTTTTGGACTTAAATTTATTTTTGATAGAATTTCTTCGCGATCCATTATCCAAATGAAAAGCGTTATAACATTCTGAATTTTCAGAAATGAAAGTTTTACAGGAAAGGTGTTACTATTAACCAAAAATACATTTTTAGTTAAAAAAAAATGAAAAATTTTCTTTAAAATTTTACGAGGATTTAAAAGTAAGGGAATAAAAAATTATCAGGTATACGTTTTAAATACTAAACCTGACATAAAATAACAACAATATTTTTGTTAAAGAATTTCCGAGTTTAGAGAAAAAGTTTTTCTTTCTAATTTAAATTTTTCTTTCCAGAATTTTCTAGTTTTTGAAATTAATAGTTGTTTGAAAAGCATATTCATGACCTTTTAGCTGTTATTCAGGGAATAGCTCAGAAATTTTATCAAAAATCGTATAACTTAGACATTCTTTAAAATACTGCATGTAGATGATAGTGCGTCTAAATTTAGAATTACGAATTTTTTGTTTTTTGCAGCGAGGAAAACTTTTTGCAAAATATTTGATAAGTATCTGATTTAATATTTTCACTGAAATAAACATCTTTTCTTATGTATATTTATTTGAAAAATTTTGTGACAAAAAATAAATGTAAATATATTCTTATTTGCTGACTTCGGACAAATGAAAACGTCAAAAAAAAAGAAAAAAAAAATGCAGAAAAATTTATCAAATGTATATTATAAAGTAGCTACATAAGAAAAAAAATTATAATTTAAATTTAGTTATAATTTTTTTTATTCCCCCCTTTTTTTAGTTTTTATCCAATACAATTGGTCAAGATAAAAATATTCTACACAGCTTTTTTTATTAAAGTTTTCAGATCATTAAATCATTAAGTTTTTGTATTGCTTTTTTTTCAAAATTTAGTTTTGTAAAATTATTTTGAAGACTAATTATTTTAAATAGTTTAGCTAACTGAAGAATGCACGTTTTAGTAATCTTTTCTAGAGCATATATAATTAAAATTGGTATTTTACATTTCCCAAAGATATATGTAAGTTTGAAACATTTTTGCAAGTTTACACACGTCTGCTTAATGAAACATGTGAAGAATTATATTTTTATTTTATGACACTTCGATGAAAATAATTATATATGAGTCATCCAATTGTCATAAGGGGAGAATATATACATATTTTTTAATAATTTAAGCAGCTTTTGCAATCGAAGTTTTTTTTTTTTTTATATTTTACTTTCTGTTATTCAATACAAATGTTCCATATAGAAATATTCTACACACCTTTTTTTAAACTTTTCAAATTATTAAATCATTTAGTTTTCGTATTGCTTTTTTCTGCTTTTTTTATAAAAAATAATTTGTTCCGTAAAATTATTTTGAAAGCTAATTATTCTTATTAGTTTTTTTAAATTGAAGAATATATATTTTAGTTATCTTTTCTTGGGCATATATAATTAAAATTGGCATTTTACATTTCCCAAAGATATATGTAAGTTTGAAACATTTTTGCAAAGTTACACACGTCTGCTTAATGAAACATGTGCAGAATTATATTTTTATTTTATGACACTTCGATGAAAATAATTATATATTAGTCATCCAATTGTCATAAGGGGAGAATATATACATATTTTTTAATAATTAAAACAGCTTTTGCAGTCGAAGATTTTTTTTAAATTTTACTTTCTGTTATTCAAAACAATTGTTCCATATAAAAATATTCTACACACCTTTTTTAAACTTTTCAAATTATTAAATCATTTAGTTTTCATATTGCTTTTTTCTTCTTTTTCTTTAAAAAATAATTTGTTCCGTAAAATTATTTTGAAAGCTAATTATTCTTATTAGTTTTTTTAAATTGAAGAATATATATTTTAGTTATCTTTTCTTGGGCATATATAATTAAAATTGGCATTTTACATTTCCCAAAGATATATGTAAGTTTGAAACATTTTTGCAAATTTACACACGTCTGTTTGATGAAACATAGTTTGCTTCATTGAAGAATTAAATATTTTCTTCATGACACTTCGATGAAGGAAATTATATATGAGTCATGCAATTGTAATAAGTGGAAAATATATAATTTTTTTTTTAATATTTACAATAGCTTTAAACAGCTTCTTTTAATATTCAAACAACTTCTTTTTAATATTTGAAACAGCTTTAAATAGCTTTTTTTTTAATATTAAAACAGCTTTAAACAGCTTTTTTTAATATTAAGACAACTTTTTTTTAATATTCAAAACAGCAAAACAGTCAAAGTTTTTTATTTTACTTTCCGTTAAAAGCTAAACCTTGAATAAATATTTTTAATTAATTCGGTGCGTACCATAACTCATGCATATCTTGATTTCCTTGAAAAAAGTGTTTTTCAATATTGATGAGGTTGAAATTTGGGATTTAAATTCATTTTAATTGAGATGACGAATGCGAAGACCTTCTGGGAAACCATTAAACTCATTTATTTTGATGCATCGTTTCCTTTCTTTCTCCTTCGTTCTATTGTCGCAAATGGATTAGTGCAAAAATTACTTTAGTTCCATTGCAATGGTAAAATATATATATTCTCTTTTTCGCATGCGTTCAATCATTCAGGTCTGGTGGAAGAGATAATCCTATATGAGAACTCTTAAGATTAAGATCTGCAGATTCTGCTTAACAAGGATTGAAAAATCAGTTTTATATTGCATAGAGTTGTGTCGAGGCAATTAGCGAAGTCGGTGTCTTTTCATCTTTTTATTTTTACGAATTTGTTTTCTTTCCATACTGTCCGGAGTGGTGTCACAGTCATCCTAGAATGCCCGTTGATGGCAGTTGCAACCACCATGACCGCATGAAGAGCCTGCAAATAACTACCATTTAAACAGAGATTCATTAGGTGCAATTCATTACAGTGTTGCGGACAGTTTGCTTATACGTCTTCTCTCCCCCCCCCCCACAGAATTGGCCATTTTTCGTCTCAGAATGTCGCGTCAAGTAATTGAGACGAATCTGCGAAAAGGGAACGCATGTGGACGTCTTTTGTTGTGCGATCGACCAATGGCGTGAGCACCGATGGTCATTGGGCGATTGCGAGGCAGACCTCTTTCACAAAAATGAGAAACGACCTTTTACCTAACAGGAAGATATTAATTGGATTGGTTTGACAGTAATCATGAGTGTGGGTTCCCCCATAAAGACCCGGATGCTCACTGATATCATTTTGAGATCTATTCAGTTGATTGTACGACAAAAATACTCATAAGTCAAATAAATTAGAAGATTTTAGAGATAAAGCGTTTCTATGGTTTGATGGTAATTTTCGGCGATATCATCTACACGCCAATTGAAATTTTCTCAATGCTCTGATGAATGCGCATGGCTTTGCTTTGCGTATTCTTTGCAAGACGATCAGTCGCACCGAGGCTTAGGAACAACAAAATTTTAAGTATTTATTAAAATTAAAGCTAAAGAAAATGGTAAAATTGTAAGCAGGTTGAAGATAATTTTTTTCTTCAATTTTCACGTTGAAAAAAAATTAGATGTCTCCTCAATTTTGAAATCAATGAGATGATTGTGGCAATATGGTCAGCATTGCGCAGAAGCCTTGGTCAGATGAAGCTGGGTGAGCATCAAGCCTTCATTGGGGATAGAATTTCAGTTCTTCTCAATATGCTTTAACCATGGAGTCATCGTGGTTATTAAATAATAGATCATAAAGTAAAAATTAACAACCCATAACACAGATGACTCTAAACGCAGCCTAAGAGTCGACTTGAAAATTTAAAGAATCGTAACGAATAGTCTACTTTTTAGCTCAAAAATGTTACAGAAATTGTCAGTCGTAACCTTTTACAAAAGAAATAACGCAAAATTCTACAAAAACTAATTCACCATTTTATTATTCTTTTTCATCCATTGTTCAAAAAAAAAAACCAAAACAAAAAAAAATGATCATATCTATAATATCAAGCTTTTAGCTCGCAACATCAGAAAATGCGTGTTATTACATCACGTGACCCTGACACCTTCCCCCCAGAGTCATATTAGATCCAAAGATCGAATATGGCAAATAATTTAAGGGTCACACCTTACACATAAACAAACTATGTTTCACATTCACCCAAATATTCACTGAATCTTAGGTTTAACTTAACACTGGGTATTTACTTTAATCACCTAATAATAATAATAGGAAAAAAAATGTTCAGAGTCTTATTTTAGTTTATATTTACAGTCTGGACAATGCATCTGCATTACTAAGTTTCGATCCTTTGATGTGACTTGCCTCAATATCATGGCGTTGAATGGCTAACGCCCATCTCTGCAACCTCGGGCTTTGGGGTGTCGCACTCGTCAGAAATACTAGGGGATTATGATCAGTTAATAAAATAATCTTAGCACCACAGAGTAAGGTTTCAAATCTCTGCAAAGCCCAAATAATAGCATAAGCTTCCCTTTCAATTGTAGACCATTTCTGTTGAGTTGAATTCAGCTTCTGGCTACCGAAAGCTATGGGACGAATATTTCCTTCTTCATCTAACTGACCTAAACAACATCCGACCGCATTTTGAGATGCATCCGTATGCAAGTAGTATGGTTTCTCTATGTCTGGGACTTGTAACTCTGCGATCTTACATAGCGACGTCTTCAATTCCTTGAATGCCTTCTCAGCTTCTTCGCTCCAAGGAATCTCATTAGGAACTTTCTTTTTAGTAAGCTCTGTTAGTGGAAGAGCAATCTTTGCGAAGTTTGGAATATACTGCCTGTAAAAGTTGCATAATCCCAAAGCACTTCTCAGTTGTTTTTTGGTTTTGGGTGCCTCTAATTTCTGTATTACTCTTATTCGTTCTTTGTCAGGAGCATGTTTACCTGAACCAATAATATGTCCTAAGTATTTAACCTTTTGTCTAGCAAATTCGCACTTTCTCAAGTTCACGGAGAAATTAAAATATTCCAATCTCTTAAAAACTTCTTCAAGATGAATCAAATGTTCCTCCCACGTATCAGAAAATACTGCTAAATCATCGATATAAGCACAAGTGAAATCAGACATGGACTGAACCACTTTAGACATAGCTCTTTGGTAGGTTGCAGCAGCATTTCTTAATCCAAAGGGTAATACATTCCATTGGTACTGGCCTCGGTGAGTTCGGAATGCTGTGAGGTGTTTGCTGCCGTTCTCCATCGGTATAGCCCAATATCCCTTCAACATATCTAGCACAGTAATGAATTTCTTCTTTCCTACTAAGAAATTCAACTCCATCATATTTTGCATTGGATATGCATCCGGAACGGTAAGAGCATTCAAACTTCTGAAATCAATGCATAACCTGATTGTTCCGTCTTTCTTATGAACACATACTACCGGGTGTGCTATCTCACTTACCACCGGTTCAATCAGTCCTAACGCTAGCAATTCATTGATCTGTGCATCCACTTTCCCCTTTAAGTTTTCTGGTATCTTATACGTTTTTGGTTTCATCGTATCCTCCTCAGCTTTCAGCTTTATCGCATGTTTCCCAACTTTAGCTATCCTTATCTTCCCCGAAAACAACGTTTTGCGTCTATGTAAAAGATCTTTCAATTGATTTTGTTGCATTTTGGGTAAGTAATCCAAATTTAATCCTTTCAATGCTTCATAGCTTTCCACATCTGTAGGAAGAGTTGGTGTTTCGTATATTTCACCAAATTCATCATCAATATCATAGACAACTCCAACTGTTTGAATTCTCGCTTTGTATTCTCTCATTTTGTTAACATGCAATAATCTTAAATTTCCTTCAGGCATTTGCAAATAATACGAATTCGGTTTCACTCTTCTAATTACCTTTACTGGACCTATCCATCTGGCATATAATGAATTGGATGAATCATGCATTAGCACAAGTACTTGATCTCCTGGCGCAAATTCCCGGTATTTTTTCCTTCTATTGTAATATTTGGCATAATTACTTTGTTGCACATCACTTGTTAACCTTGCCTTTTCGGTTGCTATTTCTAATTTTCCTTTTAACTCTTTTAAATATTCCTCCGCTGATCCTTTCATATTCAAAGGTAAAAACATATCTCCGGCCCAAATTGACTTCAAGATAGATAACGGGCCTTTCGGTTCTCTCCCGTACATTAGCAGAAAAGGTGGTACTCCTGTAGTTGCATTTGGAACTTCTCGATAAGCCCATAGTACAAATGGTATATGTCGATGCCAATTTCTTCCTACTTCTCTAATAATGTGATGTAGCATATTTTTGAAAGTTTGGTTCCATCTTTCAATCAATCCGTTCCCTTCCGGATGGTATGGCGTTGAAAATCGCGGACAAGCTCCTAAAACCTTCAAAAACTCTTGCGTTAAACTTGCCGTAAAATTTGTCGCATTATCCACCACGATTACTTCTGGAATTCCTGTCCTACAGCTCTTCATGGCATAGTATATTATTTTGTATCACATACCCTCCTTTATTTTGCTTCCCCAATTTCCATGCTTCTTGGAGAGTATCGCAACTTTGTTGTTGTATCTTGAATCGTTCGGTTTCATTTCCATTCTTTTTATCACCGCATTCACCTACTGTTGGCTCCTGCTGCTCTTCTCCGTCACTTGCACTCATATATAACTGCTCCTTTCGGGAATCTGATCTTAGCTTCATAGCAGCAGTAAAACTGGGATTGTATACTCTTTTTTGTTCTAATAATGCCTCATAAGTTTCAGCATCCAACAAAATGTCAGCATTTAACCCATTGACGGCTGCTATCATCGTTTTAATTATAGGCGTAATATATCCTTCCGTTACCAAAGCGATTTCCACTTCTTTTAATTCAGCTTTTAGACTTTCGCCAAACGCAGGTTGTAGTATTATATGTCCTTTGTAATCCACTTCCTTACCCACTATATCGTTTTTAAATACACTTATTTGTGCACCAGAATCTACTACAGCTTCGTATTCATTTCCATTATATGAAATTCTAACTTTCTTAAGGGCAGCTATTTTTGGTTGAACGCCTTTACATTTTTTGTTTCCTATCATGACTTCACCGTTAAATCTTGCAGTGACTACTTTGCTTTCGATATTTCCATTTCTGAGTACCTTAACTTCGGATACTTGCCCTTCCGATACTTGAACCTCGGCCACTTTGCCTTCAATGTTTCTTCTCCTCTCTTTATTATCTCGACAAAATCGTGCCAAGTGTCCTACTCGTCCACAATTAAAACATGTGACTGGATTTTGGGAAGAACTCCGCTTATCAATTCTGCCATGGTTGTTATGCTCATGTTTATATCCTTCACCAAATGTATGATATCTTCTACTAACCATGTTTGGTTTTTCCTGGTATAAGTTCCTATATGGTTGAGAAGCAATGAATTTAGTAGTTTGGTTATATTTCCTTGCATTCTCGTACTCATCTAACTTCTCAGCAAGTGTGTCAACTGAGCAAATTCTACTCCACTCATCAATAAAATGATTTTGTATGTCTCCAGGTACTCGTTCTTTTATCTGTTCGACAATGACAAGTTGTTTCAGGCTGTCGAAATCATTAATTTTTAGTCCCGAAACCCATTCGTTAAAATAGTTCGCCAATTCAAATCCAAAATCTCGCCAAGTGCTCTCAGCCGCTTTACAATGTCTCTTAAACTTTATTTTAAATGCTTCTGGGCTCAATTTAAACCTTTTCAATAACATACATTTTACATGTTTATAATCATTTGCTTTTTCTTCAGGCTCCCTTGCAATTAAATTCGCCATTTCTAGAGGCAATAATCCAACAAGATGCGTTACCCAATCTTCTTCTTTTATATGGACTCTTCGTGCTTGTCTTTCAAACAATATTAGATAAAAACTTATATCACCTTCTTTTGGATCAAAAGTACGCATTAATTTTTGCAATCCACCAGGTACATGTTCTCTTGTTTCTTCATTTCGAGAGCTGCTCGTCTCTCCTATAGTACCAGTATGTACCAATGAAGCTTCTATCTTCAACCTCTCCAATTCATATTCCTTTTCTTGCCGCTTTAATTCATCTTCCCTTTCCTGTTCTCGCCGCTTTAATTCACCTTCCCTTTCCTGTTCTCGCCTCTTTAATTCATCTTCCCTTTCCTGTTCTCGCCGCTTTAATTCGTCTTCCCTTTCCTGTTGCTTAATTTCATATTCTTGTCGCCTAATTTCATCTTCTTTTTGTTGGCGCTTTATTTCTTCTCTTCCACTAACTATTCTTTTTAATAATTCCTTCACAAACTCCTCTTCGTACTCCGTACTTGCCAATATAATCTTCTTTAATTCGGTAACTCTCATGTCTTCCGTTGCCGTTTCTCCTAACTCTTCCGCCAAACACTTCAAATCTACTTTTAAAGCTCTTCCTAAAAATGCCATTTTTCACCTACTACTTTCTAAACTGCACCTTCTTACAAAAAAAAAAATGCCACTTCCTAAACCAATTTCAAGACAATCTAAATAACTCACTATCTTCCATCAAACAACTTGAAATTCATAGAACAAACAACTACCAATCTTTTATTTTGAAATCCATTGGGGTTTCCCCGCGCATTTGTCAGTCGTAACCTTTTACAAAAGAAATAACGCAAAATTCTACAAAAACTAATTCACCATTTTATTATTCTTTTTCATCCATTGTTCAAAAAAAAAAACCAAAACAAAAAAAAATGATCATATCTATAATATCAAGCTTTTAGCTCGCAACATCAGAAAATGCGTGTTATTACATCACGTGACCCTGACAGAAATGATCGAAGTTTTTTTTTTTAAAGCAAAGAAGATAGATTAAGGAAAACTTTAAAATTTAGGTCATTTAAATATTTATCTATAATCTCTTATAAAAAAAAAAGAAATAATGAACACTTTCTAAAATTTTGAAACAACAAGATTGTTTAACAATTGTTTTCATGGAAAACATCAACAATTGTTTCAACAAAATCAACAACTGTTTTCATGGAAAACATGATTGAAGTTTGATAGTCGGTATGTTGTACTGCGCCTAACAGTACTTTGTTATTGTTTGTTGCATTTGTTTGAATTTCCGAGAAAAAAGAGTCTTTCAGATAGTGCTCGAAGCTGAAAGATGTTTTCTGGCTCATGATCATAAAAGTTTTCATGTATTTTTTTCAAGCAATCAAACTAAACAAGCAATGCAAGAAAACAGCTCAGTTAATTATGTTTAAAAAAATGTAAGATGCAAGATATTTTTAGTAAAAAAATCAAGCAGTATCAAATCTCATGATCTGAAAATAACTATAATCAGGTTTCTATCCAATATTGTTATTTTATTAGAGTAGTATTTTCTGGCTAGTATAGTTTGTACTGATATTGATTTTGTACTTTATCTCGATTTTCGCTTTTCAACGATATATCCCGCTTGAACAAGATGCATGACCGTCAGTTGATTTGTTTATGCTAAAAATTCCTCTTCGACACCTTTTTTGGCATTCTAATTCTAAGCTTTCATTTCGCTTTCTATTCGTCAAAAGTAGTGATAGAAAAATATTATGGTTATTTATTATTAAATGTGTGACAATTCTTCTTATAAAGAAATACATAACTGGAAAATTCCATAGTAACAGACTATCATTTAAGGGCCATTACTTAGATAAAATGCACAAAAAAAGTTAGTTCAAGTATTTAGTATGAAAAGTTATTAGTATTAAAAAGTTATTAGTATTAAAATCATTAATATGTATCCTATATAAATGATTTTATAAATGATAAACGAAATTATTCAAAAAAAATTATGATAACAGAGTTGTTGTAATAAGCAAACAGAAATTACCTTATTTTTATATTTAAGCATATTACGTATGAAACAATGCATACATAATTGTAAAAGTACTGTGTCTCATTTAATAGATATTCAGACATTTTACTTTCATAAAATTTTAATTCCTACCTCAATTCAAATAAAAGAAACTAAAATTTTTTCCTGTAACATACTAACTGCATTTTTAATAAATTTATTTGAAAATCTTTCAATCGATGTAGTTTCCTGTTCCTACTATGTTTTCTTAACTTACGCCATAAAATCTGAAGTTTGATATATATATGCATATAAATTAAACACGATAAATTTTATCATACTTTGGAAGTTTTTACCATACTTAATTTTTTTTTCTCAATGTAGCAAAGATTTTTTTTTTGTAGCTCAGAAGAAGCAAAGATTTCATCTCTTATTTTTATGTTAATCGCCTGTTTTCAAACATTACTTCGGAGTCACCATCAACCATGCTATTGTAAAATTTTTATTCGGTGCTAAGTTTTGTGCAACCTTAATATTGTACTAAATTTTACTATATTTTGCTTTTTAAACTTATTTACGCAACATTATGGTTGATATTAAGCAAAAACATGATTCAATTTATCACCTTTTTAAGATTGTAGTAAATTGACATTGTATTATGGTTCATTCGTGTAATATTTCAAAGGTTTAAACCGATTCAATGTTTAACCGATTTTTCTTAAAGTGGTCGGTTCCAGAAATGCATCTAACTTCTAGATACTTACTAGATACTATCTTTTAAATAGTAACTAGATACTACGGTTTAGATACTAATTTTAAAATAGTAACTAGATACTAAGTTTTAGATACTAACTTTAAATAGTAACTAGATACTAAGTTTTAAATACCTTTTTAATATTAAATCGATACTGAGTTATAGATTCCCTTAAAATAGAAACGGGATACTAAGTTTTAGATAATAACTTTAACTTTGGTAAATCACAGTAAATTAAAGCATTTGATTAATAATGTTGCGTTTTTTTTTTTTTTTTTTTTTCATTATTTAATTTCTCTCGTTTGAGTTTTTGAAAGTAAGTCATCTGGACTCTCCTAAAAAAGTATTTCAGTCGTTTATTTATTTGTAATCAGTCTATCTTTTAGTTAATGCAATTTTAAAAATATTTTTTAATAAAATTTTAGATTTTCATTGCTTTTTAATTTTTTGATTTGAATTTTAATTTTTCAAATTTTTATACTTTTTTTTCAAATTATACAAAGAGTTTTTTGTCAATTATGGCTAATTTTAGTATTTATCTTATTTAAAATCGCGACATTACTCATATCTCGTTCGTATATTATATCAGATATGGATATTATATTCATAATATATCTAAAGCATACGATTTGAGAAATAATGAGTAGAAAATTCTTTTCTTAGAAAGAATTACTTTATTAGACTTTCTAATAGTTTTTCAATATGTTTAAATATGTGTACTTTGTATAGTGTACTTTTTTTTGAAAATACAACTACGTTTATTTCATAAATATGATTCAGAATCAAAAATAGTCCATTTTTTACGACATTCTAATTTTCTAAGAATTGAAAGACATTATTTTTAAAATAAATAAACTTGTGTTTTTATACTAATCGATTGATATGCCATTATATTTTTCCCATGAACCATTTTTTAGATGATGTCTTTTTAATAAAATGTGTGTAGAAATTCAAAACCATTAAAAAATGTGAGAATCGGTATTTTATATTTAATCTATATCTGTAATAATGTTTGCACTAATACTTACTTAAAAGCAATGATACTTTAAAGCAATTTTTAAATTTTTGACAATGCTTTTATCTATGAATTAATCTGTCGAATTAGAACCTTTATTCAAATCAATTTATTCTCAATTAATAAAATTCCCTTTAAAGGAACAGAATCAAATCGGTATTAATTCTGATGGCATCAATCTGAAATTTCTTTTATTTACATTAAAAGCAACACAAAATAAAATAACTGTAGAATTCTAGATATTCTTTTTCCTAAAATTATTTATAACAAATGTAATAATGGAGTTATATAATGTTATATAATAATGGAGTTGTACGCTGTAATGAAGAAAAATACACAATAATCATGGGGAAAACTACACAAAAACAACTTTTTTCACTTTTTTTACCAGTTCAACAAATTATTCTAAATTAAAAAAAAAAAAAAAAACTTACACTTCACGGTTTTTTTTTTTTTTTTTTTTTTTTTTTTTTTTTTTTTCCCAGAAACAACTACACGAATGAAAGATAAATAGCTTTTAAACCGGTTAATAAGTTGAACAGTTAGTTTTTTTCTTAATCTCCTTCCAGATTAAATTCATTTTATTATTTTTGATCGTAAATTTAAATACAAAAGTTTCGAACAAATACAAAAGTTCGAAAAGATCGTAAATTTAAATACAAGAAAAAAGAAAATTTTACTTTTACTGTTTACGTTTTAAATCTAGATATTCAGGAGGAAAAAGTATAGTCAAAACTACCAGAATATGGTGAAATTTACCGTGTTATTGGCTTTTTGGAAACACCAAAAAACATGATAATTTTTACTGAAGCTCTTTTGAAGTGACTTTTGTAAAATTAACAATAAAATATGGTTTTATTACCATGATGTTGGATAGTAAATGAAAATTTAGGGATTTTACCATGATATCGTAGAGCACGGCAAACAAAGCCATTTATTTGGATAAATTTACTTTTCAGTTTTGTATTTCTACTAAATATGTGATAAAAAGAACTATAATTTTAAGATTTTCGGTAAACTGTTATCTTACAAACCGAAAATATCAAATGAATGATATAAATGCGTATATTTTGGTTTTGTTAACTGAATTGCGCTTTTTTTCACCAGAAATGTCTTTACCATAAAGTACTCGTAGATTAATTTCGGCTTCTTACTTTTATCATGGGAATCTATCATTAAGAAATGCTTTTATTTTTATACTAATTTAGAAACTTATCAGTGAAAAAAAAAGGTGGTTTTATGTGAACTATGCGTTTTCCAAAGCATAGTTCACATAAACTCACACACCTTTAAAACTTACGCGTTTTCAAAAGTTTTAGATTTTAAAACGTAATTTCAACTTCTTATTATTATCATGGAACTAAATAAAATTCCCCAAAAAAGTTTTTATTTTCAGATTGGCTAAGGATGTAAATGGCAGAAAAAGAGCTGTTACGTTTTCAAAGTTGTACATTGTTTTTTTTTCCCTCATTCCATCAAGAAAAATTACTTTGCTTGTACATTGTACATATCCAATTTAATTGTAGATAGCAGAATTTGATTTTGGTTTTCGACATATAAAAATAAAGAAAAATTATGTATTCAAACTACTAAATTTTCAATTTAATTTTTACTAAACTTTATTTTGACTTTCCATTTTCATCATGGTTTAAAATAGAAGCCACAAAATGTTGTTTTTCTCATAACTTTTACTTTTCTTACTTTGTTCTAAATTTTCAATCTTTCATATTTATCATTATTATATTTTTTCGACTGGCTTATCACAAACCTTATAATTTGTATGTCAAAAAAAGAGCGAGAGAAAATTGTAAACGGGTGTTAACTGGTACATTATCTATATAGTTATATATTGTAAAAGAAATTGTAAAAGGGACTTTGTGTGTAAATTGTTGTATCATCAATCTAGTGAAAGAATTTAAAACTTAAATTAAACTTTTAATTTTATGGCATAGTTTTGAATATAAAATAAAAAAAAAAAAATATTTATAAGTACTTTTACAGTAATTTTTTTGTTACTTTCCTAATTTAGCTGTAAATTTTAAAACTTAACTTTGAATTTTTATATTTATCGCAGTTTAGAATAAAAATCTCATCTATATTCTAAAAAGATTCTTTTTTAAAAAAATAAATACTTTTTACTGCACTCATCATATTTTAAGTATTGTATTTATTCTATTTATCATATTTTAAATATTTTTACCCTTTAAAGCGGAATTTTATTTTTCAGAAAACTGAATCATATTTAAAATTTTAGAACAACCAATCGTTTTTCAAAAGAAAATTTATGATTGAAAATTGTAATTCATAATCGTGAGATTTATTTGATATTGATGATCACTTGAACGTCTTATGACTTAAGCTTCTAAAAAAAATTTCTCCGTTTGAAATGCAGACCGTTATATATATATATATATATAGATATTGCCTTTAAACATAATTCACTGTTAAAAATTTCTTGGAAAAAATGCTAAATAACAATCTATTTAATTGTTATTTTACCGTCTTTAAACTAAACAGTCAAATATCCGTAAATAAGAGGGTAATCAAACTATTAACAGTGAGAAAAATCGTTTATTAACTGTTTTTACCTAAAACGGTTAAATAACCAGAATTTTACTGCATCAACTAAGCCCACCTAACGAAGCAACTTAGTTCCTAGCAACTGCGGACACATTATAGCCGAGAGGGCTAATCTGTCAATCTCATGGCCGACGGAACAGGGGTTCGAGTCTCAGCGTTGACACCTCAAATCCCTTTAATACACGAAGAGTTGTCATTGTCCGGCCCTATCCAAATTGTGTCCTGCGCTCTCCAATGCCTATTACCTAACGAGAAGTCTAGCTCCTATGTCTAGTTAATTTTTTTTTTTTTTTTACGGTTTTAAAACATTTGTAGCTGAAAATGGTTAAAAAACCTTATTGCATTGTAATCATGGTTTTATTACCATACTAGTTGTAAACATTTTCAAAACCGTAAGGGCGATATATATTCGTTACCATAAACTTTACGGTTAATCGAATGGACAGACTGCTGCCCGGTTATTTTACCATAAATTTAGTATGAAAATTCCATTGAACCTTGAATTTTATTCCTGAATTTTATTATGAACACAAAAAACAAGAAAAGTAATTTTATACAATTTGTTTACACTTTAGTAGATTTCACAGTTTCAATAACAATTTTTTATATTAATCAAAGTTTGAAATTCAAGCGGCAAGTAAGCTCGTATCATTCATTCAGTGAGGTTTAATTTTCTGCTGTTTGTTAATGAAGCCTCCTCTCTCTCTCTAGATTCGCGGAATAACATCATTAACATCAAATTCTTGGGTAGAGTTGGCCATGTTACAGGAAATTCTAATTACCATAGTTAATTGAAATGTCATCTACACTGCTACATGACGATAATGATGCATTGTACTACATATATAATTTTACATCTAATAGAATTTCCACCGTAATTTCGTGTCACTGTAATATGTTGTAGATTAGTAAAGTCGTTGAAATTATTATATTTAATGCTTGTTTGATTTTAAATTTAGTTAAATTGAAAAATAAATAAATGATAAAATATTAATATACATGATAAAATATTAGTAAAATGATAAAATATTAATAACATACATAATGATAAAATAATAATAAATGATAAAATAATAGATACACAGAAATAAAAAAAGAAATCGTAATTACAGTTCTTTTTATTAGTTTAAAACCAAGATTTGTATAATGAGAAATGGCACTGGTTTAAATAACATTGTCAAAACGGGTGATTTGAATCACAATCTTAATCGCTTGGTTTTTTTTAATAAATAATCATTAGTTTAAATCATTGGAATAAAAATAAAACAATTATAAATATAGCTTCTTTTACTATTTTTAGAGAGATTTTTCAGTAGTGAGATTTTGAATTTAGTTAAATTAAAAATAAATATATGATAAAATAATAATAAGATGCACAGGAATAAAAAAAATTGCACGTGTAATTATTTTGATTAGTTTAAAACCAAGATTTGTATAATGAGAAATAACATTGGTTTAAATAACAAAATCGAAATAGGTAATTTAAATCAGATCTTAATCGCTTAGTATTTTTTAAAAAGAATCATAAATTAAAGTCATTTATAATATAAAATTTAAACAATTATAAATATAGCTTTTATTATTTTCGAAGATATCTTTAAGTAAGGAGATTTAGAATTTTGTTAAATTAAAAAAATATATATATAAACGAATAAGAATATATAAAGAAATGAAAAAAAAAATCGCAGTTATAATTCTTTTTATTAGTGTAAAACCATGATTTGTATCATGAATTAAAATAATGGTTTGAATAAAATTTTTAAAAATGGGTGATTTGAATCCCAATCTTAATCGCTTGATATTTTTGAAAAAATTATTACTTTAAATCATGAGAATAAAAATAAAACATCATTAAATATAGTTTTTATTATTTTTGAAGAGATTTACAAAAGAGATTTTTTTAAATATCCAAATAGCTTTTAAAGTTTTATGTAAGCATTATACCCCATATTGATTACCGTTATATACACTATATCTTTAATAAAATGACTTTAAAATACTCATATACAGTTTATTTTAATGAATCAATTTTGTTTATTCTACAATAGCTACAAAGATTTAATTTTAAATAAGTAAAACTTGTTTCCCTAAATGATCTCATAAAGATTTCATAACCTTAAGACATTCAACTATCCATTTAATAAATCAACTTAGAAAAATAAGCTCGATTTCAATATAAAAAAATTATATGTAAGTTTCCAATTAAAAAATATAATCCGAATTTTTAAAAAAAATATGATTTTAACTTTTAAAAAAAACATTATTTATGACGATTTTTTTTAATATTTTCCATTTGTTTCTACCAATTTCAGTTGAAAAATAGTTTATGCTTTTAAATTAGTGGTTTTTGTTTAAAAAAAATCGTATCTTTTTACGTCATACTATGATTTTTACAAAACAAGATGAAATTTGATTTTGTGAAAAATCAGAAAAACCGGTTTTCTGTTTATTCTTTTTGTAAAAGGTCGTGCTTTCACAAATTTTTGAAAAATTTACTCATAAACTTCTTGCACTTAAAATTACCTATAGAATACTTGTTCTTTTAGTATTAGGATTCTGGTTTTGTTAAGGCGTGAAAGGAAAGATCTATTTTTGTTAGTAAGAAAAAGTCAAAAAACATATTTTTTCTGAAGTTTTATTTCTAAAATCATGAATTAATGAATAATCAAACCATTTTTCAAAGGAAGAAATTTGTAAAGGAACCATTTTTAAAATGAAAATTTTTTAAGATAAAATATCTTGTGAATAGTTCATTTTTGCGATAATATTACTTGTGAATTGCTTACGGTAACAAAATTTGTGAAAGAACCGATAACGGATCCAAATTTCTCCTAAATAGACCTTTAATGAAATTTTATATCATTATTTGATTTTAAATATTCAAAAATTTAATTTAAAAAAATCGGAAAACCAAATAATATTACGTAGCATCTAAATGATATCAAATCGCTAGTAAATATTTATCAAATAATGAACTTGTTCTAAGTATTTTGAATTTTGAGTTAGAAAAAAATGTTCCATATTTTTTTTTCACGGAGTGTTTTTCACAAAGAATTGTTATTTTCTAAACCTTGACTAAACTAATAAATAAACCGTTATAATTTAAAAAGTATAAGGAACAGATAATGAATTTATATTTAAATGAAATGAAATTTAAGAGGAAAAAAAAATTCTGAATCAATAATCAAGGAAGAAAAATGATACTTACAAGAAATTAGTTGGAGCTTGTACTAGAGTTTCATGAAAAACAATATTCCAACTACTTCAGTTGGATTGGCAGCTAAAATGCTGGTATTCAAAATTTTAATCGTTAACTGTGATAAACAATCACAAAATTAAGGTTGCGACAAATATCATACTAGACAATTGCAGTATTACGCATTTCTACTATCATATAGAAGCGAATTATTTTCTAAATTTAATGCAGGATTTCAATTATGTCCAGGAAAAGGAAGAATTTAGTGTTTGCGGTTGAAATATCTTTTCTTTAATAAATTTTGTTTTATCTTTTCATTTTTTTTTATTTTAAGCTTTATAGGAGGGTGCAAGGAAGCCTCGGCCCACCCTCTGAATGCGCTACTGCGTTTTTTCATTTTATCTAATGATTACACTGCAAGAAAATTACATGTTCCAGATACATTGTTTGAAATGTCGTACCTTTAACATGTTATTTTTTTATTTTTGTAAGAAGGAATAATTTTTAGGTCGTCGTGATGTGACTTCCACGTTTCAAGTTGAGAAGAAGTTTAAAGTATCAGTCACAAAATAATTTTTTACTGAATTTTACTAAATATAAAAATCTAATGATTGTGTCGCAGTTTCCCATTGCTGTTCGTTTATTTTTATTGGCCGGAAAACTAAGCACGTGGTTGGATCCAGTTTTTCCTCATTCATTTCAATATTGCTTGGGTTGTCATCAGCATAAAGTTAATGAAAGTCATAAAGATATTGTTTTTCTCTAAATATTTTTGTATCCCTTATTTAAAGTTATTTTCCTGTACTACTAACATTACGCTTTTAGTTCAAGACTTTAAAACCAAGAGAACTGTTGTTATATTATTATTATTATGTAATTCTGCTCCTTATTTTAAGATAAAGTTATTCAGAAAGGTGGTATAATATAATTAACCATTTTGCAATTATTATTTTTGTACAAATAACATTAATATACTGTTATAAATTACAGCTAATGAGATCTGTTAAATGATTTAGAACTTAATGATCAGCTTCATGCACAATGCAAGGAAAAAATAGTATTTTATGTATCCGCCTGTTTGGCAAGCGAAAATATTAAATGACGCTTGTGAACTCGTCAAATTTGTTTGATCAATATAATTTTATAAGAAAATAAATATTATTTTTAAAATTGAGTACTTAGAAAAATCACTTTTGTTCACCAAGAGATCTTAATTGTTTATAATAATAATAGATAATAATATTTGGACATGGGAAGTGGAGGCACAAGCTTAAGCAAACAGAATTCCTTTTAACACAATCTTCTTTTCTAAGGACATAAGGATAAGGATTAAGGATATTTATGCGAATAACTTTAACTTTAGTTTAAAAACTGTTTTCTGCCAAAAAACAACAATTATTGAGAAGCAGTCGTCGGGGTGAGTGGCAGCGAACTGGGGGGTTTAGCAGCTTAGTAAAAGAATAAAAAAGTGTGTATTTACAGTAAATGCTCGAAGTAATGGGTGCGGTATTCTACGAAATGTCTCATAAGCCAAGTTTCTAAGTCATCGATAAAATGATGTATGAAAGATTCAAAAACTGTAAGTGAATAACGAGTTAAAAATTATTAACTTTCAGCTTTTCAGACTATTTTTCTTGGGGAAGGGGGGTAATACATTTTTCTGCAGCTTTAGCGAACAATATTAGATGAAAAAGAGCAAAATGCGGTTTACGGAAAAAGGCAGAAATGGAAGACATTTTTATTTATTCTTGATGCCAATAGAGAAATGTAAAAAACGACATCATTTCAGCTTATTTCCTTCCCACCAACTTAACTTTTAATTTTTGTGAAGTAAACATGCGTTGTTGGCCTGTAGCTAGATTATTTTCCTTCTTACAAAGGAAAGAAGCTCTGCTATTTTTGGAATCCTGCTGCAAACTTCAAAAAAATAAATAAATTCTTTTTTGTCGGTCACATGGGCCCTTATTTCTATTCTTGCTAGCTTATTATTGTAGTCAACAGTTAGTGTTGTCAATGGCGTCAAAAGCTATTGCACCCTATTGCTACTTTTGACATCTGTTTTTACTTATAACGGAAACCTCGTAACAACTACAATTCCATTTGCAAATGTAAATTGTTACCTTATATTATGCCTTTTTATAGTGATAGACTTTTGCAGTGAATTTTTCGAATGGAAGAAAGGCTTTGAATTTATAGAGAGTGTTGGATTTCAATACTTGTATTCTTTATCTTTAGCTGTTTACTAGTTCTTTTTTTTTTCTTTCTTACTTTCTTTTCTTTTTCTTTTGAAATAATTTGAACGAATGTGTCAGAATTATTCAAAAATTGCTAAATTTATAGAAAATTTTAAAAGTCAATCATGGCATTTCTTATTTTTATTTATTTTTTGTTGGAAAAAACATGCTTTATTTTATTTTCGAATAAAAAAAATAGCCTTTCATTATTATTACTAGCCAACTTCTGGCGACCAGCTGGTCCACCTTTTTAAATAAGTCGAATCTCAAGCATTTTGAGACTTGACACTTTCATTTAAAGAATAATAATATAAATTTTAGAATTCGGAAACCACGATCAGAAAAGATGTGAGCAATTAATTCTTATTATTAATAGTTGGTATAAAAATTTTTTAATGGTAGAATTTAATAAATTTTAACACTCCTGAAATTGAAATGCCGTTTGGACGAATAAGCATATTTATGTTTAACAATATTTATGTTAACTTATTTCTTCAATTTCCCATTGCTTATGCTAATCTGCATTAGCACGCTTTACTTCTAGCACGCTTTACTTCTAGCACGCTTTACTTCTAGCACGCTTTACTTCTGCCCTTTAACTATGAGATTAGCAAGCTGTAAGAATATTTAATTTTTTAAAGTGGATCTGTTTCCATAAAAACGCACGTTTTAATCTATAACAATGGTTTTTGTCAATGAAATTTCACATTTTCGACATTATGTTTAGACTACATAATTCCTGAAAAGGGTGTTTGTTTGCAAACATTCCCTTGAAACTTTGCAAACTGCTGAAAGACACACGATCCAAATCGGTGCTTCCGATCTTGTGTTGGATCTAGACAGACATTCTTTTTTATAATTTTGAGATTTAAAATTTTGATTTTTAATAGTGGGATAGTTTATTTTTACCAATTGTTTGTTCCTTAATTGAGAAATTAGATGCAGATAAAAGAAGCTTTTTTTTATTCTTTAATGACAATTAATTATTTCTTTATTTATCATTTATATTTATGATTTCATTTCACTTTTAATCAACGTTCAAAATTCTAAAATGCTGATAGAGATGTAAAGTTCTGATTTTTAATAATGGGATAGTTTATTTTTTACCAATTCTTTATTTCATTATTGAGAAATTAAATGCAGATGAAAGGAGCTTCTTTTATTCCTTAATGAAAAATAATTATTTATTATTTATAGTTATGATTTCAATTCACTTTTAATCAATGGTCAAAATTCCAGAAAGCTTCGAAAGTTTCTAGAAAATATAAAATTATTATCTTTTCTTCATACAAATTAGTTTTTGTTTCGTTTTTTTTCTTCCTAGCTACGATTCCTTAGATTTATTTCATTTTATTTGCTAAAATGTAACTCTTTCTCTTCCCTGACTATCCAGATTTTCACCGCATATCTTTAAAGGCGGGGCCATTATCGGGGGTAACGACGCAGGATTGGCGAAAAACACCCACGATATACAACGATACAAAACCTTTGTCACCCTACCTTTCTCATTGTTAAACAAGGCATAAATTTCCCCAAGTTTTTCATTTTGTAGGTTTTGCATGAATAAGGGTGGGCGGTCCCTACACAACGTGGGCGGAATTTTTTGCAGCCAGTAAAAACACCCCAATCCTTTCGTACCGGATCGGTAACCATGGAAACAGGAATCAGGCATGGTTGAACTTGCATTGAGATTGGGTGGTAGTCAACCCTAAGCTCTGGTATTCCATTTTTTCCCTCTTCGAACATTTTTTTGTTCGATTTTTCCTTTTTTTTATATATATATATTTTCATTCCATCACACATAACTCGCTCCCCAAATAACAAGCTCTGGAAGTGAAAGAACATCTACCAATAGAAAAAGGATAGAGTTCGAACTCAAAAATTCCATCATTATAAAATATGCTTTATGGTTAGAAACAGGAGCTGTGCGGCATTATCTGTCTCTCTTGCTTTTATCTTTAAGAAGAAAAAAAAAAAGAAAAGGTTTTAGCGATTTAAATAGGATGAATACTTTTATCATTTAGAAAAATAAATATTAAAAAATAGGATGTTGGGTAAAAAAAAATTAAATAAAGCTCAGTTTTTTCTCCGTTCTCTTTTTAAAATGCTAATTAAACTTCGAACTCGTTTTAAGAATATTTTTGAGGCACTTTAGTCGAAAGGAAGGTATTAATATTGGTTCATGCACTTAGGGGGATGGAAAGAACATATTTCGAATGCGAATCGCTGTTCGATTTAATGAAGTTTTTTGTTTGAGAAAGTTGATGGAAAATGTCGGGTATTTTTAAGCGGATTAGGAGAGGAATTAGGTGAGATAAATCTGGAAATGAGATTTTATTATTTTTTTTTTCTCTTCGACTTCTTCATAAAATGTAAGCACAATTAATTGCTATTTGTGATTGCAATTGAATTATTTCAACGTCGAACCATAATATTAAATTGAACCATAATATTATGGTTCGAAGAAATGAGATTTTTTATATTTTTTCTTCTACTTCTTCATAAAATGTCAACACAATTAATTGATATTTTTGTTGCAATTAAATTGTTTCAACCACGCGAGAACCATAATATTAAATTGAACCATAATACAGAGAAAATTGACTGCAACCTTAATAAAGAGTTAAGATGAACAGCATTAAACCTTAGTATCGTACAAATAAGCTTTAGAAGAATGGTGATAAGGTTAAGTTTTAACTATAATAAATTTGCAGCAAAATTAACCGATATAATGGTTTAAGTTAGCACCTTATTAAAGTTGAGGAAAATTTGAACAATATTGTTCAACAGGCTCTAAAATTTCTAAATATGTGGCCGTGGATGACGTGAAGTATTCAGCACTCATCAATAAAGCGACACAGGTTCATATCCCAGCATGGGCCGTTCAATTCGTAAACTACTCCCTGCTGAGACGGGCTACAGTACTGATAGCTGCATTGATAAACGGATATGTTAAATTCCCCTTGCTGACCATGCGGTATTTCATGATATTCCTCTTAGTTTAACGCATATATGGATAATTTTCATTCAAAAAGTCTTCCCCGAATTCGAGTCTGTCCCAACGTTTTATCCTGTTTTCTTGCTTTCTGGGTTGGGTTCAAAATTACAAAGCTGCGCCGTTGATCGTTCGTAGCATCAAATCAAATATGGATCAGTAGTTCAACATCAGTTTTTTAATTAAAATATAAAATGTAATTAGAGCTTAAAGTCCGTATAGCTCAAGTGACAGCCGACTCTTTTTCTAATAAAAGGTACCAGGTTCGAATCATGGCGATACTTCTTACACCGACCACGATACTTTAAAATATTTACCATGGTCGAGGATTTCTCCATATTGTCTACTAACCATGAATAGATTTATGGTTATTCCCTCCGAAAGACGCAATACTAGTCAGTTTGAATCAAAAAGTCATTTACGAATGCGAGTTTGCCGCAATGTCTGCTCCTAGAGTTCCCTCTTCTTCTGGGTTGTATTCGGAATAACAAATCTACGGAGTTGATCGTTAGTAGATCATGATCCATTACTGCCAAGCTGTGTTTTGTTTGTGTCTACTCCTATTTATTCGATTACTTCAATACGTCACACAGCGAAAAAAATATGGTAAAAACTACCAGAATATGGTAAAACTTGCAATTTTTCTGGCTGTATGGTAACACCAAAATGAACGGTAATTTTCGCCGAAGAGCTTTCGCTATGATTTTGGTAAAATTAACAATAAAATATTGCGTTATTACTTGCGTTAATATTGGGTAAAAGTGGTTAATGCCTTAAGTCATGACATACAAAATCACTTATTTAGTTAAATTTACTTTTCAGTTTTGCATTTTTGACTATATGTGTGGTTTTAAGAACTATGATTTTTAATACCAGAATTTTCGTTAAACCGTTACGATACGAACTGAAAAGGTTACTATTTAAATTTTATAAATACCATGCATTTTGGTTCTATTATCAAAATTATATTATAAATATTTTATTTATTATTATTTAAGCAGAAATGGCATTATTATACATCACGGTAATTTTACCAAATTTTTTTCCAGAATTTAGGAAAAATTAATTAGAATCTCACCCACAATTTTGATTTCTTACTTTAGATTTAGTATTTCAAACATCGGAGCATTAATTGTAGTTTCCGACTTAAAATGCTGTAACAAATCAGTGCTAAATGTTAATCTAATTAAGTTAATTCATACAATGTTCTTTATTTGAATGAATAAATCGTAACGGTATATTTCGATTCCTCACTATCTAATTGAAAAGCCGTATTCCGAAAAATATGGTACTATGTAGTGGGGACTATATAAAAGATAGTGGTAATAAAAAGCTGCTACTTATCCGGAAAAGATTTTAAAAAAAGTGGTGAAAAAAAGATTTCCATTTTCAAAGGAAATAATTATCATTGTCTACCACTTTTTTGTCTTGATTTAAACATCCATATTTACTTACAAAACTCTCATTATAAAGTGCATATTATAACTGTTATAAGGAACTGGTAGCTAGGAATTATTCACTTCTTCTGAATAATCTGAAACGTGTTCTGAATGATCCATATTTCACTAGAAAATATGGATCAGAACATTTCCACTAGTTATTCATTTAAAAAATTTTCCTCTATTTTGGAAAAATTTATGATCTTTCTTAATAATAATAGAATTTTTAGAGAATTATGGTTAATTTAGGTAAGATTTTGCTAATTTTTGTGATTTATAAAAATTTTCCTCTATTTTGGAAAAATTTATGATCTTTTTTAATAATAGTAGAATTTTTAGAGAATTACGGTTAATTTAGGTAAGATTTTGCTAATTTTTGTGATTTATAAAAATTTTCCTCTATTTTGGAAAAATTTATGATCTTTTTTAATAATAATAGAATTTTTAGAGAATTATGGTTAATTAACGTAAGATTTTGCAAATTTTTGTGATTTATAAAAATTTTCCTCTATTTTGGAAAAATTTATGATCTTTTTTAATAATAATGGAATTTTTAGAGAATTACGGTTAATTTAGGTAAGATTTTGCAAATTTTTGTGATTTATAAAAATTTTCCTCTATTTTGGAAAAATTTATGATCTTTTTTAATAATAATGGAATTTTTAGAGAATTACGGTTAATTTAGGTAAGATTTTGCAAATTTTTGTGATTTATAAAAATTTTCCTCTATTTTGGAAAAATTTATGATCTTTTTTAATAATAATGGAATTTTTAGAGAATTACGGTTAATTTAGTTAAGATTTTGCAAATTTTTGTGATTTATAAAAATTTTCCTCTATTTTGGAAAAATTTATGATATTTTTTAATAATAATAGAATTTTTAGAGAATTATGGTTAATTTAGTTAAGATTTTGCAAATTTTTGTGATTTATAAAAATTTTCCTCTATTTTGGAAAAATTTATGATATTTTTTAATAATAATGGAATTTTTAGAGAATTATGGTTAATTTAGGTAAGATTTTGCAAATTTTTGTGATTTATAAAAATTTTCCTCTATTTTGGAAAAATTTATGATCTTTTTTAATAATAATAGAATTTTTAGAGAATTATGGTTAATTTAGGTAAGATTTTGCAAATTTTTGTGATTTATGCCGATGAGCGAATTTCTCGTGAGAGAGTAGTTGAAAATCGTAATTTTAGATTTTTTATTGTAGCGCAATAAGAGACAACATGAAAATAAAAGAAAAATTCTTTTTGCTATTCCCAGAAAAAATAAAATACTTAAAAATAAAATGATTAGTTTTCTCAGGGGCGTGCCAACCTTCTTCAGATAGAAGAATTAAATTTTTTTTTTCATCATGTAGTGCATTAATAAGAAAAACACGTTTTAAAAATTAATTTTACCTGAAATCAGGGGTATTAACTAAAAGTAGTTTTATGGGTAGATGGAATTAAAAAAAAGCATTGTGTTTGACCTCTTCTTTAAAATTTTATAAGAGATTTTGCATTTATTCCAAAAATAAGAGCCAAAAACTTTTAAGAAATCTGCATTAAATGAAACTAATGCATAATAAACAATGTATAAATATATGCATAAAACTAATGTATATTTATGCATTTTATAACTGATACGCTTTTTTTTCGAGTATCCGAATATCATACCTGGAATCAACTGGAAATCAGAATATGATGAGCATTAATAATCTTGAAAAGACAAAATTCTTTAAAATTTAAGCGTAAACTATATCCATTTTAACACTCTTTAGATGAAGCGCAGGGACAAAATTTGTGTATCTTTCTGAGGTACTATCCTTTAATTTATTAATTAATTTAATTTTAGTTGAAATTTCAAAATTCCAAATATACTAATGTGTATGTAAATTTTCATTATAACTCACTTTTCTGTTGTTCATGCTAAATAATATAACTCAATTATTAAAACTTATTCAAATTGAAATCAAAGATTTTGTTTCAATGCTTTTTTTTTCTTTTAATTTTCATAACATTTTCTTTGGCTAACTATTTATTCCACATATACATATTAGCAATCATCGTTTATTATCGGATAATGGTTATCATATAACATGGATAATAATACGGCAGTAATTTGAGGGCCGTAGGCCATTACTCTGTTTACGGCACTTGCAAGTGTGCGCAAGCTTGCATTGCGTTCTCTTACACTGTAAAAAAACTTCGGATCAAATTACGTAAGAAGTTTTACTGTAAATTCCTTTTTTGCCGTAAAATTTTGCAGAACAAATAATTCTATTATATCGTAATTTTTATATATACTGTAAGAACAGTAAAATCACTGACTCACTGTTATGGATTAAATATCACAGTAAAAATTACTGTAGAAAATTTTAGTTTAAAAATGTATTTTACGATAAAATAGATTTTACGGATGATGCACCCAGGGTTCCAGTATTTTTTACCGAAATTTTTTACCGCATAAGCTGATTGCTTTTAAGATTAAAGTCCGTATCCCGGTTATACACTTGCTCAATATTCCTTAAACTGAAGTTTTCCTTGTTGGTATTTTACATTTAACTAAAACAAATAATTGTATCTAATTAATTACATAGCTAAACTGTATTTCTTAAAAAAGAAAAAGAAAAGGGAAAAAAACTGGCATTTTTTTAAAAGCTTTATTTATGTATTCATTTCAGTTTTGAAAGTGAAAAAATCTGAACCAGGTAAAATGTTGAAAAAAAATAAATCAGAATCGAGCGAGAAAGAGAATGTTAGAGTTGTTTTTAAACAGAATCCCCAAAGGAGATTAAAAAATGCCTTATAAAAAACTGAAGAAGTTTGTTGAAAAAAATTGTCTTGAGGGAATTTTAAAACTTCATAACTCATTCAGGCGTTTGATTAAAAAAAATATTCGCGCTATTATTCTTACAAAGTCATATTTTGTTACACATAAAATTTAACGTAAGCGTAAATCATGAAGTAATTCTTCATGTTTTGAATTATAATTATTGAAACAACATGTTTGAATTATGTATTTTATTTCGATATCGTATCATATTTTTCAACTTATATTTTGTCGTATGATTTTATTTACTTCCGATATTATGTCTTATTTTACAATGTAGATTTTTTATGATTTTTCTTTACGTTCATTATTATATCTTATGTTTTTTTTTTTTTGTGTAAATTTTTTTCTATAATATTTATCTGCTTCCAATATTGTATCTTATGATTTTCTGACGGCAAGTTATGTTCTAATAAATTTAATAAAACAGTAATTATTAAAATAGTAAGTTTGAATTATGTAGTATATTTCGATTTTGTATCAAATTTTCCAACTTATATTTTATATTATGATTTTTATTTACTTCCGATATTATGTCTTATTTTCAAGTATAGATTTTTTATGATTTTTGCTTACGTACGTTATTATATCTTACGATTTTTTTGTGTATATTTTTTTCTATAATTTTAATCTGCTTCCGATATTGTATCTTATAATCTTCTTACGGCAAGTAATGTTCCAACAAATTTTCATTAACATTTGATAAAAAAATAAAAGAAAAGAAACTTGGTTTGAAGATGAAAAATGTAACCTCTTTTATTTTATTTCTTTTTATTCTAGTTTTAACGATGTTTAAATAAAAAAATATATGTTTGTTGCGTTTTACTAATTAATTTATACAAAAGCATATGAGAAATTTCTACAAAAGGCTTATAAAAAATGTGAATTTTCTTAAATGTGTATGTGATTAAAGTTGGCAAAACATAATTCACCCATAACATCCTTCTCACTTAAGGAGGTCGAATTTAGATTATTACGGTTCGCATTAGTCAGAATTCAAATATTTCGTTATAGAAAAAACTTAACTGCGCACCAGCTATATTTACTCTGTCAACCATCAAAATTAATTTAAGTCTGAACCATCAAAATATGGTGGGAGTTGCTGCAATAAAGAATATATAATAGCGATTGATATTAAATTGGTTCCTAATGGTCGTGTTTTAGGTTCTAAAAGAGTTATGCCATTAATATTAAAGTGCACTTTTATGAAAAAATTTCTGTAATAATTATTTTTTATGCGCATATTTTATTTGAATGAAAATAAAGTACTCCCTCAACAGTTTTGCTGATACAATTTTCAGACTCCCCGCATGATGTTGGTAATGATTTCAGCATTGCTCACCGACCACCTTTACCTTCCAAGCCTGTTGTGGCTCTAAACTGCCACTAGGAATCAAACTCCTGTTCAATTAAAAAAGAAAAAAGGAACTCAGTTTCTTAATTACCATGCCAGTATGACTCTGACTCCTTTATTTGAGTAATAAAAACAATAATGTTAGTGTTGGGATTGATTGTTTTGCTCCTATGTTTACGCTCTTTCGTTGTTTTACTCTTATAGAAAATTTTTAAAATTTCATAATTCCAATTTATGATACTGACTTTCAAAAACTATTCTAACCTATTAAATAGGTAATATAATTTAAATGAAAACTTTATTTTTTTCTCTTTGATTAATCCATTACTCTTATGTTAAGATTCTTATGTTTACGCTCTTTCATTGTTTTACTCCTATAGAAAATTTTTAATTAAAAAAATTTCATAATTCCAATTTATGATACTGACTTTCTCAAGTTATATACAATCTAAATGAAAAATTAATTTTTTTCTCTTTGATTAATCCACTGCTCTTATGTTTATGCTTTTTGATTGTTTTACTCCTATAGAAATTTTTTTAGTTAAAAACAAATTTCATAATTCCAATTTATGATACTGACTTTCTCAAACTATACTAACCTATTAAACAGGTCATATAATCGAAATGAAAAATTTATTTTTTCTCTTTGATTAATCTATTGCATTAGATATAAAAAAGCTGTAAAAACTGCATAATGATGAATTATGAAATTAATTATTTCAAACATTCAGTTCTATAAAAACACCTTTGACTAATAGGTGCATACCATGCAAGTCATTATATACATCACCCGTCTTATTTAATTAAGTAAAATAAGTAATTAATTCGGATCTAATATTTAAAATTTAATGCTAGGTAAAATGGATACATTAGCATTGTACATAAGCTTAGTACAATGCAAAATCATAGTTTTGTAAAATCATATTATACTTTTTTAGTCAAAAAAAAAAAAAATGCTTGTATGACCCTACATAAAGTACTGATATGAACACTAAGGTAAAATTGATTCCTTTATCGGTTATATGATTTAGGTTTCTTTCTCTTAACCATCAAAAATTGCAATTTCAAAACTATGGTCCCAATAGTTTTTCCTAGAAAACAATGAAAGAATTTTGCACTTAATGCAAGTTTCACTTCCTGCTTACTTCGTCTATCTTGGGTGAAAACTTTTTCACTCAAACTTGTTTTTCTAAAGAGTATTTATGTAGAAAAGAAAATTATTATTATTATGTTTAATAAGGATTAAAAAAAACTTGAAACAAAAGCTTCAATACAAATTTTTATGTGATTCGAAACTAGATAATTTTAAATAACAAAATACCGAGTTTGAACTAAATCGGTCAAGAAGTTTTGAAAAAGAAAATTAAAATACGACTGAAAATTTGTAAATAAATTCGCATTATAATTAACCATCGTGAACTAAATTTAAATTCCTTGGTGGGCCAAGCGACGGTTAGAAAAAAAAATTCCTATAGAACGTCTTTTTTTTTCACATTCATTTTTTTCACACATATTTATTTATATATTTTTATTACAGATCCCTGATTTGTGTGGACACAAGATGCAGGAAGATGTCAAGGAGCGGAATTATGGAAATATGGAGCGGTTAATGGAAGACGAGAACAATCTTTTACAACAAAATCGACAAAACGAGTTTTTTTTTCAGTTTTTGATGCCTTTAACAAAATAGCTGACTTAGTTATGATGCATAACGTTATTGTTAGTAGGTAAGTAGCAGCGTTCGTAAATATAATTTTGTACTTCCTCAGTAACACTGTTTTCAAATAAATGTTTTATTTCATAGTTCAGAACATGTATTCCTAATTTATAAATTGATTAATTTTTAACAGGCTGACCGTAATTAGGAATCTGATTTTGTCGCTGGAAAAATGGAGTTAAAATTTGAGGAAATAAGCTAATCTGAGTGCTCTTAAAATAGTTTGAAATCTGATATACAAATAAAAACAACTTGTAACAGCTGCAATTAGAGAGAATAATAGTGAATTCATTTTAGAACAAATCGTTTCAAAATGTGTTAACAGTGCGGGGAAGAAAAAAAAAAACGGATTACCCTGAATAACTATTGGTCATTAGACCAATATTTATTAGATAGTTATTAGTTATTAGATCAGATCTTCACTCTCTAGGACTCAATCTTAAGGACTGAAGGGGATGACCTCAAATATTATAATTGATAAGGGCAGACGATATTTTGAGTTACGAAATCCGATACAAAAACTGACTTTCTCTAAATGAACATAACTTTTTTTCGACCGATTCAGATTTCTGACCCCCTAAAACATAGGGGGTAGCGGCAAACTGGAAATTATAGTCCCAATACTTTGTTCAGGAGAGTGCTCCAAAGTTAGGACCCCTTAATGTTAGTTTCACTTTTTGCGTATTTAGCTATATCTCGAGAACTTTTAAATGAAATTTAAAAAATTTTTACACACAATTATAAAACTCCTTCATTCAAAGATAATTCCATGCAAAAAACAAAAAACAAAAAACAAACGTTATCATATGAGTCGCTCAGAAGCCAATGCGGTTAAGTCCAAAACACAACAATTGAGAAAATTAATGTTTTTTGATACATTAGTTTTTAAAATTCTTGGTTTATTAATTTAATTAGAAAAGTGTAAAAAGTCTTTTTTCGAGGTGTAAACTCTGCAAAAAAACAAGATATGTACAGGATGTGTAAATAAAAACGTAAGTATTGATTGAAATAATGACAGCATCTTAAAAATTTTAGGACTTATACCTTTTGGCAGCTGAAAAAGATAAGAAATTTATGTCTACTAGTATAAACGAACTTTTATTTTTCTCAATCATCACCAGATACAGTGACTAATAGAAAATAAACTGTTGGATTATTTCAAAAATTGTTTCTTACTTCAAAACTAGAGTGGCACTTTTCTTTTTTCTTTTTTTTCTTAGAGTGGTTTTAGGAAATGAAAATAAAAAAAAAATTTAAAAAAAATACCACATTTTAAAAAAAATACTACGAAAAATACCATACCCCTTTTTTCGGTGAAAAAATACTACCGTAGTATTAAAAATACTACGTCTGGTAACCCTGAGTTACTATGAATTTCTTGTTTTTCAGTGTTACCAACAAATATCGAAAGAAGAAGAAGAATTTAATTTTTATTTCAAAGTTTATGTAAAAAAATATTGATAAAAGGTGGACTTATTCACAATGGCTTCTGAAATTATTATACAATATATTCAGAAGCTATTAAAAAAAGGGCTGTCTAACCTAGAAAAAAGTAACCAACGAGTAAATCCTTTAATAGCTAAGAGGATTATTATTTATTTCATCAAAATTTCCAAAAATCAGAAAATATCAAAAAATGGACTTAACCGCATTGGCTTCTGAGCGGCTCATATATGTATCATTTTAATCATTTTGAAGAATATAATTTTACAAGGCAAATATCTTTAAAATGATGCATAAAATTTCACACCTTACAATTCAAAATTTTTTCGATTATTATTAAATAAAATAATTAAAAAAAATATTTACTGAAATAAATTTTCCTTTCGTGGAATTATGTTAGGACAAACGCGTTTTATGATTGTATGTAAAAAATTTTTATTTCGCTTAAAAAATTCTTGAGATATGGCGAAATACGAGAAAAGTAAAATTAACAATAAGGGGTCCAAGCTTTGAACCGCTCTCCTGACAGAACTATGGGAACCATATTTATTAGATTACGGCGTATATTAGGAGTCAGAAATCCGAATCAGTAAAAAAAAAAAAAAAAAAAAGACATGGTTATTCAAAGAAAGTACGTTTTTGTGTCTGATTTTGTAACTTAAAATATATCCTGCTTTTACTAATTAGCATATTTGAGATCATCCCCTTGAAATATTAAGATTGAGTCCTAGAACGTGAAGATCTGATCATTAGATCAAAAATAATTCAGGGTGGTCCGTTTATTTTTTAGGCGCACTATGCGTCCTCATGCAATAGGCCGCAAAAAACGGTAAAAAAGTAATAGTTAAAGTATTTATGACTGGAAATTATTTTTAACTATTTTTAAATATTATTCATTGTAAAAAATTATAAATAATTCGCAAACTGTCCAATTCTATGTTAGCGATATACAGTTTGTTTCGAATTAAACAAACCTTTTTCAAAAAATTTCTATTACTATTTTTTAGCATATCTTTATATTTTCCTTTATATTAACGCCCGCTTTTTAATGTAAAATAAATTCAAAGCGATTTCCTCATTGCAAATAATTAAGAACAAAAAATCGCTATCTGACACTCTCCATGTCAGCGGCATATGTGCTCTCAGAGTAGCTTGCTTCGGACTAAACAAACCTTTTTTTAAAAACTTTCCATTTATATTTCTTGGTATATCTTTGTAATTTCTTTCAAATTGGCTCTCACTTTTTAATATAAAACAAGTTTCAAAAGATTTCCTCATTGTAAATAACGATGAAAAATTCTCAAACTGTCAGCCCTTATGATAGTGATATATTTGCCATCATTGAATTTTATTCGGACTAAACGAACCTTATTTAAAAAAAATGTATTAAAATTTCTAGGTATATTTTTGAATTTTCATTCAAATTGAAGCAAACTTTGCCTATAACAAGTTTTAAACGATTATCTAATTTCAAATAATTATAAAAAATTCGCAAACTGTCCGCTTCTATCTTAGCGATATACATTGTCTCAGAGTAGCTTGCTTCGGACTAAACAAACCTTTTTAAAAAGCTGTCAATTGATAATTCTTGGCAAATATTTAAATTTTCTTCAAATTTGACACTCACTTTTAAATCTAGAACAAGTTTTAAGCAATTTTCTGATCCGAAATAATTATAAAAAATTCGCAAACTGTCCGCTTCTATGTTAGCGATATACATTCTCTCAGAGTAGCTTGCTTCGGATTAAACAAACCTTTTTTAAGAGTTGTCAATTGATATTTCTTGGCAAATCTTTAAATTTTCTTCAAATTTGACACTCACTTTTAAATCTAGAACAAGTTTTAAGCAATTTTCTGATCTGAAATAATTATAAAAAATTCGCAAACTGTCCGCTTCTATGTTAGCGATATACATTGTCTCAGAGTAGCTTGCTTCGGACTAAACAAACCTTTTTAAAAAGCTGTCAATTGATAATTCTTGGCAAATCTTTAAATTTTCTTCAAATTTGACACTCACTTTTAAATCTAGAACAAGTTTTAAGCAATTTTCTGATCTGAAATAATTATAAAAAATTCGCAAACTGTCCGCTTCTATGTTAGCGATATACATTCTCTCAGAGTAGCTTGCTTCGGACTAAACAAACCTTTTTAAAAAGCTGTCAATTGATAATTCTTGGCAAATCTTTAAATTTTCTTCAAATTTGACACTCACTTTTAAATCTAGAACAAGTTTTAAGCAATTTTCTGATCTGAAATAATTATAAAAAATTCGCAAACTGTCCGCTTCTATGTTAGCGATATACATTGTCTCAGAGTAGCTTGCTTCGGACTAAACAAACCTTTTTAAAAAGCTGTCAATTGATAATTCTTGGCAAATATTTAAATTTTCTTCAAATTTGACACTCACTTTTAAATCTAGAACAAGTTTTAAGCAATTTTCTGATCTGAAATAATTATAAAAAATTCGCAAACTGTCCGCTTCTATGTTAGCGATTTACATTTTCTCTCAGAGTAGCTTGCTTCGGATTAAACAAACCTTTTTTAAGAGTTGTCAATTGATATTTCTTGGCAAATATTTAAATTTTCTTCAAATTTGACACTTACTTTTAAATCTAGAACAAGTTTTAAGTGATTTTCTGATCTCGAATAATTATAAAAAAATTCACAAACTGTCCTTTTTTATGATATGCTCTCAGAGGAGCTTGCTTCGTACTAAACAAACCTTTTTCAAAAAATTTCCATTAATATTTCTTAGCATATCTTTATATTTTCCTTTATATTGACGCCCACTTTTTAATATAAAACAAGTTTCAATCGATTTCCTCACTGCAAATAATTATAAAAAATTAGCAATTTGTCCACTTCTATGTCAGGGTCATACATGCTTACAGAGTAGCTTGTTTCGTACTAAACAAACCATTTTCAAAAAAATTTCCAAAAATATTACTCAATCAAAAACAAGCTTTTACCGATTTTCTAATTGTATATAATTATAAAAAACTCGTAAATTGCCCTCCTCTATGTTAGCGATACATATGCTATCAATGTAATTTGTTTCGGACTATTAACAAACCTTTTTTAACCAAACAGGACTAAACAAAATTTGATGGTAAAGGTAAAAGTTTAATAAGTAACAGACCTTTTCTTGTGAGCAAAAGTAATAAGGTTTTATTTCCATTGAGGAAATTCAAACACTGACATTATTGATCAAAACACTGTTGAATTGATTTAATTTAGATTATATTTGAAAAAAAAAAATCATTACATATGCGTTTTAGATGAAAAAAATCATTTGATAGTCATAATAAAATTAAAGTTTAGTTGATAGTGTTAGACAGCCAGTTAGATTTCTTATTGTTAATTGATAAAAAATGGATAATTTTCTAATCCGTATACTTCGACTATACGAAATAGGTTTCATTGCAGGTTAATTCGAATGAAATATAAGGATATTAATTCCATATAATTAATTCTGTGTTATTTAAAATCTTGGGCAAACATAATTCTTCGTATTATACAAAAGAGTATCATGATCTTAAGGCATTGCATTTATAGAGAATTTCTTATTGTTGAATCAGAGTTAATGTTTATGACTGAATGAAATTTGTTTTATACTTTGATGTTACTTCTTGCAACACGAGATAATTAGCACAACAAACAAAACAAAAAAAAGTTAGGCATTAAAAGGTTAAAGCCTTTGTTACAAAAATTGTGATGAAGGCCTGATAGGAATTAAAATTACCCTAAGGCAAAATACGGTTTTCAATGCCCAGTAATTGTCTTTTTTTTTAAGCGAGTTTTTTCTTTAAAAAAATAATTATTCCAATCAGCTTTTTTGATGCAACGAAAATTCTGTTAGAGCCTTTGGCACCAACACACTCATATGAAAGTAAACATGTTCATATTTTAAACATGTTAAAATGACCAATGAATGTTAGTGACGAAATTCTTGGTTCAAGTCCGACTACGATCTATTATGCCAGTGATTCTCAACCACTGTGCCGCGGCACTTTTGTGTGCCGTCAAATTCTTAAAGTGTGCCGTCAAATTATGGAAATGTATATAGTAAAAATTATAATGTTTCTTTTTATTACGAGTAAAGTTTAAATTAAAGAAAAGTACTTAAATATATGAATATTGTAACGAAGATTTTTAGTTAATTATATAAAGTGGTTAATCATATAAAATAAAGACCATTAAAAAGTCGCTTATTTAGTAATTTATGCCAAGCTATGGAAGCTAAGTACGAATTCTTGTTACTGCTTATTTTAGTAAGGTGGTTGTCCAGAGGAAAAGTTTTATCTCGTGTATTGGAATTTAAAGAAGAAATGAAAATGTTTTTTGAAAAAAATAAAAATTATGATTTTGTTCATTTGTTGGAAGAAAAAATATAGTAAACTAGCTTACTTATCAGACATGTTTTGTTATTTTTAATAACATAAATTCAAGTATGCAAGAGCCAAAAGAAAATATATTAAACTCAACAAATAAACTGGTATGATTCCAAAAACAAATAACTTTATGGAAGAATAAAGCTCAGGAAGGATATTTGGAAAAGTTTCAGTCAGTCCCAAAAGATTTTAATAAAACTATTCATAAAATTGTTATTGACCATTTGACACCATTAGAGGAGAGTATTATTCATTATTTCCCAAATTTAGATATAGAAAAATTTGATTGGGTGTGTAATCCATTTGTGATGACGAATACTTCTGTATTTGAATTAACTTAGAATGAAGAGGAAGAACTAATTTCGCTCTCTAGCAATCTCTAGAGATTTAATTTTTCAGAAGAATCAATTCATTCATTTTGGATCAACATTAGATTCTATTATCCAATGATAACCAAAAAAGCTTGAAAATATTGTTACAATTTTCTACATCTTATTTGTGTGAATTCGGATTTTCAGTATTAACCAACATAAAAACGAAAAAAAGATCGAGACTGTTAAATGTAGAAGCCGATATGAGAGTAGCATTTTTGCGACCAAATATAAATGAAATAATCAAAAAACATCAAGCTCAAATTTCTTATTAAAAGTATTATTCATTTGTAATTAATCCCTTAATAAACGCTGCTTTTGTAGTACATATTATATTATTTCATTTTACATTTTAAATTATTATCATAAACTATTTTACACAGTGTATTGTAAGTAAGTGCACAACTTTTAGACTTATCTTTTTCGTTGTGTGCCGCCAAATTTTGAAATCGTTAAATGTGTGCCGCGACAAAAAAAAGGTTGAGAATCACTGTATGCTCTTGCCGAGCTAATGTCGACATTAATTTACTTATAATTTATAACTAGTCTTAAACAGTCTGCCCAATTCTGAGTATACGACTATCAATGTTTAATCCTAAAGCCTTGTAATTTTGAACCCAACCTAGAAGACAAGGGAGCTCCTGAAACAAGCATTGGGTCAAACTATCCTTAGTGGTGAAATTTTTGACCGAACTAACAAACATTTGCTTTATATGGAGAGGAAAATCTCTGAAACTGTCTACCACTGAGGATATTTTACTTCAGCTCTGTGATCAGTGCGAGCTGAGAGTAGAATTCGTATCAACCTGGAATCGCTCAGATTCGAACCTAGTTCACCTCATTGGGAGGCAAACGCGCTATCACCTGAGTCCTCGTCTCTCAGAGTCGGTTTATTTTATTTTATATAAAAACCGGAGTTAAGCCGCTGACTCAGTTATTTTGAACAAAATCCAGAAGACAAGGGAACTTTTGAATCAAGCATTAGAACAAACTAGCCTTCATTTAGGACTTTTTTGATGGGACTTACACCCATTTGCGTAACACGGAGAGGAAAACCACGAAAACCTCCCATG
Source organism: Parasteatoda tepidariorum (assembly GCF_982258835.1). Classification (NCBI taxonomy): domain Eukaryota; kingdom Metazoa; phylum Arthropoda; class Arachnida; order Araneae; family Theridiidae; genus Parasteatoda; species Parasteatoda tepidariorum. The sequence goes on along the minus strand of NC_141755.1, from coordinate 100,045,552 downwards.
GTCAGCTCATTGGCAAGGGGATTCTAACTCATGATCCGTCTACCACTGAGGATATTTTACATCAGCTTTGTGGTTATTGCGAGCCGGGAGCATATCAACCCGCCTCTCCCCCTAGGAATCGATAGTAGGCCAACTCATTGTGAGGCGAAAGCTCTATACCCTTTACAACCATGGCTCTGAGTTAATTAATTGACATTTCAGTGAATTTAAATAAATTGGTTTAAGTTTTTTATACGTTAGAAGAGTTAGATTTTTATAAAAAAAATATTTTTCCGTCTTTCAAATGGTAATTTTTCAGAATTCTAGAAGGACTTCATTTTACAAAAATAACAGTAATAAACAAAGCTATGTAACTAAATGAAGAGCTGAGTAAATCAAGGGGCATTTTAGTTCATTTTAATAAAACAGATTTAATGTTTTTACGTTAACAATAGAAAATAAATATTCGTTTCGTGCTTGTAATGTAATTTCCCAGTTGTCGAAATATATATATCCCGCAGGCTCATTTAAACTGATAGCGTTCGCATTCTTGACATTTTTTGTTTCTATTACAAGTTTTCAAGGTTATTCGTCTTCTGATCGTTGCCAAATACACTTAAAAAATTCTTCCATTCCGAAAAGACTGTAATTATTACCATTATCCATTGAGATCAAATTTATTGTCTTGGCACAAATAAATCAGCGTTGTATTCTTAAATAAAACTGAAATAAAATTCTTTGAGAAACTCAATTCTTGCAATGTCATTCAGAATTCTATTCTGCTCAACTCTTAAAACGAGAAGTCACCAGTATTACAAAAAAAAAAATTGTGTTCTTGATACTATTCTAAATCTAAATTTTAGATTTTAACAATGATTGAAAACCATTTATTTCTATTTTACTTCCGATTTTTAATTATGATAAAACATTATTTTCTTTAAGGCCGTTTCCTGCTTCTGTTGCTAGAAATATAATATTAAATGTAAATGAATATCCAACAGTAAATAAGTAAGTGCGCGAGAATAAATTAAAAAGCAATTTTTTTATGTCCCACTTAAAAAAAAACAAACAAAAAAACAAAATGAAGCATTGATTTTAAATGAAAACACCTGTTGAAACAGCGTGCAAAATTTAATGAAATATGTTTTCTCATCGATCTAATTATACATTCAAACAGGAAATCGTTCATCATTACATCCCCCCTCCCTCCCTCCAAGTATTGCATCCTGAAGAAGTTTGGATTCAGTTTACCGTTATTCCAAAGTGACGGAAATTGTGATTTATAAGTTACCTTTAACAAGGACTGCAGTGCATGGTGCCCAGAAGAAATTCATAAAAATGTAAATGTTTTCTTACAACTGTGTTTTCGCCAATTTTTTTTTCTTTTTTTTTTTTTTTAAAAGCTGTTCTTTGTATAAATGTTTACATTTTTCAGAGAAACGTGGACAATTCGACCCCCTGCTCACAAAAATATTTACTTTTTTTTTTATAACCATAATAAAGTTTTAAGTTGTCATTATTTGATAGCTTATAATGTTTGTCCCTTGTTATTATCATTTTTTTTTATTTAGTGTTTTAGTGTATAAACTATTCTTTTCATTAATGATTTTTCAAGAGTGTACAAATTGGGTCAATCCATCCTACTTGAGAGGGAATTTAACCCTCTATGACAAAGGTTTGACCAACAGTAATAAGGAGAGTTATTTGAACATGGTCAGCATTAATTAAATTTCGATAGAAACGTTAAAGGCAATAATTATGTCTAAAATTAAATATTAATTATTTATTCGTGATGAAGAATTACAATTCTAAAAAATAAAAATTTAATTTGATTCAGTTAACTAAAACTTGGACATTCCATTATTCGTATTGTTGTTTGTCTCTTGGTAGTTTTTTTTTTCTTCTCTTTTTAACTGGGTAAAAGAGTAGTTCAAATCTTTCCAATGGTTCACCAACTCGTTCTTCAGAAAATAGAACTTAAAATATCCAAAAAGGAACAAACCATTAAGAATGCTTCTGAAATATATCGCCAAGGAGAAAAAAAGTTCAACAGGTAGTATTTAACCAGAATGGTAGAGCTTCGTGCTCCATTGCCGCAGGTTCGGGGTTCTATTCGCGAGCCTGGCACGGCTGATTCACAGTTTCATTCCTTTAATGAGTCCACAAAACGAATATCAAGCATACTTGAGCAGGGCCCGCGCTAAGAGCTTCAAATTATTAGCCAGTATATCAGCCAAATATCAAAAGTATAAGCCAATTTTCGAAATTTTAAGCAAAAGGCAAAACTTCACAATTTTTAATGATGGATTTTTTCCCATAGAAAACTTCAAATCAAAATACAAATTTACTATAAATCGAATTATTTTATAAAATGCTAATTCAAATCAAGAATCAATTTGCTGTTGAGGAGGAGTAATTGAGCAATGAACGGGAAAGAAATAGGAATAGGTTGGGGTTAATTTTTGATTACTTCTTAGACTAGAAGGCAGCATATAGTATAAGGATAAACAGAAGCAACATTCTGTTGCTGTGGCGTTATTGATATGTTATTGTCACGAAAAAGTATATTTTCTGCAAAAATAGTTGAATGATACTATGCATCTCGCAACCACTTATTAATTTGTTTTATTGACACAAACTATGAGAAAGAATTTCGTCACGCGATATCGCACGATCAAGTAACTAACATATTACAGTGAATTCGCGATAACTCGAATCTGATAGGACTGACGAAAAACTTCGACGTATCGGAAGTTCGACTTACCGTTAGTTTCGGTTTTGGACTTTCAAAATATTGTCGGATTATTTAATTAATGCTTAGTTACAAATCTTCTAAATGCTTATAATATTTAAGATCATTTTTCTGACAAGCCATTTACGATAAGACTGTTCGAAGCACTTTATGATACCCTGGTCCATCGGCTGCAACTTTGCTGTTGTGTTTTGCGGGAGAAACTGCAAGTTTACTGCTTTCAAATTAGGTAGATCACTATGCGCTGTGCATTTATCCACAAAGAGTATCAGTTTTCTTTTCTTAGCGAAGAATTTCCGATCCAATTTTCTTACATAGTCTTCAAATAAAACTGATGTCATCCAAAACTTTTTGTTAGACTTGTAATCCAAAGGATACGTTTTTACATTCTTGAAACATCGGAGATTTCGGTATTTTCCGATAGCAAGTAAGGGCAATTTCTCTGTCCCAGACGCATTTCCTCCAACTAGGACAGTCAAACGTTCCTTGCTCATTTTACCCCCTAAGCAGTTTTCATCCTTAAACATCATAGTCTTATTTGGAAGACATTTAAAAAATAAGCCCATTTCATCAATATTGAAAACATCATTTTAACTGTATCCTTGAAGTAAATTTGGTAACGTTTCATTTAACCACTGTTCACATACTTCAAGAGGGACAGCTTTAGCTTTTCCATAAAGAGTGCGAAAGACATTGTGTGTGTGTTGCAAAGGAAGGGACAAGATATCAGCTCCTAGGTTTTTCTTTTTGCTTCAAAAGATCAACAACAAAAAATCGAGTTAAAGGGAGTAAAATTCGAGTAATCGAGAATAATTAACATGAAATTGAAGATAAAAGGGTCGGGACCTCATAAAAAAATCGAGTTATAGTAATATTCCAGTTATCGTACTTCGAGTTATAGCGAATTGACTGTAATATGTATTTTACGGTTGTTTGTCTCATGCTTACGTGTTCTCTCTTGTTGCTTATGCTTACAATATGTGGACTTAGTATAATTCTAATTTGTAATATGAGGTATCTAATGGAAATTACTGTAATGGAATAAAAAAATAGGATTTGTTCAAAAAAATTCCTTTTGACCTTTTTTTCCTGGGTTGAGAGGAATACATATTTCTCTTTTTGAAAGAAAAAAATCTTTTACTAAAACATATTGTTCTCGCCGAGTTTAGGATTTTATCATATTTGGCGCGGTGGCGAATGCTTAGCGCGATCCCTGCTTGATGACTACTGGTCGGCTGACCACTCGGTCGGGTGGCATAACTGATTTTAGTTTCTTGATATAAAATTAATCTCAAATTTTTTTTAAAAAGGTAAGAAAGAAAATAACGAAAAACTGAAAAGCCCCAAATTATTTCGATATGCTTTCATATCATCTAAATGTATTGCACGTTAAAAATAATTTAATCCATTTTTTCAGACGGTAATTGAATAATACATAAATATGCATGAAATATTACTAATATTTTAGATTATAAGTTTTTTATTATAAATTTACTCTTATTTATGAATGAGCTACTGCACAGAGTAAAAAAATTGTTTACCTCACTGTATGTATGATAACAACATTTGTAGTTAAAAAACATTTCGTATTAAAAACCTAAATATACGATATTCAAACCATTGATATGGTAATTTTTCCATTCATATGGTAACAGTATCCTGGAAATTCTGGTTTAAAAAATTATAGCTCTCATTACCATACAAAAATACAAAACTGAAGAGTATATTCAAAAGAATAAATGGTTTCTATGCCACGACAAGGTATATTTTTTATTATAGTCCCAATTTTCTAGGCTTCATAACCATAAATGATCGTTCTTCTTTTGGCTGAGCCTTTTCTTTAAAAATAACGTTCACTAATAAGTGTGAACACATTTACCTAAGAAAGATAACTAATTATTTTGGAAAAAAAAAATCATTTTTCTTTTTTTGTATCAATTATTATTTTAAATTGTATGTCTGATGGTTGAATTTCCAAATCTGGAGCAACACCTGATCTATTTCTGAGCTTGTTTTTTTTTGTGGTGTACATAACTGAAAATAAACAGAAAATGTTTTTTTTTTTTTAATGAAAAAACATGCACTAATTAAGGCATTGAGAATGTTTTCAGAGAGATATGTTCTTGAACTTGTTTTTCTTTCAACATTTTGATAGTAATGTGCATATTGATAATAATTTCATATTGGTAGTTTTATCAAATTGATAGTAATTTATTTAACTATTAAATGTTTAGGAAAATTTTTTTAAAATTTTTTTCTCCTTTTTTGTTAGAGAAAGAGCTGCTAGAATCAGAAACGTTAATTTCTTCCGCTATGGAAAAACCGCTGTTTAAAAAATGGAGAAAAAAAAGCCTCGCCCTGAACGAAATAGATTTCTTCCCACCCAAATGGAAAAAAGGAAAGAAACTTTTTAAAGAAATCAACAATTAAAACAATTTTTAAAAAAATTAATAATGGCAATTGACTTTTAATACAGATATTATTTTCTAAACTATTTAACTCATCGTTTTTAAATAAGTGGAAAATGTAAGGCAAAAATTGCAACGAAAAATAGATTAATTGAATTTCGTAAGACATTAAAAGAACTTTTATTTCCAATACATTAGATTTGTATAATAAAATCCCTAATTTTAAAATTGTGTAAAAAAATTGCAAAACATCATAATCAAATTTTATTGCCACTAACAAATTAACAAATCGCGTGCTAAACATATAAACTACTACAAATAACATAATGAATTCAAATTTACAAATAGATGTCGATTTTTATGATCAAACTAGGAGGCTCCGCCCCCTGCTCGCTAACGCTCGCCAACCCCCGAGAATTGCTACGCAATCCTATGTGGTTCACGCCGTGAACCATGGCTCGCTGCGCTCGCTCGCCAATGAACACAATGTTCTAGCACAAAGACATAATATATTATCATCAAAGACATAGTATTTTATCATCAAAGACATAGTATTGTACTTATGTAGAAGAATTCTACCAATGTTCTTATTGGCTTTTAAAAAAGTATATTAGCTATTTAGATTGAATATTTAGATATTATTAGAAAAAATCAAAACATTAGCTAAATAAGAAATCATATTAGCAAAATAAATTATCAAATATTGCTTCACTAATATTCTACATTTTAAAGCGTGAAAATTCAATGGATAAATAAACGCGAAATATAAAAAAATTCAATGCATATCAATACAAACACTTAAACGTTTTTTAGACGTTTAGGTAGCTCCCAGTAGAAAAATATCAATTCAACAGCGGCCTTTTAAAGCATTCTCACTTCAATTAATTAATTAATTCCTAATTGAGTTTAAATTAAATATTGTCATGTTTTTAGTGCATGAATCTGAATTGAACAACCTGATAATGCTCACTCTGGTTATTGTTATCTGGTTGCTCACTACTTGCTCTTGCGCGCCGAATCCAATCAATTAAAAATGAAAACTGTTGCCAGCGCGAGAAAAGAAATATCATCGGTTTTATTGATACATACATACATACATACGTACGTATTAGCGTTTTATATAATATAGATACTCTTAAGTATTAGTACTTAAACCAAATTTTAAATAATATGATATACGAATTTCAAAATTTTGTCTAAAACTAAACATATAACTGAAAATAATAATTTCTTTATTAGAAAAAAGAAAATGGGAATAAATGTGAATTTTCGGGTACTATCTTTCATATAATTTGTTAAAATTCAAACTTATTGCTAAACATTTGCATTGGTCATTTTTTGCTTCCTCCATTTCGTCCAGTTTTTTTCCCGCTTTTTTCCTATTTCTTCATATTATTATTTTCTTCTGGTCAAACTGCCATCCCTGGCAAAAATTTACGTCCGACTTTAAGTATAAAAATAACTCCTCCGTGTTTATTTATGAGAGCTATAAGATGTATTTTTTTATTTTAAAGTGTTCTAAATTTATTACCTTCCAGAAGTTCAGAAAATGAATTTTTGTTTTCGCCTTTATATCGATATTGCTTATTCTACATTTTAAGCAAGCTTTGCATATAAACGATTGATATAGAATAAAGAAGAAAAAAATAAAACAATTTATCCATTAGGGAGAAAGACGAAGTTTAGATAAATAGTGAAATAAAAAAGAAAAAAAAGAAATCTGGAATCTAAATATCGAATATACTTTTTCTTTTGTCGTAGAATTCGCGAAGAATTTTAAATTTTCACGCTGCACCGAACTCCTCATCAATTCCTGAAAAACTCTTCTTTAATGAGGTCTCCGTTTTCTCAATGACAAGACGAGTTTTTGTTGTTGTTGGGATCGTTGTCATGACAACCGCACATGCGCATTCATCGATTTTTGAGGATTTCAGCATTCCGTAAAACAAAATGAAAGATCAATTATATTCGGGAAGAAAAAGAAGAAGAAGCTATTACTCCTGGGAATTATTATTTTTTTATCCCCTCCCTTTGGAGAAATATAATGAAAAAAAAATAATAAAAAATAAAACCCCTTTAAATGCACATTGCCAGCCTTTAGAGCGGGAGGAAAATATTTTCCGTTAACGACCTTTTTCCTTGCTTTAAAATGTTGCATTTTCTATTGCCTTTCTTTACCCTATGATATTCTCTCTCAATTTTGGAAAAGCAGAAAAATAAAGGAGGTTTAATGGGGAGTTTCCAAACATTAAAGCCATTTTCTGGAATTTAGAACAAGTTTTTAAAATATGAAAAAGATGACCAACAGTAAAATAAAAAATACGCAAAAATGAATAATTTCTTTTTTCTCACTCTATGTGATAGAATATGTGTTCAGTGCACAAAATTAAAAAATAAATAAATAAATAAAACCCTGTATAACGTTTGATCAAAAGATTGGATTGTCAAGTATTAATATGCAATCATAATGGTTTCGAGGTTCCAATCTAAAATATGTTAATTGCTTAGTGCAGATGATAATTTAAGTTTTGAAATCAGACACAAAAACGAATTTTTTCTGATAAAAACATGTCTCTGATCTTCAAAATAGGAGCGTCTATCGTAATCAAGAAAATAGTCTATGCAACAGAGCGATAAAAAAATTTTTTGGACTCCTTGGACCTTTTCAGTAGTTAACGACATGAGTTTTTTTTAAACATCGTCTTCATAGCACGAGGGAATGCATCATGCCCTGATTTGCCTCTCTAAGTTATCGCGGTTTTTCTAGTTTTACTTTTTACTTTTATTTTTCCATTTTCGTTGATAATTTTAAGTTTTCTTTTTTAAATCTGTTTAGTTTTCCTCATTGACATCTTGCGAGTCTTGATAATCGGTGTCTATATTTGAGTGCTCGAAACATGTCCCCCCCCACCTTATATATTTTAAGAAGCAAATGAAGCTTTTCTGTTATCAAGAATATTCCTCTTCTTCAGTTTTTTTGTGATAAGATTTTCATTTAGTACGAAGGCACTCTTTTTTGTAGAAAAAATTATCCTTTTTGTAGAAAAATTTCTAAATAAAATATGAAATTCAAAAGCGTGTTGAAACATATAGTAAATTAGCAGGAGCTGGAGATTTAGATTATTAACTGGAGTGAAGTTAAAGCATCGAAATTTTTCTTGGCTCCAAGTCACTGCGTTTAACAATTGTTAATTAGTATTTCGAGTTTCATGTGTATTAATTAATGTTCTTGCTTCTTACTTTTTATTTTAATTTTGATCTGAAAATATTTTATTTATTTATTTTATTAATATTTTTATTTATTTGTTTATTTTTTGAACTTTGATGCATAAGAAATTTAAACAAAACTTTATAGACTTTTATAATAATTCTAATTCAACAAAGATGACTTTTAGCTCGGAGCTGTTCAAATATAACACACAAATCAAAAAAAGGACGGAATTTGTAATTTGCTGATTTTTGCTAATAAAAAAGGGGGATAGTGAAGAAGTAATGCTTACGTATGAGTAATGCTTACGTAAGATTCTAAAATCCTCTAATTTTCAAAAATTTTTAATTCTAAAAGAAAAAAACGGTAAAAAAATTTCAAATTAGAAATAAAAGTTTAGTTTGGGGGAAGAAATTTCTTAAAGAGTTTCAAATTTGAAATATAAGGAAAATTAAAAGCTTTTTTTTAATGCTAAATTACATCTTTTGCTTATATTAAATCCTAAAATTCTTAAAGATAGATTACTACACTAAGAGTTAAAATACACAAGGAGGCAAGCATCAGAAGGGGTTTATAGTTTGCTTATTTTAGTTGATTGAAAAGAGGGGGAGTCCGAAATTGACAAAAATTTTCTTGCGTAATATTTGAAAGGCTCCCGGTAGTAACATCTTTTTAGAAAAATAACCTTTTACCAAACTATACATCATGTCAAAATGAACATAAATTTTTTTTATGAATATATATTGCTATCTACCTTTCATGAATTATGTTCTTTTAAATAAAATTCATCGTTCTATTTACAGGTGTCGGCGAATGAATATTTTTTTAGATGCCTAGGAGAAGTAAAGTCTGTGAATCTGCTTCGATTTTCATATGGAGGGCCGATTACTATTTTTTTCTAAGCCTTCATAGAAAGTGAAAGTTGCTGAATAACACCTGTTATGCCGCCGAAAACCGTTAACAATTCTTGGGGATGGAGAAGAAAAGAAGAGGACGAAGAAAAAAAAAATCTTCGCTGTGAAGAGAAAGTTCCTGCTCAACCCCCCTGCCCTTACCTGAATTTAAGACGATGATGTAAGAAAAGAAGTATACCTTCCATTTCAAAGAAAAATTTGAGTGTTTTGTAAAATGCGCAAAAAAAAGAAAAAATGGTGCACCTTAATATCCTTTAAACTGAAGATCGAATTTTAACAGGCTTAATCCTCAGAGGGACTAACTTTAAATATGCTAATTATTTTGCTAAGGAGATATTTTAACCTTTTATAAGGACATATTACTAGTACTAGTTATGTTAAATATTTTTCAGGCTGACTTATAAAAGGAAATTCATCTAGTTTATAACGTAAAATTATTTAAATTTTTAAGAATTCCCCCCCCCCCTTTTTTTTTTTTTTTTTTTGGTGGAAAGGTGGGTTGGTGTTTTTCAAAATTTTACTTACTGTAAGGAATTGGTCATAAACTTAAACTTCTGCGCTTTTTTTAAAATTTTTTTACTATCATTTTCTGAATTTATTAGGAAAAAGGAAGCACAAACCACTGGTGGGAAAATAGCCTCCCATTGACCTTTAAGTAGGTTGGAAGTATACTTCCCATTGCCTTCTAAAATATTAAGTCACGATTTCAGACTCATAAGTATAATTTTTCTAAACAAACATATTTTTTTCGATTTATTCGGAGTTATGAACTTGTAAACATTAAAATTTAAAAATGCAATGGCTTTAAAATTACATTAATCAAGAACTATGCGATCCAATTTGTCATTTAAAATCACATAGTTTAAAGTGTTTTTAAAGTGTGTATAAATTACAATTCGAAATATTCCCGATTAATATTAAATAATTAAAAATAATAAGCATTTAATTATCATAATTTTATAAGATACGTATACGTATTTATACGTATTTGAGTCTGATTTCAAACTTAAAATGTACAATCTGTCTAAATGAAATAATATCTTTCTGATCAATCTATCACACCATAGACATTAGATTTCAATACACTATAAAAATAAACCATTAGATCAAAATTTTTTAAAGTGCTGCGCTTAAAAAATAATTGCGATCCTCATCCATAGACTTAAGCTTACACAAAGCATTTATACGTTTTTCTGAATGCTTAAAATATGCAATTTGTTCGCCTGCTGATAACGAAGCACTGTTTTATAATTTTGTTCCAAAAAATTGTTCTGGCCATTTGGTGTAACCGCCTTGAGTTGTCCGTCATCAGTTTTTTCCATTTTTTTTCTTTCTAGATAAATAAATTAGAAATGGTTTCTGCTGTCGAATGTAAACTAAATCAGTTCCAAATTGAAGAGATGAGTACATAAAGACTTTAAGCGAAGATTTCAGTAAATTTGGGTAGATTAGCTTCAAAGTTTATACGTTGAAAATAGGAAAAATAGACTAAGACCAGCCTCATTTATTGTCTGAAGTTGACAATTGGCGAAATCGGCAGACCTCTAATATTTAATAAAAAAATTTGTTCTCACGTTTGGGCTCTTTTATTCGCTGCTAAAAGTGAGGCTTTTAAATGTTACACGTTAGATCCGTGATGGCTCAGGGGATAGAGGGTTCGCTTTCAACTGAGGTGAACCGAATTCGAATCTCAGCGATGGCTGGTTTATAAGAATTCCGCACCCGGCTCCCACCTACCACAGTGCTGTCGTAAAATATTCTCAGCTGCAGATGGATCATGGTATTGAATCCTCTGTCCGTTAGGGAAACAGTGGGAAGTTTTCGTGGTTTTCCTCTCCATGTAATGTAAACGCAGATAAGCTCAGTCAAAAAGGATTGAGCGGGTTAGCTTCTGGATTGAGTTCAAAATTGAACTCAATGGTTCACTGATGGTTCACCTCATGGCTCAGGGGATAGACTATTGTCCTTCCAATGAGGTGAACCAGGTTTGAATTCCAGTGATGGCTGGTCGATACGAATTCCGCATCCTGCTTGCATCGACCACAGTGCTGACCTAAAATATCCTCAGTGGTAGAATGATCATGGGTTAGAGTCCCCTTATTGTAAGGCTAACCGTGAGAGGGTTTCGTGGTTTTTCTACTCAATGTAATGCAACTGTGGGTTAGCTCAATCAAAAAGCTCTCCACTGAGGCAAACTTCTCCCAATGCTTGAACCAGGAGTTCCCTTGTCTTCTGAACTGGGTTCAAAATTACAAGGCTGCAGAGTTCATTGATAGTCGTAAATCAGAATTGGGTCGGCTGTTCAACGACGGTTATAAAATAAAATGTTATACGTTGAGTTTGGTCCTGAATGGACTTCAAATGCTCTTTTACTCTTAATAGATTTAAAAATTGTTGCTTGGGATCTTCATCCTCTAGGGTGTATGGAACAAAATTACAACAAAACAAAAATATTAATGCAACTAAAATCAGTGTTGCTACACGATAAAAAGGAAATTTTTTCTTGAAAAGTCACATTTTCTTAAAAATATCACTAAGAACGTTAGTGCCAATTCGCTTTTCGATTAATATCGTCGAACTTGGAACGAACCTCGTTTGCTTTGATAGATTGATTTTACTTCGATACATTTATCATATTTCTCGACCGTCTCAAATTTGCAAACGTGCTTATGGTATGTTAAACATTTTAGCGTTACAAATATTTTGAAATTTTACATTAAATTTCTAAATTTCAATCTTTATGGTAAAAAGAAATAAAGATGTATCGCAAATTATAGGTTTATGCTTTTATTTTAAATATATATTTATATATTGGTTCACTGATTCTGTTAAGTTGACCAAATCAGTTAGTTGATCACATGTCTAAGTTGATCTTGATGATCAAGTACCAAATTGGTAAAAACAATTGAATTCTGCTTTTATTAAAAAAACCACTTGTCTAAGTATATCCTTAAACTATTTTATTTTATAACTGGCTTTCAACATCCGCCCCATTCTGAATTTACGACTATCAATGTTCAATTCCGTAGCTTTGTAATTGTGAACCATATCCAAAAACCAAAAGGACTATTAAATCAAACATTAGGACAAGCCAGTTTTCGAGGAAGATCTCTTGATAGAACTTACCCGCATTTGCGTTACACGAAGAAGAAAAACACGAAGATCCGATGGCAAGGGGATTCTAACCTATGATTTATCTACCACTGAGGATAGTTTACGTCAACACTGGGGTTTGTGTGAGTCAGGAGCAGAATTCGTATCGACCAGTCATCTTTGAGATTCGAACCTGGGTTACCGCGGCGCTATGATTAGGAGGTAAGCGCTCTATGCTCTGGGCCACCGCTGCTGAAATCAAACTATTGTCAACGAGTGGTCAAATTACTAAAGCTTCACTGTATTAATTTATTCGCAGATTCACTGACTCACTGGAATTCCAGTTCCATTTGCTGATTTACTTATATGCTCATTCACTGATTCTCCCATTTGTTGATTCACCTATTCATTGATTATTCATTTTGCCATACAATAATCATTAGCTCACTGATTACCTCATAGCTAAATCACCAACTTATTCGGAAATTATAAAATGGTGCTTGTTAAGTAGAAAAAATGTAAAATCAAGTCTAAGTTATGTTCCCACCATTTTTAAAAAATTTTGACTTTCCGCATGTCTTTTCAATTTTCCATAAGTGTTTTTGGCGTGATATGTTAGATTATTCGAAAGAGGGTGCTTTGTTCTAAAGGAATCTATTTTTATTTTGATGCTCGAAAAAATTTATATGAATTTTCAGTTGATTTAAATGGAACGTCAAATTGAGAAAAATGAGCATTTTCAATACTCCTTTATTTGTGCTTTTAATCAGTGTCGTGAGGTCTCAAAAGCTGCTCGTGGTAATGTGCTGCGTATGAAGAGGGCGCCATTGCCTGAAAATCCATTCGTATTTGGTATGCCAAGTTTAAAAGAGAAATTTTGACCTCAAAGACGCACCTCGTTTTAGCTCACCAGTTGAGTTCAATGAAGAGCGATTAAGCTAACTTTTTCACAAAAATTCTGGCCAAAAGACAAGGGAGCTGTGTAAGAAAATAGAATGCTTCCTCACTTTAAACTTTCAAAAAAATAAATAAATAAATAAATAAAAAAAAATAGGGAGCTTGCAATTTTAGAGTGTGTAGATCTTTCATGTTATCCAGGAAAGCTAAGTTGAATTACGGAGCTAATTTGAACCAAAATTATTTTGCTTCTGAAATTTTATTATGGGATAAACTATGATTCAATTCGAACTTTAATTCTATACTGATTTGACGAATACAAAAAGGACTAATGCAAAATTGCAGTTTTTTTTTTATTTTATTAATTTTTAGTAAGATTCTTAGAAGGAACCTTGATGAAAGCAAAGAAAATTATCATTGGTGACAATGCATTAATTTAAAGTACCCGGTATTAATAAACATTAAAATTAAAAAACTGAGCTAGGTTTCTCATATTGTTAGAATAAATTAAAAATTTCCAATAATGAAGATTTTTCTTGTAAAGTAACTAATTACAACAAACTATTTTATTTTATAGACGTTGTTGAGCAGCAAACAAATTTTTTTGAGTTTACAGCTATCAATGTTCAACTCCGTAGCCTTGTAATTTTGAACCCATTCCAGAAGACAAGGAAATTCCTGGATCAAGTTTTGGGAGAAATTTGCCTGTGTGGAGGATTTTTTGATTTAACTAACCCACGTTTGCGTTATATGGTGAGGGAAACCTCGAAAACCTCCCATGGTTGGTCTAACGGCAAGAGGAGTCTAACCCATGATCCGTTTACCACTGATGATATTTTTTGTCAGCACTGTGGTCGGTGCGAGCCGGGAGCGGAATTCGTATCGACCAGCCTTCGCTTAGATTCGAACCCGGTTCACCTCAGTCAAAGGCGAACCCTTAATCCCCTTATATGCCATGACTCTGTTGTAAAGTTTATTGTTAATCGGAAAAGGGGGAAGTCTAGGATTTCTAAATTTAGTTCAGTTAGACTTTACAGTGGTTAGAATGAAGAATCATCAGTGCATTTTTTAAAATCTTTTGATATTTTTAGGGCAAATTTTAAGAAATACTTATTTTTTATACACATTAACAATATGTATATTTTTTAAATTTTTGAGTATTTCCTTTGAAACTTTATAAGTACTGGATCATTTTTGCAGTTTTCACACATTTTAACTGATTTATGCTGTTTATTGAAAGTAGCAAGAATGAGCAAAATATAGTCAAATAATTATATAAGGTGTTAAAGAAAAACCATGACTTTCAAACGACAAGAAAGATTTCATGCATTTTAGCGGGTAAAGTGGTTTTTAATGTTAAAGAAAAACTAATATTAAGATAGTTATTTTTTTCCAAATATGAACCAATAACGTTTATAAAAATTCAATTTCTATATATAAAATTTTTTTTCAGGTTAAAAACACTGTTGAAATCATCAAAAGCATTTAATAATCCAATGCAATTCTGATTTCTTATAAAACAGTTCCCTTTCTTCTTTTGTTATTTTGAATTCAACGTTAAATAAATGAAAATTAAATCTCAATTTCTCATGTTTTAACACAATGTTCAATATGAAATTTCATGATAGAAATTGTATTTTAGATTGAAAATCTTGTTTACTTTTAAGCTATTTCTTTTTAAGAGCATTTTGTTTTTATGTTTTTAAGCTAAAAGAATTCTCGGGAATTATTTTTTAATTGAATGAACTGTCAATATCTGGGCTCTAACGAGGGTAACGATTGAGGGTAACAAATTGTATGATAACATAACAAACCTTATTCAAGTTGCAGCAAATTTGCATCACATTATGGTTCAAAGCTTTGAAATCAGAGTTCAATTTTCTCCTTTACGAACGAAGTTTAGAACTAGATCTAATCATTTGAAACATATAAAAATTTGCTTTTATTTAAATTTGTTAAGAATGTGTAAAATGAGTTTACACAATAAATCTTTCCCTATATAATATCTGCAAATTTTAGACTGAAAGGAGGTGGCATCAAACTTAACTGTTCCAAAATTGGAACTTCTCTTCCTCTCATTTTCTTGAAATAATAATGTTTTAAAATACAATGATGAAATGCTTTTCTGTAATTCGATATTTTAGAGTAGTTATGGTCATATGCACCATACCCCGTGGTCAATAATATATATTTCAGTAGTACATATTTTTCTACATAAATTCAATGTGTATTTTCGAAATTCTTGTAAAAAATCGAGTAAAAAAAAAGATGCGCAAAAAAAGTAAAAAAACAAAGAGGATATCGAAATCTAAAGAATCACAACAGAGAAAGACGGTGCTAAATTAATAGAAAATACAGAAACTTTTAAAAAATGAATCAAAGAAACGTCTGTAAGTTTAAACAAGCAAGCAAACCGGTTTTGATATCTTTTATCCCATTTTTCCCCACTAGTGATTTGTTAGAATTCGATAATGTTTTTGTTTCTTCATTGCTTAAATATAATTTGCATGGGTTTAAATATTAACATTAATAGGATATTAATGTGTTTCTATTTTTTATATAAGTATGCATTTGTTTTACTTCCTTTTTATATTAACATTTTGAAATTATATTTTAAGGATTGTTATTATAGATTATCCTGTATACGCATATCTTTTAGTATCTTCCAAACAGGATCATTTGAATCTAAGTATTTCGGTGCTGTAAGTGCTTAAATATTAAAATATACACTTGTATACGAGGTTAAAGCCCATGACTATCATAAAAAGGGTGTGTTTTTGATAAATTTTTTTTAAAAATTATTTAACACTTTAAGCTTTTTTTAAGGTAATGCTTGGCCGGCATATTCATCATCGATGATTTATAAAAACGCATTGGACTTAGAATTCGAAATTTTTCAAACTAACGTTGTATGTTATTTTATAAGGCGATGCTTGATTAACTCCTAAGAGCATGAAGAAATGTTTTTTTTTTGTGTGTAAATGTGTTTAAGGTAATGCTTGGCCGGCATATTCATCATCGATGATTTATAAAAACGCATTGGACTTAGAATTCGAAATTTTTCAAACTAACGTTGTAACGTTATTTTATAAGGCGATGCTTGATTAACTCCTAAGAGCATGAAGAAATGTTTTTTTTTTGTGTAAATGTGTTTAAGGTAATGCTTGGCCGGCATATTCATCATCGATGATTTATAAAAACGCATTGGACTTAGAATTCGAAATTTTTCAAACTAACGTTGTAACGTTATTTTATAAGGCGATGCTTGATTAACTCCTAAGAGCATGAAGAAATGTTTTTTTTTTTTGTGTAAATGTGTTTAAGGTAATGCTTGGCCGGCATATTCATCATCGATGATTTATAAAAACGCATTGGACTTAGAATTCGAAATTTTTCAAACTAACGTTGTAACGTTATTTTATAAGGCGATGCTTGATTAACTCCTAAGAGCATGAAGAAATGTTTTTTTTTTTTGTGTAAATGTGTTTAAGGTAATGCTTGGCCGGCATATTCATCATCGATGATTTATAAAAACGCATTGGACTTAGAATTCGAAATTTTTCAAACTAACGTTGTAACGTTATTTTATAAGGCGATGCTTGATTAACTCCTAAGAGCATGAAGAAATGTTTTTTTTTTTTTGTGTAAATGTGTTTAAGGTAATGCTTGGCCGGCATATTCATCATCGATGATTTATAAAAACGCATTGGACTTAGAATTCGAAATTTTTCAAACTAACGTTGTATGTTATTTTATAAGGCGATGCTTGATTAACTCCTAAGAGCATGAAGAAATGTTTTTTTTGTGTGTGTAAATGTGCTTAAGGTAATGCTTGGCCGGCATATTCATCATCGATGATTTATAAAAACGCATTGGACTTAGAATTCGAAATTGTTCAAACTAACGTTGTATGTTATTTTATAAGGCGATGCTTGATTAACTCCTAAGAGCATGAAGAAATGCTTTTTTTGTATATAAAAAAGTAGTATATTCTAGACCTAGGCAGACTCATACTGTCCCTGACCAAATTATTAAACGAACTATAAGATTCTATGTAAAATCTTAATCATCATGTGATACTATACAGCTGTATTGTTTTTACGCGGATGAAACCGGTTTGCACTATTCTACGTTCATTTATCAATTGGTTAACATTGTAATGCAATACGTTAAAAATAAATACAAACAGGAAGTATATAAAAAATCGCATAAATAAAACTCATAACATGTATGTTTAACTATAAAAGTATTGCCTACAAAATCGTGCAAAACATGTAATTATTAAAAAAGTACAGTGCGTCTATTAATTTGGACTAATTATTATCATATACTAATATAATACCTGATAAAATAAATATTTTATATTTACACAATATATCGTATAACGTATCCAATCGTCAAAGGTATATTGTATATCATCTAATTTAACCCATTGATGCACAAACGTAAGGAAGTACAAACCGGTTTCAGTCGCATAAAAACAATAAAGCTGTATAGTATCAACTGATAATTAGGATTTTATAGGGAATCTTATAGTGCGTTTAATAATTTAGCCAGGAACAGTAGATACATCGAGAAATATATTTACTCTAAGAATTTGAATTCCTTAAATTTATGATGTAGAACGATTTTAAAGGTAATATTTGACCAAGTCATTAATTTCGAGGAAATGTAACAATTTTTCAGCAATAATTTCTCATTCCATGGAAAATTTTGAAATTCATAATTCTTTAAGTTAATGGTGAAGGCCATTCCTTAAAATAATGCTTGAACATAGCATAGATGCATAAGGAAATGTATTCTCTTAAAGTAAAAAAGAAGTTGTATATTAAAAAAGTAGTATATATTATAAAATATGTAAATACCAACTCATTAGAATATAAATACTCGTAATTGTTTTTAAGGACATTTTAGATCATTTCATAATGGATTAAAAAATTTATTCTATTCAGAATTCAAAATCAAGTCAATAATGTTGACCATTCACTGACCCAAAGACACGAAAAAGCAGTCTATTTTTTAATGTCTCCTAGATGTATTAGAATATGTATTCAAAAATCTGTACGATTATACACAGGACAAACCAAACGAGCTCTGAAGCATCGGCTCAACGAACATCAAGAACGAAAAATTCTACCTTTCATCCATCACAAAACAAACTGAAGAATATAAGTTCGATTTTTCTTCACCTCATATCATCCATAAATGTATTTCATGAGTTGATCTTGATTTTCGGGAGAGTTACTACATCATCAAAAACAATAACTCTATTGTTAATGACCTTATTGGTGTATATTTGTCTAGCATTTGGAAATCATTACTTTTCGACTCCTTTAACTGTATATTTATCTCATTCCTTTGACTTAACCTCTGTCTGATTTTAATCATCTCTTTTTTTACGATTCCTGTATTTTATCCTACTGATGAAGGTGTATTATTGTAATAAAAAACGCGTATAGGTTTTTAATAAAATGTTAACCATTTGTGATTATTTTAAACCTTGCTTTTGTTGAAATTCAACTGGATATAATTGAAACAAGTTCATTAAACAGCGAATTATTTGACATATAATTCGCCAATAGAACAGAAAATTATAACCAATAGAAATTTATATCAAATAGAAAAAATAGAATAATTATAATCTAATAGAAAATTAATAGCCAATAGAAAATCATGATCTAATAGAAATTTAGTTACCTACTTGTCTATTTTGAACTTTAAATAATAATTAAGATGACAATTATTTCTCTACATTAAACCTTCATTATCAATACCATCAGATTTTGAAAAAAAAAATTTTAAGAAAACATTCATAAATTATGTTGTATAAAACATATTTTTGAATTATTCATTCTTTAAAAATATCAACTGATTTAAATCATTAATTTCTTTTTAAAAAAGTTAAGTGATTTAAATATTGATTAATCATGATTTATGATTAATTACAATTT
Source organism: Parasteatoda tepidariorum (assembly GCF_982258835.1). Classification (NCBI taxonomy): domain Eukaryota; kingdom Metazoa; phylum Arthropoda; class Arachnida; order Araneae; family Theridiidae; genus Parasteatoda; species Parasteatoda tepidariorum. The sequence goes on along the minus strand of NC_141755.1, from coordinate 100,026,350 downwards.
AATAGAATATTATTCAAGATAGCGGTTAATTATGATTTTTAAATCATGATAAAAATGATGCCAACACTGAGCAACAGTCTTCAAATTTTCTTTGGCATTTAAATTGTGATTAATCATGATTTACGATTAATCACAGTTTAATTGAATATTATTCCTGATTGTGATTGCTTATGATTTTTTAAATCATAATTTAATTCATGCCTGCACTGAGCATCAGTCTTAAAATTTTCTTTGGCATTTAAATTGTGATTAATGATGATTTACGATTAATCACTATTTAATAAATATTATTCATAAATACGATTACTTATGATCTTTTAAATCATGATTTAAATCATGCCAACCTTGATCAACAGTCTTCAAATTTTCTTCCCCAAGAATTCAAATTTTCTTCAAATAAACTGTACTCTCAACAACAAAAAAACACAGAGAGAGAAAAAAATCTCATCGTAGAGCTTCCCACAGTAAAGGGTTGTTCACCCTTTTTTAAAAATCGAACTATAAAAATTAAAAAAAAAGGGGGGGAAGCAAGGCTCAACATCCATGTTGAATAATATGACGCCATCCTTCTTTCTCTCTCTCCTCTTCTTTAACATCCGCATCCTGGAGAATAATCAACAATAGAGCCCGGGTTTTTAGAGGGTTCAAAGGCTTGGGGGTTGAGGGGTGAACGACTGATTGAGGTCGTCCTTTCCACGAACCCTGTCGGTTGAAAAAAATGACGCTTCCTCTTCAAATCTTTGGTTAAAGTTTGGAGTTTATAGGTTTTAAAAAATGAAATAGACTAAGATGATGTACTTCAGAAGGGAAAGGAAATAAAGATTAAGATTATTTTGGCGTTTGATATTAGGGTGTTTTGATTGATTTTTATTGATAGGAGTGAGTTAGAAAAATGAAGATAGAAAATAATACTAAATATATTAAATGTTAATGGAGAAAAATTAATTTTAAAAAACCCCTCATTTAATGAAGTTTTTTTTAAATTTTTTTTTATTCAGGTCCATCTTGATTATAATAATTGAAGAAATGAGTAATAAATTTTAGGAATTATTTAATAATTAATTAATTTAATAATTAATATAATTTATGAATATTTTCTTAAATTTTTATTGTTTTTTTTAATTAATATTATGACTCTGAATTCGAAATTACAAACTTTTAAAAAATAACTCCAACTTTAAATTGGAGTGTTAATTATAAGATTTTTTTGTTTATTTTTAAGCATTTAATAAGCAGTTTGGTCATTATAGTATTATTAACAATACTCGAATTTTACTCTATAACTTTATATTGCAAAAAGTAATAATAATAATTGATAAGTGGAGGGATTAACAGCAAATTTTTTTTCGCTCCATAACTATTCCATTATTTTTCTCCTCTTTAAATTGTTTAAAAAAGTTTAAAAATTTTGAAATTCAAAAATTTTTTTTGTTGCCAAAAAAAATTATTATTTTGCGATATCGAAACGTCCAAAAATGCTTTTCCTTTTTTTAAAACTCAAATAGTTCATTAATTCAAATTAAAAAAAATACTATAACTAACTGAAAAGAGACAGAAAGAAGTGTCTCAAACTTGACCACTAAAAGATGCAGTTTTAAAACCGTAATAATTGCGTAATACTTTTTAAGCTTAATAAGGTTTTAATGAAATGCTAAGATGTAAAACAATTTCTAAAGTAAATAATTGAAAAATTTTGATTAATAAGGTTTTTATTGATCAAAAATTGATAAAAAAAATCTGCATTATCTATGTCCCTTCTTCTCAATTCTTCAGTTAAGATATTTTACTCATTTTAATAAATAAAAGCATTGTATTTACTACAATGTATACATTCAGCAAACATTTTAGCAAATACAGTATAAGGAATATTTTTCTACAATATTTAACAAAACACAGAAAATATTTTCGAAGAATTTCGTGTAGATTTTTTTTCAGATTTACTGTTCCAAAAAAATTTTAAAAATGACATAAAAAAGGAACTTAAAGTAATTCAAATGAGTGCAAGTCAATATCTCTATAAATTTTTAATATATGTTTATGTGACATGGTTCAAAATTAATTTTGGACATATATTTAGCTGACACGAAAAATAATTTTCCAGCCTTAAAAAAGTCAAAAAGAAAAAAAAAAACTCATTTTTTAGGTATATTAATTCCTTAACACTAGATTGCCTAAGGATGTCATATTGACTGCTTTTAATTTCAATTCGAAAAACAATGTTACATAACTGTAAATAATATAAAAAATGCTAAAAATTAATTTTAAACATATTTATTGACGCATTCACAATCTAGTCATTTTGACTGCTTTTCGGCAATATAGGTACTATATACTAATTTTCCGTCTTTCTAGCGTTAAAAGCAATTATGTTTAAATTAAAAGTAATTATAATAACTAAGGCCCGGATTTTGATGACATTTGCATTTTTGGACATTTTTTGTCCTTTAGAGCATTTTTTAAGATTTATAGGGCATTTTCTTTAATTTTTGGGGCGTATTTTGCATTTTAAAGCATTTTTTAAATTTTGTATTAATTTTTTGTAATTTTTATTATTACACTGGCTTCCAAACAATGGAGAAAATCTCTAGGATGTTAACAGGTGAAGCAAAATCTTTTCAAATTGAAGAAGAATTGTCATTAAGTGAGACCGTCTTTTTCAAGTACGCACCTATAACATCAGTAGACGTTGAAAGAAGCTTCTGCAGGAATGAAAATTTACTTTCAGACAAGAGACGCTCGTTTACATTTCAAAATATTAAAAAAAAAAAATTAATAATCCACTGTAATTCTGATATTTAGTAATATTATGAGATGGAAGTTGTTATATTCATTTAAGTTTCCATACAAAATGAAAATGTTTTGGAGTCAATATATTTTCCTTTTTTTGTTATTTTAGGATATAAAACTAATTTTTCAAACTTTAATGAACGTAGAATAAGTATTGCATTGCTTTATATTTTTTAAATGACTCATAATAATTTTAAAGGGCAAAACATTTTTAATTCAATATTTTTACTTTATTTAAGGCATTTTTTGCGCAATTTTTGGATTTTTAAGGGCATTTTTTGCACTTTTTAAGGGCATTAGTTGAGATTTTTTAGGTCATAAAAATCCGGGCTCTAATAATAACTATAACTCCAGATTGTTAAATGCTTGATATTTATTTAGATTTACTTATTATGATTTGTATTAAAAAATTAAAAGAATAATGCAATTGTAATATCGTAATTAAATATCGTATAATTAATTATCGTAAAGCAAATTTAATTCTTTTAAGAACTGATTCCTTCTAATCTTCGCTGCTACACTTCTAATATTGTTTGTATATATGATTGTTATAATCAGGGATAGGACGTTAATGCTAATGCATTTTTTACACTTTTTGTCATCTTTTCTTTTACAGGACATTTATTTTATTATTGTTTTAGATTTTTTTTCCGTTTTAGTCCTTTTTTAAAATCAAGTTTGATTGATCTGTTTGATTTTATTTTCAGAACATTTTGCTAGAGAGTTCATATTCTTCTTCAACTGTAAATTTTTGCATTGAATTTTGTTATTTTAAACAAGTTCCAATAACAAGTCTTGATATTTATCTGAGTTTTTCACGATATAAGAATTTTACTTTTGGACAAAAGACGCTCTTTCGATTTTAAGAAAGTAAACAAATATTTTCTAATTTAATACAACTCTGATATCTGATTAACAAGTTCTTAATTATTTTTACAATTTATTTTATTCATAAAATACATATTTTTTTTAATAATTCTTTATCTTCTTATTAAATTTATGAAATACAAGTTACTATTTCTAATTTTTTATTAAAACAGAGCGAATGTAAAATGTGTCGTTGAAAATTTAAACGGCAATACTTTTCATTTTAAGGTCATTTTTCATGTCTTATAGAGACCTTTTTTTCAAAAAAATTTTTTTATTGGCATTTTTTAAAAATTTATAAATCATCAACATCTATCCTATCCCTAATAATTTTCCTGTTAATTTGGTATTCAATAATTAAAAGTAATTTTTTCAGATAAATTATTTTTTGATATAATTAATAATTTTATACATAACATTAAGCTATGACTTTAAAAAAAAATTTTTTTTTTTACTTCTTTCACAACTATAAAAAGTTACTGTTAATTGCTGTTGTGTACCATAATCAACTGCCTGACAACAACCAAACTAATTTTATACCTCAATTAAAAAACTACTTTTCTACTAATTTCTTTTCTTTTTCTTCTTTTTTCTTTTATTATTTTCCAATCATCAAAAATATATCATTTAATAATTTTTTTTTTTCGGCAGAAGTATTGCAAGTATTCTACACCAGAGGGCGCTGGAAAATACAAGTTTTATAGTGGGAAAAGCGTTCTGTTCTTCATCAAGAGCGGAGGACAGCAATAGTGAAAGAATGAAAAGAACTTGGATTTAGAAGTTGGCGATATTTTCCCCCAAATTGTTGTTTCACATCAAAACACCAAACAAAATAGAAGACAATTAAAAACTGGCATTTAAATATCTAAAAAAAACCACGCCTCTTTATTTAAATATACTTCTATTTCATTGGACGTCTAAGTATTGATTTCTTTCACATTATGTTCAGAATTGAAATACTGCGCACATATGCATCACGCACGAATGCATTTTATCTTGCCTATTCTTCGAATATCTTCCTTTTTTATTTCTTTTTCATATTAAATAGTAGAATAAAGGAAAATGCAAAATATTTTATTGAATAAAGCATTTGATGTTTCGTACGTGATTCCTTATTTTCTTTACTGATTTTCGCCTCTCTAGGATATTATGATTTTTATTTCGATTTCTAGTTATATCATTTATAATATCACGTTTTCAAGTTATTGTTTTCCGCTGTTAAGAAAAGAATTTTTGTTTTTGTTTCAGCCTCATTACTATGCTTTGTAAAACTTTCATTTTTAGTATTATGGTAATAATGAAACATATATCTGCTTGTTTTAATTACTAGGGGGTGGTTCAAATATTGTGTCAATAGTTTTTATTTTTGAACTTCTGCGTACCCCATAATTATAAAAAAAAAAAAAAAGGAAAAAAGAAAGAAATTGTGATTTTCTTCATATACTAACGTAAAAAAATCGAAGAACTCTTATTTTTTTTTAGTTAAGTTTCTTGAATTTTAGGGGACTTTAAATATAGCGAAAACACCTAAAGGGGGTAGGATTTTGAGATTTTCTTTCTTTTTTTCGGTCGATAATGAGGGGTATGAAAACTGCTTACGTAAAATTCTAAAATCACATCAATTTTAATATAATCAATTTTAAAAATAAATAAATAAAAATAAAACTACAGAAAAGGTACCCAAAGCGTGAAATAATTTCAAATTTGAAATAAAAGTGAAATTTGAGAAAAAAAATTTTGCTAAAAGGTATTTAATTTTTTTTAAATTGAAAAGTAAATTTGCTTGACACTAAGTTACATCTTTTATTTGAATTTAATTCTAAAATTCTTAAAACTAGATTACTACAGTAAAAAAATGAAAACTTAAAACAAGAGGATTGGATCGAAATAGGGAGATAAACACGTTCAATATTTAAAAGCTATTCCAACTAGATCTTCCAGCCTTACTCCCTGGGTGATGTAAGGGGGCAACTTTGAAAGTTTAAATAGGGTTCCTTATTTTTTGCAGATTCGGATTCTTCAGAAAAAAAGCAACCCTACTTGATTTACATGTTTGCATTTCGCACCAGATATGGCGCTATAACCAAGAAAATTAAAATAGGGTACAAATTGTTTAAAATGGTGGTATCTCGGAACCCAGCAGATTGAAAAAATTCAGATAAATGGAGGAAAAATTCAATCAGAAATAATATGCAACTTCAATCTGAAAAATTAGATTGAATTTGCACATTTTGCAGAACTGTAAAAGAACCCCAAATACAGCCAAAGAAATAAGTAAGGGATAAGGAACATTTCACGTTGACACGAATACATTTTTAACCAACACGTTAATCTTACAAGATGGCGTTTGAAATACATTCTTATTCTACGACTTTTCATTGCTCTAATAATTTTTTTTTAAATTATAAAATCAACGTTGAATAGCCGAATTATATTGGATTTGAGAATATCAATGTTTGACTCCAAACCCAAGGAATTTTGAACTGAACCAAAACGATTGGAACACTCCTGGAACAATTATTAGGATATAATCACCTTCGCTGCGAATTTTTTTCAATTAAACTAAACCTCATTTGCGTTCGATGGTGCCATGAAACCCTCCCAAGGTCAGCCCAACAGCAAAGAGATTCAAACAAAATGTCCGATAGTCACAGAGGATATTTTACGTTTGGTCTGTGTTTGGCGTGAGCGAAAAGAAGAGTACGAATCTGGTTCAAATCACTGGGGAGTGAGTTCCTTATTAGCAAATAAACCAGGCTCCTGATTTTAATTAGTTCACTTAACCTTTTTAGATCTTATTTTATTTCATTTTTACGATAAGCGGAGTTGAAGATTGATGGACGTAAAATCTGAACTATATCGGATTTTGGATTGATAATTAAGATTTTATATAGAACCTTCTAGTGCTTCTAATAATTTGGCCAGGGACTGTCTTGCTTATGATGTATAGATATTTACTTTTAAATTCTATTGGTTTAGAAGCGTCTTGTACTGGAAAATAATTTTTTTTAGATTATTGTGATTATAACACATGAATCAATTGAATGTCTCGCCAATTAGTAATTTTTACGGGTGAAATTATTTTTAACTCATCGGCACTGAAGCAAAGCGATTCAGACTCACTCTTAAAATTTCCACTGATTGCCGGCGCAATAAATAGCAAGGCTATAATTCTTTTTCCTTCACTTATTCCTCATTAAAAAGCAATTACTGCACCACATCTCGTATTTTCAAGCCATAACCTCGTCGTTAAGAAATATCAAAAAACCGAATGTCCGACCCCCTTTTCTAATTACCGATATTTCGACGATTTTCGAATGAATGTAATCAAACCCTAAAACTGCGCCCTACACAATTGTCAATCCGAAATGCCCTCTTCGTCGACTTGGTCAACCATTTATTTGACTTTATTATTCCGCCATAAAACGAAGTCGTAAAAATGGGAAAAGAAATTAATATCCTTTATTATAAAATCATTCATCTCCTGCGAAGGATAATTTAATGAAGCATTGTTCCAAAATGGAATGAATTGACATGCTACTCCCAGAATGGGCAAGAAGAAAAATGAATCACGTTCTTGCCGAGGGTTGCCGAAGGCTATAAAAGTTCGAATAAAGTAATATTAATAGTAACATTCATTGGGGAATTAAATATTGCTTAACAAACGTTTGCTCTGTTGCAGAATGGAAAGAAGAAGAAGAAAAAAAAAATGGCTGACCCTGAGGGTTATAGAACAAAAGTTTGGTACTGTATAATAAGAGCAAGTCAAATAGAAAAGGAAGCAGGTAATGATATAAAACACGACCCTTAAAGCACCCGTTAATGTTCTGTTAATAGTGACGCTGCATTACAAATAACCATAGTCAGCAGCGCAATAGACGACGGGTTTATTGCATTATGCAATAGATAGCTAGAAGAGAGAATTGGTATTCGGGAAGTGGTTAACGGTTTCGAATGCGAGAACATCAGTTCTGACGGTTATGAATTATTCATTTTCGATAGCTCTGTTCGATTACCTACTGGTGTGGATTTTCTAATCTCTTATTGAGTTAATCTAATTTACACAAAGAATTAATTTTCTTTAATTAAATTGTGCAGAAGGGAGGGTTGAGGATCACATCTGTTAGAGGCTGTCGCAAAGGGAAAAAAAATCTATTTGTTTTAACTTGTTTTTAAATTATTAATAAGTCTTTAAGTTGTTTCATTGCATCGCACCAATTTTCGTTATGATTTAAACTTTCTTGTCATTCACACACGTGAAAATGGTGGTAATTTTGTATTCTTCTTTACAAAGTCATGTTCCTTAAAGCTTTTCTCGCAAGTTATATTATTTTTGTTTTATTCTTAGCTTTTTTTCTGGTGTAGAATTATTTTTATTTAAATGTTTAGTAATTTTTAACTAAGGGGAAAAAACTGTTCCAATAGAGTACAATTAAATTTCTAGCTATCTATTGCACAATGTAATAACTAAGGCCCGGATTTTGATGACATTTGCATTTTTGGACATTCTTTGTCCTTTAGAGCATTTTTTGAGATTTAAAGGGCATTTTCTTTAAAATTTTGGGGCGTATTTTGCATTTTAAAGCATTTTTTAAATTTTTTGTTAAATTTTTCTCATTTTTATTATTTTTTATAATTTTTTATTATTACACTGGCTTCCAGACAATGAAGAAAATTTCTAGGATATTAACAGGTGAAGCAACATCTTTTCAAATTGAAGAAGAATTGTCAGTAAGTGTGATCGTCCTTTTCAAGTACGCACCAATAACATCAGTAGACGTTGAAGGAAGCTTCTCCTGGTATAAAAATTTGCTTTCAGACAAGAGACGCTCGTTTACATTTCAAAATATGTATTAAAAAAAAAAATTAATAATCCACTGTAATTCTGATATTTAGTAATATTATGAGATGGAAGTTGTTATATTCATTTAAGTTTTCATACAAAATGAAAATGTTTTGGAGTCAATATATTTTCCTTTTTTTTGTTATTTTTGGATATAAAACATATTTGTCAAACTTTAATGAACGTAGAGCAAGTACTGCATTGCTTTATATTTTTTGAAACGACTCATAATAATTTTAAAGAGTAAAACATTGTTTTAGTTCAATATTTTTACTTCTATTTAAGACTTGTCATAAGGCATTTTTAGCGCAATTTTCGCATTTTAAGGGCATTTTTTGCACTTTTAAGGGCATTAATTGAGATTTTTTAGGTCATCAAAATCCGGGCTCTAGTAATAACTCATCATCTATTGCGCTGACTATGGTTATTTCTAACGCAACTTAACTATAGAAAGATCAAATTACAACAACTATTGTCTAATTTTAAATGAAGGTAAAAGGAGTATTTTTCATCGAAAAATCGGTACTTTTCTAGGCGACGATTTTTTATAATTAAATATCAGAACGTTCTTATGTCCGATTCGAATGACAAAAGATGACTATTTGTAATGCAGCACCACTGTTAATAGAACAAGCTACAACAAACTATTTTTTATAACTGTCGTTGAACAACCGATTCAATTTTGAGTTGACGATTTAATTTTTAATAAAATTAAAGGGGGGGGGGTGTTTTTCTTCGATCAATCGGACCCTTACAAGACGGCGAGTTTGCTTAATTGAAGATACCAACGTTTTTGGCTGCGTTTTTATTTCCGATTTGAATAAAATTGTGAACATTGTGTCCAGATTTGAACGAAATATAGCAAAGATTCAGAAAGAGTCCAGACTTCCAAATTAAATTTCTTAGGGGTAAAAATATAAATTTTAAACTAGAACAGCTTTGTGACGAATAATGACTCAATTAAAAAGTTGAAATATTTCCAATTTTTTTTTTCTTTCAATTTCTACTATTAGTTCACTCTCTTTATATATCTTGTTCAAATTTTCAATCTTTAATAAAATACTTTTTATTCATCCACTCAATTTCAAATATTTTTTTTTTAAAACTTGTAGTGGATGACTCTTGATGTTAATACAGTATTTTCAAATATTAATTCATTAATTAAATTTAATGAATTAATTTTAGTTTTATATGGGAGAAAAATGTGTAATTATTTAATAAAAAGTAACTAAAATAAAATTTTTCTTTATTGACATAAGTAGGAATTGACTTAAATTTTTTTTAAAAATATTACTTGTTTATTATTAGTCCTCAAAATTAAGTTAAACTATACCCAGTATAATTCGACACGACAGTCGCAATTTACCACAAACAAACAATTTTCCCGATGAATTTGAATTTCAGGACACTATATGTACATAGCAGTTTTTGAAAGCTCTGCGTAAAGAGGGAAGGCTATCAATGTGTTGTATAAAAAGAACTATTTCTCGAGTTTTGATTCTCGCGTTGATGAAAAAAAACAAACTGCGCCAACTAAATATTTCTATTTACGCCAACACAGCAGTCGCTGCAGGCCTTCACCTCTTAAACTACCCCACAGAAGAGGATTTGTATTCTTTTAATGCCATAGAAATAACAAAAACTATTTAAGCACACCATGAAATATGATTCAATAGAGGATACGACACCAACCAACCAACAGCACAGGTAGAGATATTTCAAGAAATGTCCCTGCCATTTTGTCTTTGCAACCTTCTGATATTGGGACCATAATTCCTTACCAAGATGGCGGAAAAACCCACCTGCTATCAACTATTTTCATCATAAATAAGAGATCATTTGAATATTTCAATGAGACCCCAATTAAAGAAGAGATCGGTTCGAGTTTAAACAGTATGTGGAAGACGATGTGGAAATAACATATGTTTGCATCTGCATATTATCAACATATGATTTGCATGGATGAAAACAAATGAATATTTATCTGATTCTTCTGTGCTTTCCGTCTTCATCTCGGGTGGAAGAAAACATCTGCACCGCCTTCCGAAAAAATATAAAAAAGAAGAAATAATGCGAACACACGGATTTTCAGAAAATGTGCCGTAACTAATTAGTTTTTGTTCGAAAAGTTTTAAAAACAAATGTCAAATTTTTAAGTGTTGAAAACTTTTATAGCTTACCAAACTACTAAATGAGTTCTTTTCTAAAAATAAGTTCGTAAGTTAAATAAGTTCTTTTTTTACTTTATGGGAAATTCTTGGAATGTTAACAGCAACTAATTCTAAATTCTATTGATGTTTGTGTTAATTGCATTAGTATCCCTGGCCAAATTATTCGACGCACTATAATATTCTATGTAAAATGTTAATTATCAGGTGATACTATACAGCTTTACATAGAATCTCATAGTGCGTCTAATAGTTTGGCCAGGGACTGTAAATATTTACTATTTATGCACTATATTTTTAGATTTAAAATTTTTTTTTCACTAACTGTAACTTTTTTCATCGAGTTTTAGAACCTCGGATTATAAAAAAAAAAAAAAAAAAAAAAAAAAAAAAACACTATTGGCGCTGTTTTGGCTACACAATTTTTTTTTTGTGGACAATTCCATACTTTACGCGTAAGATGATTGTATTATGCTAGAGAAATCTATCAGAACTATGAAAAAATATTTAATACTTGAAAATTTTTTTTAACACTTATGTATGATACTTAACTTAATCTATTTTTTATTAAATTACTAGCGTGGTTTCGGACATAACTTTTTATTCGGACAGGCATCGAAATTTTGCTTTTTTTTAAAAAAAAAAAATCTTTCGAAACAGTATGATATAACTTATCCTGTGAAAACTACGGTGTAATACTTCTCCGAATATGGTGTTGGAAAACTGTGAAACTTGCGTTTTATTTAAAATTAATATCAAATCGAGTGTTTAGTTGAAAAATTTACGCCAATCTTGGCTTGAATTTTTCAACTTTGCAGACGATCAAAATTTTTGGTTTAGAAGAAAGTGTAAGTTAGATTTCGCTTCGGCGATATTGAACACGGCAAAGAAATAAAACTGAATCCTTATTTTTAAAAAAAATGTATTTCTGTTTTTAGTTCCGAATTTGATGTTGAAAAACTATAAAACTTGTGTGTTATTTAAAATTAATATCGAATCAATCGTTAAATTGAGAAATTTATGCCAATCTTGGCTTGAATTTTTCAACTTCTCAGACGATCGAAATTTTCAGTTTAGAAGAAAGTATAAGTTGGATTTCTCCTCGACGTTATTGAACATGGCAAAGAAATAGTCCTGAATTCTTATTAAGAAAGGTATTTCTATTTTTAGTTATAAAATAAATATAATTACGTTCTCATTAGAAGGTTTTATATAAATCTGTCAACTATATTGAATAGTTTTATAATATTTTATTTCGGCCCGTTTCAATTTCGTTAAGCCTTGTTGGAATTCATATTAATATTCTCTCTGTGCTGCTGTCTATGTTTGATTAACAAATTAATTTGATTTCAAGAAATATAGTTTGCATGCATCCTAAATTAATTTTTCTTGCTTAATTGTGTTGTAGAAATACCTTTACGGACTCTTGTGTGCATCCTATCTTACTGAAAATTATAAATTTTAGTGGTAAAAAAAAGTTTTTGTAACTTTGTTTCTGTCATTAGGCAGAATTATAAATTTAATCTTAAATTTCTATGGGAAATTAGATATAAATTTTAATGTTGTCAGAGCTTTAAGTAATAATTTAAGCAGCGTTGAATAGTTAGTTATATGTTAATTATTTATTTAGAATAATTTTGTATTTTCATAGAAATTAAAAGTTTAGTTACGAAGCAATTATTTAGATTTTATTTTTATCCCTTCTGAAATATTATACTATATATTATATATATTATGGCTATATTATACTATATTATACCTGTCGTTGAACTGTCGACCCAAATTTTTGGGTTTACAACTACTATTGTTCAATTCCTTAGCCTTGTAATTTTGAACCCAATCTAGAAGACAAGGAAACTCCTGGATCAAGTATTGGGAGAAATTTGCCTTCGCGGAGGACTTTTTGATGGAACAAACCAACACCTCCTAGATGTATGAAGGCCTCAGCACGGATCAATTTAGTAGTCCGATGTGGCGAAGTTAATTGCGCAGTTGATGAAAAATAAGAAAGATGTCATTACGTTCGGGGTACTAAGCTGCGCAGTGGTTGAAAATACGAAATAAGTCATTACGTTTGGACTACTAAAGGATATTTATGGTAACCCATGCAGAGGCCTACTCTTTTCTAGGAGGTGTTGAACAAACCCGGATTTGCGTTACATGGACAGAAAAACCACGGACACCTCCCACGGTTAACCTGATGGCAAGGGGACTCTAACCCACGATTCGTCTACCACTGAGGATATTTTACGTCAGCACTGTGGTCGGTACGAGCCGGGTGCGGAATTCGTATCGACCAACCATTTGCTGGGATTCGAACCCGGTTCACCTAATTGGAAGGCGAACGCTCTATCCGCTATAGAAACACTCACGCTACAGAAATTTTTAACATAAAATATACTATGGTGCTACCTATTGTTATACCAATTATTGGGGGCTGAGATTGCCTTTTTTGAGCGCTAGCACTTATATATTATACGATATTCAAGTTATGGCTCGAAAGGGGCGTGAGGAAGTACAGCACGTAATGGAGCATTTTGATGTGTTTTATATCTTCGTACGTTGCTTCTTTTGCAGTGCTTTATTCGGTGCTTTTTTTCAAGTGTTTTTTCCAGTATTTTTTTTCAGGGCCTATTTTCATGTCCATTCCTTTTTTCAGTGCTTTTTCTTTTGGTGCTTTTTTCCGGGTTTTTTTCTTTCTTCCGTTCTTCCGTATGGGTATTCAGTTAAGAAATTGCTAAAGGAAAAATAACTGTTTCCATATATACAGTCGGACTTCGATTTAACGAACTTCCATTTTGCGAATTTCTCTATTTTGAGATTTTTTTTGAGGAATCAAGAACATTTCGGAAATTTCTGCGTAAAATGGCTTCCAAATATCCAAGCTTCCAAGTGAATTTTCTATTTAGCGAACTTTTATTTAAGATCCGCTTTCTATTTCTTAAAATATTTCAGAACATTTCAAACTTGTCAATTTATTTTATGGGGAAAATAACCTTGAATTGATTTAGCAGCCACTTAGATTTTAGAGAAAGCAGTTAAACCCCTTTTTCCGTTTGCAATTCAAGCAAAAAACTCAAGACAAACGAAATTTAAACGAACTCAACGAGAACTCAACGAACCTTCAAAATAAATTAACGAATTTTATCAGTAGCAACTAAATTTAAGAACGCATGTGGTAATGTATGTTTAAGATTGCTTTTATAATAAATGCAGTTAAATTTTATGCTTAAATTTAGCTTCTTTTAGTTGAAAATGTATGTAGCATGATAGTGCAACACTGGATAACATTTTGCTCTATTCTTGCAGATTTCTTTCATGGTTAAGATTCATGAAATAAATTGTAGATACTAGTTTACAAGATAAAGGTGTAACAATTGCTGTTTTAATTACGTCTAGTGTTTATGAATTTAAAACCTGTTTTGTGTCTCTTAAGTATTTCAAAAAGTGATCTTCTATTTAACGAATTTTCCATATAACGAACTTGTTTTGGGATTTCGTTAAATAGAGGTCCGACTGTATTTATACATATCGATTATGCATATCTGAATGCTAAACTAAATCTCTACACGAAATCAGTCTTAACGAGTCATTAAAACCAGTGTGTACAATAGGGAGCGTCTCTGGAAAACACCACCCTTTGATATAAATTAGTAAACAATGAACAATTTAAAAAGGAAGGGTTATTCATAAATAAAAAGCCACCCTCCAAAAGGGCTTAATGAGCAGCGCTGACCATCCCTCAGTAGACCATCTGCACAGTTTTAAGACAAAGCAGGTGGTCAACTCTTTTATTGCAAGGCTAGACTTGGAGTCTAGACAGTGAGAAGGGCGTGTGCAGTCTATTTTGCATAGAAAGATGAAAATTACTCAAAGAGATGTCAAGCGGAGGTCATAAAGATCATATCTTCTTCTTTCAATTCGATTTTTTTTTTTAGAAGGAGTAACAGATGTGTTCTAATTAAGAAGAGTGCATGCAAATAAGGCAGAAACATTCTAATCTATTCTATAAACAAAGAAACTCTCTAAAATTATTTTAGCTGATTTGCAAGTTTGGAAACAGAATACAAATCCCTAACGCTTATTCTTAGAATTGTTAATATTTGTGTAATATTCAAACGAGTTCTTTCATATAATGTGTTTTAAAATGTAATAAATTTAAATTCTTACAACTTTTTTCGGTAAAAATTGCTAATCATCGAGAACTATTTTATAATTTTTTTTTTCAAATATTGAGTTTTAATATAAAAAAGAATAAAAAAAAATTCTTCCTGCTTTTTCTAAAAATTATTATTTTTTGTGATCTATTCAAACAATTTTTTTCGAATACTGATTCTTATCGCTTCTTTCTTGAAATTGTTACTCCTTAAGAAATATAATCTATTCCTTTTAAAAATTCCGTTTCTTAAAAATTCTTATTGCTTCTTCTAAAAACTGTTAATCCTTGAGAACGAGTTTACGGATTTATTTCGAATACTTTCCTTTTTAAAATTGTTAATCCTTTAAGAATGATTTAATAAATTTATTTCACACACTGACTTTTAGCATGAAAAAATATAAATTTCTACCGTTTCTTCTGAAAGTAGTTAATCTTTGAGAACGATTCCACTGATAACTTTTAAATACTGGAATTTAGTATAAAAATATAAATTTTTACGGTTTCTTCTAAAAATTGTTAATCCTTGACTTTTAGCATAAAAAAATATAAATTTCTACCGTTTCTTCTGAAAGTAGTTAATCTTTGAGAAAGATTCCACTGATAACTTTTAAATACTGGAATTTAGTATAAAAATATAAATTTTTACGGTTTCTTCTAAAAATTGTTAATCCTTGACTTTTAGCATAAAAAAATATAAATTTCTACCGTTTCTTATGAAAGAAGTTAATCTTTGAGAACGATTCCACTGATAACTTTTAAATACTGGAATTTAGTATAAAAATATAAATTTTTACGGTTTCTTCTAAAAATTGTTAATCCTTGACTTTTAGCATAAAAAAATATAAATTTCTACCGTTTCTTCTGAAAGTAGTTAATCTTTGAGAAAGATTCCACTGATAACTTTTAAATACTGGAATTTAGTATAAAAATATAAATTTTTACGGTTTCTTCTAAAAATTGTTAATCCTTGACTTTTACCATAAAAAAAATATGAATTTTTACCGTTTCTTCTGAAAGTAGTTAATCTTTGAGAACGATTCCACTGATAACTTTTAAATACTGGAATTTAGTATAAAAATATAAATTTTTACGGTTTCTTCTAAAAATTGTTAATCCTTGACTTTTAGCATAAAAAAATATAAATTTCTACCGTTTCTTCTGAAAGTAGTTAATCTTTGAGAAAGATTCCACTGATAACTTTTAAATACTGGAATTTAGTATAAAAATATAAATTTTTACGGTTTCTTCTAAAAATTGTTAATTCTTGACTTTTACCATAAAAAAAATATGAATTTTTACCGTTTCTTCTGAAAGTAGTTAATCTTTGAGAACGATTCCACTGATAACTTTTAAATACTGGAATTTAGTATAAAAATATAAATTTTTACGGTTTCTTCTAAAAATTGTTAATCCTTGACTTTTAGCATAAAAAAATATAAATTTCTACCGTTTCTTCTGAAAGTAGTTAATCTTTGAGAAAGATTCCACTGATAACTTTTAAATACTGGAATTTAGTATAAAAATATAAATTTTTACGGTTTCTTCTAAAAATTGTTAATTCTTGACTTTTACCATAAAAAAAATATGAATTTTTACCGTTTCTTCTGAAAGTAGTTAATCTTTGAGAACGATTCCACTGATAACTTTTAAATACTGGAATTTAGTATAAAAATATAAATTTTTACGGTTTCTTCTAAAAATTGTTAATCCTTGACTTTTAGCATAAAAAAATATGAATTTCTACCGTTTCTTCTGAAAGCAGTTAATCTTTGAGAACGATTCCACTGATAACTTTTAAATACTGGAATTTAGTATAAAAATAAATTTTTACGGTTTCTTCTATAAAGTGTTAATCCTTAAAGTTGTTCAAATGGATTTACTGGTTTAATAATGAAAAATATAATTTACCACCACTTCTTTCTTACAAATATTTGTAAATCGGTAAGCCGATTTCTTTCAAATACTGATATTATATGAAAAATAAATATGTTTACCGTTTATTTCTTAAAATTGTCAATCTTTTAGAAAAATTTTACTAATTTCAATATGATTTAATCTTACGTAAATCGATTCTATCTTATATGGTTAGCTTTGCAAACGATACTCTTTTAGCTCGCTACTACGGTAAAATCATTTGATATGTGCTGTAGCGTGAACTTCAAAGAATTTCAATCAATTGCTAAAATCTTTAGAACAAATCCCTCTTCATCGTTAGGACTAATTTTTTTTAAAGAATTTAAATTTTCAGTCAATAATTAGTTATTGGTGTAAAAAACTTTAAATTAAATAAATAACATGCAATTTAAAAACTTGCAACCATTAACTACGCTTTTAAAAAATAAAAGAGCACAATTAATAATCATTTTTCAATGAATAAAATTATAATTATTGAACCAGCATTAATATAACGCATTAGTATAATTAAACCAAATAACCACTTTGTTTGTTTTAACCTTTAACCTTTTTATTTCTTTCCAACTTATATATCTAAGTTTGCTTCAGCTTTTTGTTGTCTATGCTAGGAAAGGATTTTCATTCAGAAATTTATAAACATGTACGTTTACGCCTTCATGCTTATGACAGCTCACACACTTGATATTTTAATTTTTCATTGCCAGCGAGAAAAATAAATTAGAACTTTCTTTGTCACCGCTTAAAAGACATAGATAGATTTAAGATGTATGGGAAGTTTCTAAACAGTCGTTAAAAAACTATAGATAAAAAAAAAGTAATGAGTAGGGGAGAGTGGGGTCAATTGTAACATTTTTTACTTAACTATTTTTAACTATCAAAAAATCGAATATATTATTACTATTAATTGACAGACGAGTAAAATAGATTATCCTCTACTAGAAAAATAAATAAATACCTTATTTTAAATGTTATTATATTTGTTATTAACAATTTTTGACAATCCTGCACTTGTTACAATTGTCCCCACTTACGGGTTCAATTGTAACAGTTCATAAATTCAACTAAAACATAGTTAATTATACATATTATCATAGTTGTGATATATTTTTTTATTGATCAAAATAGTAGTGATATTTTAGGAGTGAAAATAATAATGAGCAGAGACCTAAAGGGTTAAACTTTTAACTTTAAGGGGTTAAAAATTTTAATTTATACTGTGAAAGGAGACAAATAAAATAATGCACATGCAACATACTATGAATGATATAGGAAACTATTGGTGGTTCTTAAAGAGTTAAGTAATGGTTTGTAAACATAAGATTATTTATTTTCAACTGTTACAATCGTCCCTTTACTTATTGTTACAATCGTCCCCAAGACGCCATTTCAGCTTCATTTGTTAAAAACATTGCTAGTTAATTAACAAAATTAATCTTTTTCTTTTTTGAAATGTTAATTAAGGTGTCCACTTACATATTCAGTTAATAATTTTTATTTGTTTAAACAAAATTACTTTGTTACAGTATAATATTCTAATACCAAAAAAAGTACTTACGTAGCGTGAAAGTATCTTTTGTGATGTACCTCTTTCAAAAGTACATAAAAATGGTTGCCAGCAGGGGAGTACATGTAGATTTATTAAATACACCTTGTGCGCCACCTAGGAACCAAATCTAGAACCCGACACTCGAAATTTTTGCTCTGTTACAATCGTACCCTGTTACAATTGACCCCATTCTCCCCTACACATTAAAAATTATACACTTTTGGGCTTGATTTCATAACATTGTTTACATTTCTGAGACAGCATGTAATATTTCTAACTAAAGAAAACATATTGTAAATTTTTTCATTTAAAAAAAAATGCCTTTTAACTATGACTTCGAACGGCATTCGGTCTTCGTATGAATTTTAGTTTTTCGTGCTTTTGTGGCATTCCTAAATTTCATCTAAAAGGTTTTATTTAAAACTTACTTAAACTTGCATTTTTATTTTTAAAAAATCATGATTTAAAATGTTTAAAATTATTTTTTAATTAACTCACTTTTTAAAGGAGTTCTGAATGCGTTTTTCAAATCTGAATATGCTTTACAAGTTTTGAATTTGTCTTCCAATTCTCTTTTCCTTGATTTAATAAATTCCAAGGGATACTATAAAAATCAAATTAACTTCGTATATCTTTTTGTTAACTTACAAAATATAATTCTCTCATTATATTTCAAAATATGCTTTGCGAAGACGTGTTTTTAAGGTCTGCTTAAAAACACAGGAGATGCATTGCAAGTCGACCGAATAACAGTCATAAACGACATAACTTATTTGACATTTCTTAAAATATTTAAAAAAAAATAATCTTTAATTAAGTATTAAATTTAGGCTAAAGGTGATATGTTAAATTTAATTTTATGCATATCGTTAAGAAGTTATCCACATTAGTTATTTTCATTAAACTTCGCATAAAAAAATTTCCAAACTTTAATAGATTTGCCATTGGGTACATTTTTAATATCTTAAAGCATGCATAGAAGAGAATCATAACAGAAATTTTTAAATGGCACAGAAATTATTATTATTTTTTATTTGTTATTATTATTTCTTTTCTGTAAGGGGATTTTAAAACTTTTTTGACTTGCAAAGTAAGTTTTCATACTGCAAAAGGTTGGGAGCGTCTATGATCAAGAAGCTAAGCTTTTTTATTAGATTTCGTAATTTAAAATGACTCGTCGGGGAAATTTTAAATCTGGATACAGATGGAAATGCATGCTCACGAAAGTGGACACAGCTCGAAATACGCGTTAGCGAAAATGGACGAAGCTTAAAATAAGTGTAAACGAAAATGGACACAGCTCGAAATGCGCGTTTACGGAAATGGACGCTGCCCGAAATACATGTTTACAAATATATACACAGTTCAAAATGTGCTTTTACGAAAATGGACACAGCTCGGAATACGTGTTTATGAAAAGGGACACATTTCGAAATGCGTGTTTATGAAAATGGATAGAGCTGTGGCCACTTTCGTAATCACGTCTGTCTATTATCAAAAAATCACCATATTGTTATTATTGCACAGCTCGAAATCTGCGTTTATGAAAATGAACTCAGCAAAAAATACGCATTTTCAGTTTTGAACACAAATTTAACTATTAAATGAGGAATAACGTGCTAAATATTTCTAACTTATTTAAACACAGAGCATAATTATTAAGGAGCTTACAATATATTACAAAATATTTCATAATACAATATATTATTATACATATTACAATATAGTGAATGCATCACATGAGTAACTTTTTAAGCGATGTCTCCGTGTTCAGAACTCTAAACGATAAAGTAAATTTCAAAACTCTCAATTTCTACAACATAAAGTTACTATCACCATTATAAATTTTTAGTACCCTTGGCGGCCTTGCAAAAGCAACTATTAACTTTCAAAGTTTTTAAAAATGTCTAATTTAAAAAAAATTTACCAAGTGATTACGCACATGGGTCCTTCGCGGGGGCGTCAGAGTACGCAATGAGAATGCCTTTGCGGCCGAGCGTTAGTAAGATCTACGCCTGATGCTCGGAAAAATCGGTAGTGTTGGTCCTGCGAAATTGAATTATAAATATCTGAATTTTTAAAAATTCGATTTCGCAGGAACTATAAAGTACGTTTATTTGCTTGATTTCTTAAAATATTGCCTGCATTACTTAATTAGCATAAGTATGGTCCCCCTCTCAAACCATGAAGAATGAGTCCTTGAGAACTTGAAGATCCAATCATTAGATCGAAAGTTATTCATGTTGGTCAGTTTTTTTGTTTTTCGCAGTCTACTTTATTTTCTTGAGCATAAAAAGCACTGATCACTTAAATCGCAAATATCATAATTTCCTAGCATTTCTTAAATCACTGTTAAGAATACTGTTCTATGTTTGTCACACATAGAACTTGAAAGTCGAAAAGAACAAATTCGTAAAAAGTGCTTTAATATAAAAAATTATTTCATGTAAACATGAATTAAAACTTCTTAATATCTTCTCATATCTAAAAAAGTCAATTTTTTATTTAAAATCATTTCGAATATTGGTGAAAATTAAGTTCTCCAGTTAAGTTTGTCTTCTAAAAGTAGCGAAGTAGTTATTACATTTCGAAAGTAGTTTGTAGTATCTGCATTGAAAAAAAGTAGTTGCAGTTGATTAAAATTGTAATAAAGTAGTTGTAGATAAGTAGAAAGAAAATGAAGTCTTTCCGACCACTGGTCCTGGCAAAGGATCAGAAATGCGGTACAAACAAAATGTTTTTGCAATGAAGACATTAAATTTATTCTGATGCACGTGAAAATATGTGCTATTTAAAAAAAAGTAAATAAATAATTAAATAAAACTATAACAATAAAAAAGTTTAAAAAAATATGACTGCATGCTCTGTGAAAAATTTCAGTTTGTCTCATCTCAATGCCAAAACTGGAAGCAACTATGCAAAAAAAATTTTTGCAGTGATTATAACTGAATTAACTTGCAGTGATTATGACCTATTGCTATTTTAAGCCAGCTTTAAAAAAATTTTGAAAGTAGTTAAGCATCGTGTTTATACGTCTTTCAGACACCGGTGTAAATCAATATAATTTTTATAAATAAAGCATGATGTTATATATGAGTCGCTCAGAAGCCAATGCGGTTAAGTCCAAAACACAACAATTGAGAAAATTAATGTTTTTTGATACATTAGTTTTTGAAATTCCTGGTTGATTAATTTAATTAGAAAAGTGTATAAACTCTTTTTTCGAGGTGTAAACTCTGCAAAAAAACAAGACATGTACAGGATGTGTAAATAAAAACGTAAGTATTTATTGAAATAATGACAGCATCTTAAAAATTTTAGGACTTATACCTTTTGGCAGTTGAAAAAGATAGGAAATGTATGTCTTCTAGTATAAACGAACTTCGATTTTTCTCAATCATCACTAGATACAGTGACTAATAGAAAATAAACTGTTGTATTATTTCAAAAATTGTTTTTTACTTCAAAACTAAAGTGGCACTTTTCTTTGTTTTAGGAAATGAAAAAAATATTTAAAAAAAAATAAAAAACACCACATTTTAAAAAAATACTACTAAAAATACCATACCCCTTTTTTTGGTGAAAAAATACTACCGTAGTATTAAAAATACTACGTCTGGCAACCCTGGTTACAATGAATTTCTTGTTTTTCAGTGTTACCAACAAATATCGAAAGAAGAAGAATAATTTAATTTTTATTTCAAAGTTTATGTAAAAAAATATTGATAAAAGGTGGACTTATTCACAATGGCTTCTGAAATTATTATATAATATATTCAGAAGCTGTTAAAAAAATTGCTGTCTAACCTAGAAAAAAGTAACCAACGAGTAAAACCTTTAATAACTAAGAAGATTAATATTTATTTCATCAAAATTTCCAAAAATCGGAAAATATCAAAAAATGGACTTAACCGCATTGGCTTCTGAACGGCTCATATGTGTGTGTAACTCATACAAATCCGAAATTCTGAACCAATCAGCCAACCAAATGGTGTAAATATGTAACCGTGAATAATGGAACGTCCTTTACCGGTGAATGCCAACAATCACATAGTCGTTTTCGTGAATGTCCGAAATATTTGTTACATACTATTTGATATTAATTTATTTGAAATTTTAATACCTGCTGAGAATAGATAAGGAGAAACATTAGTGTTCGGATTCCCGAGCAAATGGGCAGTGGCACTGAATCTCAAAAAATCATCAGTGTAGGTATACCAGGTAAATGCATATCGAGCAATGGCACTTAACCTTATAAAAGATCAGTGTAGGGGTACACCGGGCGAATGTATACCGGGAAGTGGCACTTAATTAGACCTGGTATATATTTAGGACATTTACCAAAGTGACTATGTGATTGTCAACATTCACCGGTGGAAATCAACAACCACTTTAGGTCATTCACAGTAACAAATACATTCGAAGACACGGTAGACTTAACGGACCTAATAAAGGTTTGTCATGCATGTGCAGTATGGTGATATTAAGGTACTTATCCATTTCGGAAAACGATAAAAATCCTATTATCACAGTAACTGTATTAGGCACCCATATTGGTAATTCAGGTTTTCACTGTTGCAGAACCTCTGTACGTTTTACCATAATATATGATATAAATATCATAATAAGATATAAACATCATTACCATAATTGTATCATTACGCATCTTTTGGTGTTAAGTAGTTGCCATCATTTTTGATGTTTAGTAAAAAAAAAGAAGAAAAATAACTGAAAATAAGATCAAATTCACGTTAAAGTCAGTAAAATTATTTTTACAATATAATTTACACCAAGGGTTACTAATTTAGAAAACATAGACTCAAAGATTCTTAGAATAAAATTAGTTTTCAAAAGTCGGATATATTATCCTCTGTGCTATGTAAACTAAAGCGAAAAACAATGCTAATAAGGCACAAATAAAGTACAAAAAGGGACATACTATAGTTTCGGTTGTTAAAACTGTATTTATTTGTGCTTTATTCACGTTATTTTCTGCTTTAATTTAAAATCAGTTTGTTAATCAACCCTACGCAGACCACAGAGATAAACAAGTTTGAATTAGTTTTAATAAGATAAAAGCTAAGAGAATTTGAATATTATAAAATTATATAATATAAGTGTTAACTTTATGAAAATCTTCTTACGAGAACATAATTACCTTTATCACATAACAAAAAATTTACATACCTTCTGTGATAATGACCTTTTGCTTCTTTGCAATTTGTGAAGCCACAACAAACTTAAACCTACTCAGGCTCAATAGCATATCGTTGTTATATGATTATTTCCAAACCTAGCCGAAATTGGCGTTTTCTTAGTCAAAAAACAATTCATAAATAACGTAAAGGCATATGAGCTTGTAAGCATTCTCTGTTCCTAACGTTTAGATTTAAATTCCCTCTTTAAAGAATTTACTAACACTCAGTTCATTGTTAACTGGAAATAAATTATTCATTCCACAATTTCAACACCGGTATCGGAGAAGTGTTCCACCATAGTTTCTACAGTGTAGCAGGATTGTTGTGGAGGATTATGAAAGAAGAAAGCCATCGTATTTGTAAAAGACGAGATAGAACGCAGCAAAATACAAAGTTACACAACATTTATTTTTTATTTCTTTAATATAGCCTTTTCTTTCTAAATTTACGTGTAAAAGCAAGAAACTCTATTTATACCATGTTAACTTAAAGAATAATAGGTTATTAAAGGTTAATAGGTTAGGAAAAAAAATAATAGGTTACAGTATCGAACGTTTCGTGCGGTAATGATTTCCTTCAATTTATGGTAAACGGCTCTTATTGCCTATTACCCTGATATTAGGAAGTATTACCGTGATGAGTCGGCTCTTCTGCATACAGGGGTGGTCTTTGTTCCAACCAGTAAGTGATGCCACTCACAAAAAAGAAAAAAAATATGTATATTACTTGTTTTGGTCACGAAATGAAATACTCTTGAACAATGAAAAAAAAAAAAAAAACTCTAGTTACCGATATGGTATGAGCAATGTTAAGGAAATGAAGATGATATGCATTTAAAAACTTTCATTGAAATTTCATGTAAGTAGTTGGGTTTGTATTTTATTGCAAAAGCTATAATCACGTTAGGCAAGAACAAGACATCAGGTTTTTTTCAAATCTTCAAAATAAATAAGTAAAATCAAAGGAAAAATAAATAAAATACTATAAAAAATTTAAAATAAAATATATAAAAGAAATAACGATACACAACATAAAATAATAAACAAATATATGAAATAAAATAAGAAAAAAAATATTTTGTAAGCAAAAGAAGAAAAAAAATGAAAATTTGTATATTTCAAGTAATTTTTTTTTATGTACAGTGAAACCTGCCAAGTTGACCACCCTTGTAAGTTGGACACCTGCATAAGTTGACCTCAATTATCAAGAACGGAATTTTTCCTATATAATATAAAGAAGCAAAACCTTTGCAACTTGACCACCTGTCTATCTTGTATGTTGACCACTGAAATAAGCCAATTTTGTCTAGGAGTATTATGGAATTCTATTCTAAAACCCTCATAAGTTGACCAGAAAAAAGAAAATTCTGTCATTTTGCAATGTATGTTAAAATTTCACTTGTTTGGTGAAACAGTGTGAAAAGCTAATCTAAACCCTTTTGTGAGTTGACCATCTGGGGAAAATGTAGGGACACGGTTTTTGACTATTTCTTTCATTCATTCATTGAAAACAGGCGTGTTAGTTGAAAAGTTGCTCTTCCAGTTGCAATAGTGAGCATTTGAATAAATGAATGCTCTGAAATATGCTTTGATCTTTTATTTGAATAAATTCTTTTCAGTGAAGTCATGTGTCAGGTTCTTACTTTGAAATTTGCTGAGAAGTTTAAAATGACTTATTTTTCTTAGCAAGTTTCACTTATTTTAAGAGGAGTTTTTAAGCTAGGTGGACAGTTTGTGGTAAACTTCAAAATAAAATGGCTTCAAAAAGAAAGCTAGTTGAACTTTCAATTGATAAGATATGCGATACTTAATTGAAAAAGGAGAAAGTCAGAGAAAATTGGCTGAGAAAATTTTAAATATATAGCAACATGATATAGGAGACGAAAAAGTAAACAATGACCCACCCCCATCTATAAGTTGCCCACTTGTCTAAGTTGATCACTAAACAATGCACCACAAGTGGTCAACTTACGCAAGTTTTACTGTATATGCATAAAAATGAATGTCTGTCTGTTTGCCCCGACTAGTCTCCTAAACCATCCGACCGAGAGCGACTAAATCTGGCACACCTGTAGTTCGAAGGAGGGGGAAGGTCACTGTTGACATTAAAACTTTCTACTGTTAACTGTTCCAGCAAGATAAGCGAAAAAGAAAATTTGAATTTTCTGATTGGTTAAGTGTTAGCCATTGTTTTAAATTAACTATAAACGATTCTATTTTTTTCAAATTTTTAAAGTTGTGGATTTAATTCATTTACGTCGCAATAGAGCTGCACAATGGGCGATGGTCTGGAAAATGAGGGTGGTCCAAAAACATGACATCACAATTTTGCATCACTCCTTTTCATAGGGGATAGCAAACCCGCTTCAGCAGCGCAACGACCTGCACGTCGTCAAGCACTTTACGGTGGAAATGTTTAACGAGGACCAATACACTCTCGAATCTTCTAAGACTGAGCGTAGTGGTCACCCACCCGTACACTGACCGCAGCCGGATAGGCTTGACTTCGGTGATCTGATGGAAACCCTGCTTTAACGCTCAGTCCAGTGCGGAAAAAATATTTTAAAGATAACAATGTGTTGCTTTCTAGCTTATAGATCTCATAAAAAAAGTAAATTCTTAGCATGCTCTTTAATAAAAATTATTCTTTATTCATTACGTCAAATTAACTCAATGATCAACGTAACTCAATGATTATAGGTGGACTGCGCCGCTAAATTAGTACTACTGAATTTATCTGAAACCGTAGTCTGTTTATTTTATATGTGTATGTTCTATTTTTTGAACGCTTTTAAAAAGTCTTATGTGAAACTAAGTAATTTAAAATCAACGGTTTATGAAGTAAAAGAAATAAGTTATGCACTGGTAAGCCGAATTAATGGAGAACTAACAATACTTATTCATTTAAGAGAAGCGTAAAAAATCCTTTTGTTGTAAATTATACAGTTGATGAAAATGATGCTTGATTAATTTTGGTAATAGGTAACAGCTGAAATATAAAAAAAAGCTAAGACTAGAAAGCAAACTTACTGGAGAAACTTAACTTGTTTATTTAAGAGAAGCGTGGAAAATTGTCATAGTATTATTGACGCCCATGATACTTAGTAAATTTTGGTAATAACTATAAATTGAAATTTAAAAGAAATATACTACATACGAGGGTTGCTATTTATATTTCTGGCCTTGGCAACAGTAAGTGTTGCTAGGCGGCAGCAGACGATTTTAATCGAAAGTTTGATATTTTTAAACATAAATTCAGCAGACGATTTACCATTATAGCTTTATTTGTGTTGTTGACAGTAAATTGAAAAGTTCTTCTCTTTCAAAAAATGGAATTGAATCGTGAACATTTTCGTGCCATCATTTTTCATAACTTTCGACGCGGATTGTCAAGACAAGAGTGCTTTGATGAACTTAATTCTTCATTCAGCGATAAAGCGCCATCCTACAGCACTGTAAAAAATTGGTATAACGAATTTAATCGTGGTCGATGCTCGATCCAGGACGAATCCCGTGCAGGTCGTCCAAAATCCGTTGTTGTGCCAGAAAAGATCGATGCTGTGTGTGAACTGATAAAGCAAGATCGTCATGTGACATACCGTGAGATAGAGGCGTCTTTGGACATTAGTATGACTAGCATCAATAAAATATTGCATGAACATTTGAGCGTAAAAAAAATTTGTTCTCGTTGGATCCCGCATAATCTGACAAACGCTCAAAAAAAGGCTCTTGTCGATTGATGCAAGGAAATGTTGGAAAAATACGTTCAAGGTACATCAAAGGCTGTGTATAACATCTACACAGGTGACGAATCATGGATATATGCATATGAGCCGGAAACAAAACAGCAATCAACTGTAGGGGTCTTCCAAGACGACGCAAAACCAACAAAAGTTGTTCGAGGAAGAAGCACATCGAAACAAATGAATGCCTGTTTCTTCGGCATTAACGGTCATGTGGCAACAGTAGCGTTAGAGCAACGCAGGACGGTCAATTCTGAATGGTTCACGACCATTTGTTTGCCAGAAGTCATCGGAGAAATTCGAAAAAAGCAGAAGAATAGGCGAATCATTCTTCATCATGACAATGCGAGCTCTCACACATCGACTCAAACAAAGGCATTTCTGACAGAGCGAAAGATCGAACTGATGGGTCATCCGCCGTACAGCCCTGATTTGGCACCCAATGACTTCTTCTTATTCCCACACATCAAAAATAAATTACGTGAACAACGATTTTCGACCCCCGAAGAAGCGGTTGATGCATTCAAAACGCATGTTTTGGAGTTACCTCAATCGGACTGGAAAAAGTGCTTTGAAAATTGGTTCAAGCGCATGCAAAAGTGTATTGATCATCATGGAGAATATTTTGAAAAACAATAAAACCAATTTCGATCCTACATATTTGTTTTTTCATTATTAGGCCAGTAATATAAATAGCAGCCCTCGTATTAGAATTATTAAAGAAATGATGAAAATTCGTTGAAAAGAATCGTAAAAAATTGCGATGCTATTATTGGCGCCAATGATGCTTAATCAACTTGATATTAAGAATTAATTGAAATAAAAAAAAAAAGCTTTGTACTAAAAGACAAAGTTGATGGAAAAGGATACTAATTCGATTAGGAAGAAAGTAAAAAATCGTCAAGTATCATTCATGACGACAACGAT
This sequence comes from Parasteatoda tepidariorum, assembly GCF_982258835.1. Taxonomy (NCBI): domain Eukaryota; kingdom Metazoa; phylum Arthropoda; class Arachnida; order Araneae; family Theridiidae; genus Parasteatoda; species Parasteatoda tepidariorum. The sequence goes on along the minus strand of NC_141755.1, from coordinate 99,998,199 downwards.
GCATAATTAATTTAGGGAAAAAAAAACTAATTAAAATGAAGAAAATATGCCATGTTAAAGCAAAATCAATGAAAATAATGGAACTAATTCATTTAAGAAGAGAATAAAAATCGGTAAACTATTATTAACTCCAATTATGCCTAATTAGTTTTGGTAATAAGTACTAATGAAATAAAAAAAATCCAGTTAAGCACTCCATGTGCAAAATTAATGGAGAAAGGGTGCTAATTTGTTTTGGAGAAACGTAAAAACCGCCAATGATGCTTAATTAATTTTGGTGGCAGACACTACTGATATTATGATAATTGACGCAGTTTTAATAGGTAACAAATATACTAATATAGGTACACAATAAGGGGATGAGCTACTCAAAACGTGTTTTGTTTAATATAATAAGTATGATTATCGATGGGACAAAATATTATAAATAAAAACGCGTAATTATTTTATCTTTATCCATTGTGTTGGTATATGTATTTTAATTTTGCGCATGTTTTCGTAGTGTTATTCAGTACTAAAGTACTGATTGTGTTTTTTTCTTCACCTCGTATAAAGAACAGGTATTGAGCTTGTCATTTAATAAGATAGATTTTGTTTTCATATAAGCAAATGGTAAATAAAATGATCACTCTCCCAGTTTGTGAATTTTTACAATACGTTTTCATTGGTTGGGATAGCTTGGTAGGTAGGGCACTGAGCCCATGTCCAAGAGGTCGTGGGTTCGATCCCCGCCGGGCGAAGACTCCCGGTGTAGTAAAAGGTGACTGATGCACGTTTAATCTGTCGAGTCACCAAGTCCTCCATGTTCCCATAACAAATCAACACATCTGGGGGTAGTGATCCAGTCGTTTTCTTATCTTCTGGATTGGTTCAAAATCACAAGGCTACGGAGTTGAACATTAGTATTCGTAAACCCAAAATTGGGTCGGCTGTTCAACGACGGTTATAAAATAAAATACGTTTTCATTAAACAATATTATTGAAAAAGTTCGAATAGGTCTAATTTTTATTGTAGAATTTAAAAATGAAATTGATCTGTTTAAGACGGCGATTTTTAATTGAAGAAAAAGGATGAAAGAAAGGAAAAAACATAGGGGAAAAGAAAGTACTTTTACATGCGAAAAACTAATGCAACGCATTTGTATATTTCAAATATATAATGCTTTCATTGATTTTGAATTGGAATACATTTAATCTCTTTTTTCAATTTTCTGAATATAATTTTTCATGCTTAGTAAAAACGTCTAAGTACTTACATTCAGTCTTGATACAAGAATCTGCAAAAAATTTTTTTTAATTTCAAGTATTTTTCTGTTTACTGTATTGAAAAAAAAAAAAACAATTTTAGTCATTACATCATATACTTTTTCTGAACAAATATATGTCTTTCCCGAAGATTTATACTTTTCAATCCCAGAATATGAAACGTAGGATAGCCGCAATGCGGAAAATATAGTTCCAATATTTTTGTCAGGAGTGTGATTAAGTGCCATATTGCAATTTTTTTTTTACATCTTGTGCATTTGATCCCATTTACTTGAACTTTTTATCCGAATAAAATAATTTATAAAACTCGTATATTGAAATAAAATTTCAGCATATTATTTTTTAATATCTATCTATATATATATTTATGTTACAAGGCGAAAAAAAAAAGCCTCATTACAACTCCCCGAGTGGCAACGCTAGAAAATCGACCAATGATTGCCGCTAAAAATGTCACATGCCAAATCTAGCTGAGATGGCTCAACATACAGCCCTTTTAAAAACGGAAACTAAAATAACCAGAGAGAGCATAAGCTAGGCAGAAGTGAGTAGTCTTTGTCGATAGATCTCTATTTTGGTATTTTGTCGAAAGTGCTTCTTTTCACGAATTTATTTGACGATTTTGGATTTATATCGCGAATTTATTTGTTTTACTAGAATTTATTTGTTTATGCAGGTTTTTCCATTGCAATTCACTTATTTCAATTTTTAATAGACTTAATTATAGCCAAAATTTTAACCTTTTTAAAGAGATATCAGTTTTAGAAATTCTATCTTAAGATTTTATACTATAGCACATTTCTAATAGGTTTAACGAATTACATGTCATTTATTTGAATTCAAATTTATTTTAATGACTTAGTATTTACTAAAAAGATGTAATTTCTTTTTAAAAAAAAGTTGTTATATGGATTTGAATAATTGTTTTGAATTCTTAGAATTTTGTGCATTTGCAACGTACCTAAGTTAGTAGCGAGCGAAGCGAGCTTGGTTTGTGAAGCAAACCATTTAAGATTGCGTAGCAATTTTCGGGGGTTGGCGAGCATTAGCAAGCAGGGGGCGCAGCCCACTAGTTTAACTTAATAATGGTAATAAAATTCAATTGTAAAGTATAAATTTTTTAAAAGTTTTTTGACCAATGCAATTTTAACTATAATTCAAATTATGATCTGAACCAGGGAAATAATGTTTGAAGAATAAAAATTTAAAATTTTATTATTCGAGAGCTATTCTGTTGATTTTTTAAAAAAATTTTGGAATTTGCTATTAATACATAGTTTTAAGAAATGCAGAATTTCGTATACCTTGTACTTCAAAAAAGTTCCCGATCATAATTTCATCAAACAATAACAATTTTAACAAACAATTTTATTAAAAATTATATTTCCGACGTTATTTATTTTAGTTGAACATTTTTAATAATTTTTTAAAATCTAGAGACATGACGAAATAGGTAAAAAGTAATATTAATATTAAGGGGACCGAACTTTGGCCCGTTCTCATATTCGGACAATATTTTCTCAATTGCGGTTACCAGGCTGTTAAAAAAAGGTATATTGACTCGGAAAGAGTAAACTTTTGTATCTGATTTCAGAAACCAAAATGTTGCCAGTTCAAAATAATAAGCCACCAGTCCACGAAGTTAAACATTGATAGTCGTAAACCCAAAAATGGGTTGGTTGTTATATGTCACTTATAAAATATTATCAAAAATGTATCAAATAAAATACATATTAATAAAATCCAAAATTCCTCCAGGAAGGCAAATTTGTCCAAAAAGCTAGTTGATCTTGGACTTTTTTTGTCTTCTGGGTTGAGTTCAAGGTTAGAAGAACACAGAGTTGAACATTGACTGTCGTAAATCCAAAAATGGGTCGGTTGTTGATTGTCGCTTTTGAAATACAAAAAAAAAAAAAATACATAAAATTAAATACACATTAATAAAAAATATTAAAATTTTCCTCCAGAAACGTAGCGTAAAAATCCAATGATTAGATCAAAAGTTACGCAGCTATTTATTTTGTGCGCTATAGAAAATAACTCAAAAGAATTAAATACATTTTTAAAAAAATATCTCTTATTCATTTATTTATTTATTTTAGTCTTAAGTTTTAACTTGCATTTTAACTTTCGTTTCGGGTTATTACAACCAATTGATGGACGGCTTATTTAATTCTTTTTAAATTTCTCCTTTCAAATTATCTATAATCAAATGACAGGAATACTTAAAGAAGGTTTGTGTTGACCACAGTCTGTAATTATCATTCCGAGGTCTGTAATTATCATTCCGAGGTCTGTAATTATCATTCCGAGGTAGTAAAACATTTTGGGTAGCAGTCGACAATGCCAATCAAAAATAATTTTCTCATTATTTTTTTGTTGCGTATCATTCATCAGCTTATCTTTTCTAACGACGATGACACAAAAATAATTGAATCTTTGATTAGTAATTCCAAATTAAGTGTTTTGTCAAATCAAAACGGTGGAATTATACCTCATATTTATGCAATGCTCCCAGGCAGTTGATATGAAACACCGGCTGCAGCTGTTTTAACTTCACCTTTGCTTTGTAATCAATTATTTGAATATCGATGAAAAAAAGACAATTTATTCAGTATAAAAAATAAAAATGTTAATAAAACAAAATTTCTTATTTGGTTTTTTAAGTATATATATATATATATATATATATATATATATATATATATATATATATATATATATATATATATATATATATATATATATATATTCAAAATGTAGAGAAAACATGGAAAAATTACAGAATAATGAAAAAAGAGAAAAAGAAAATTACTTTTAAAAAAGATTAATAAAAATTTGAAAAAAAGATGAAATCTTTTCTTCAGCTCACACGATTATATTCATAAAAAGGAGTTCTTTCATATATTGTATTAAATATTCTCTTACACAGAGATGCGGAAAGTCTTCATTTTTTTTGCTTTGACAGCAATGAATTGAAAAATCAAGCGTGTGAACTCTGAATAGCATGAAAGCGTAAACGCACATGCTTACAAAATTCAAAATTAACACATTTCAAATGAGTTTAATACTAGTAGAGTGCATGGTTTTCCCAGCAAACCATCTAAAGTTGCACAGCAATCTTCGAGGGTTGGGGAGCATTAGCGAACAGGGGGTGGAGCCCACTAGTGTTTTTAAGTTATTGAAAATGTACCTAATGACCAATGCATTTATATTGGAAACGTTTATTATACTAATTTTGAGGAAAACAACTAATATGTAAAATTTTTAAATGCCTGCATAAAAATAAATTTTCGGTTATTATTATTTCAATTAAATCATACATTTAAACATTTCACTTTAAACTTATTATATTTTTTCGATACACTATTGATAAATATTTCTTTTATTCATTTAAAAAAATGCAAAATACTAAATAATGTCGTTTTTTAATACAATCAGGTTGACCTGCAATCAATCACCTGTAGTTTGAGTACAGTTAATAATGAGCTAAATATATTTCAAAATCAGATGTCTTATTTTTTAATTAAACCATCGTAAATCAGTAGATTGCTGTATTTCTATAATATTCCTTTGAATCAATTTACCAAAAAGAAAACCAAGAGAGAATTAAAGATATAAAATGACTATATTCACAACTTCTTTATTTAACGTGTTAAAAGTGAACAAAAATTTGAATACTTTAAAGTTCTAGAATAATAAATGTCAGACTTTTTATTACGATTTTTAAAAAATATGTGTGCGTTAAGTTAAGGTATATCTCAGCCTTTTATGTAAAACCTGGGGGAAAGGCACAAAATTTTCATATTCCTACAAAATCTCGAGAAAACCCTACAAGAGTGAGTATCACACTATTTTCTTGTCACTGTTAAGAAGAGTTTTTTTCTCAGAGGCAAACAATTTGGCTTTAATAAAAAATTATATGCTAAGCTAGAAACGTAAATAATTCTTCGATGACAAACAAAAATATCAATTTTAAGGCCTACTTAATGCTAATTTTATCCCCCCCTGCTCGCTAACGCTCTCCTTCCTTAGAAGATTGTTATACGAAGATTGTTATACAGTTTAATATGGTTTGCTCACTACTAAGTTAAATCCCTTTAAAATGCGCTTTAACGTAAAATCTTAAAAGTTTAAATCAATTATTAAAATTTGTGAAACTAATTCTTCCTTAAAAAATTAACATTTTTAGTCAGTAATAAATTATAAAGCCGTGATTGCTCAGGGGATAGAGCGCTCTCCTTCCAATGAGGTGAACCGGGTTCGAATGCCTAGCGATAGCTGTTCGAAACGAATCCGCATCCGGCTTGCACCGACCACAGTGTTGATGTGAAATAGGTAGAAGGAACATGGGTTAGAGTCACCTTGCCATTAGGCTAAGCGTGGGAGGTATTCGTGTTTTTCCCCTCCGTGTAACGCAAATGCGTGTTAGTTCCATCAAAAAGTCGTCCACGAAGGCAAATTTCTCCCTATTCTTGATCCGGGAGCTCCCTTGTCTTCTGGATGGGATTCAAAATTACAAGACTACGGAGTTGAGCATTAGTAGTAGTAAATCCAAAAAATTGAGTCGACTGTTCAATGAAAATTATAAAATAAAATAAAATAACAAATTATAGTACTAAAATTTTTTAAATTGAAATGAATTACATGCAATCAAAAAACTTTCAGAAACAAACCAGTAATTATGCTTTTATAAAATAATTGCTATTTTGTTTTTTTAAAAAAAAAAAAAAAGAAAAAACATTTGTAAATTTCAGAGCTTTGAGTTGTCACTGTAAAGCTGACAAATGACCGAACTATTAGGTTAAATTGGAATAACTCTTGTATAATGGAAAAACTTGCATAGAAACTAAGCATTAATTAGATTTAAAAAGCAAAATAGCCCGAATAATGCCCATTTTTCAATGAATGACAATAACAATAAATAAAATGATTATTATTGAACCTACATAAGTGTAATTAAAACATGATATTGAAGACTTCGCTTGCTGACATGAACTATTCGCTTTGAAGCATTCAATTCTTCGCAACTTAAAGGTCAGTTTGTTTCAACTTTCCACGCCCCCGCAAAAAAGGAATTTTTATTCAGAAATTTGTATATTCGTTTACTCTTTCATACTTATGACAGTTCACACGCTTGATACTTCAATTCTTCGTTGCCAACGCAAATTGAATTGAATTCAATTTTTATTTTTTATTTATTTTAGGTAATTAAAATATACCAATATGTCATTCCCTCACTTGTCCTCACTGCTGATTTAAAAAAAGGAAAAAAATTGTTTCTGAAATAAATTTTTTTTTTTTTACAAATTCGTGTTTTTTTATTTCAGAATACTGAAATATAAAATTCAGAAAATCAATTTTAAATTTAATTTCTGATAAAAAATATTAACACAGCACTATTTTAAACTTTGTCCCCAGCGTTTCGCGTCATTCCCTCACAACAATGTTCTTATCACCTGCAATCTTCTTAGAATAAAAATATTTTAATAAAAACTTCAGAAGTTAACAACTGGCATCATAGAACAAAATTGGAGTATGTTTCCATCTTCAACTTAAAGAAACTTTACTGTGGAGTAAATTTGAATGAATCAAACCAGGTAAAATTTTTTACATTTGTCATTCCCTCATGTCATTTTTTAGAGTAAAATAAAATACAACTTCATAGAGAAAGTGGATAATTATATGTTGCTTTCTTGTATGAATATAATTGTATGTGATTGACTTCAGAAATTAATTAGGCCTAACTGTTATTTTTAAATTTTATTGAATTCGTCATTCCCTCACTAGTGTATAAAGTGAGGGAATGACGCTGAAGTGAGGGAATGATTCAAGATGAGTATAGTATCAAATTTTTTTTTGTTCAATCGTGCCAGCCAATTTTATTTCCCAAACCTGTAAAAACTATTAAATATAGAAGACTAAATTATAATAAATATTAGATATACTTAGTATGTTATCATTTTCAAACTTTAGGTAGATGTAACTTAGATAAAAACATGTATTAAAATAAAATATCATTCCCTCACTTTTTAAATAGTGAAAATAATTAATTTACTTATTAATTAATTTGAAAAATAAATTAAAAAATTAATAAATTTATTTATTAAATTAATTTATTTATTTATTAAATAAATTAATTAATTATTAATTAATTATAAATTAATTATTTAAAAATTAATTAATTTAAATATTAAGTATAATTTATAGGATATATACTTTCTTTATAATGCCATTACATATTTCTATTAATATAAAAAGTTTCAGAGCTTTTTATTCACTTTACTTTTTTGGGATTTTATGAACTGAAAAATGACAGTTTTCGTGAGAATAACCCATATATATTTATATTAACCCATTTTTTTGTTGTTGCTTATTCTGCAACCGCTGTTTTATACTATCCAATTACGACGAGTGTTACGCACGATAATGCTGGTATATTACAATTGTTGAATAATTATTTGTTTTGTATTGTATCAATGTACGCACATATCAAATTACATTGAAATCGGTCCAGTAGTTCTAGAGATAATCGACCAAGTCTGCAAATTCTTTTCATTTCTAACACCGATGTATTTCTTCCCTTTCTAAAGTTTTTTTTTCCTTCTCTAAGTATAAATTTATAACATCACGAATATACTATAAATTTATATCACGAATTTAGAACATCATTCAAAGGAATTAAAATACTTTTTTCATTACTCTTCCTTAGAAACTTAACGCATGCAGGTGTTAATAAGATTCAACAACATTTGAATCTTAATTAAGTACATTTAATGATAAAAAAAAATTCAAAATAAAAAATAATATTTTTAAAAACCACGTTTTTGTAGTGGAGAATAATAATTAAAAAAAAATTGAAAAACGAAAAACGTGGGGCTCATGAAATACATAACAGTAATATTATATTAGTGTGTGTATGTGTGCTCTTGAGAATATGTGTAGGTATATCTGTAATTGTAATTGTATCTGAATGTGGATGTGGAATATGTTTGTGTATATGCATATGTATGTGGATGTATATGCGGCTGTGCATGTGTATGAGTAAGAAAATGTGTATATGTATGTGTATATGTACTGTTATGTATTTCATGCGCCCCACGTTTTTCGTTTTTCAATTTTTTTTTAATTATTATTCTCCACAACTAAAACGTGGTTTTTAAAAATATTATTTTTTATTTTGAATTTTTTTATTTTAAATTATAATTTTTTTAATTTTTAATTTTTATTTTATATATTTTTTAAATTATTACTTTTCAATTATTATTCTTCACTACAAAAAACATGGTTTTTAAAAATATATATTTTTATTTAGATTATTTTTCTTAGTCAAGAGTAGTCAAGACTACTACAAGACCACTACTAAAATAATAGAACTTTCATTTTAAATTAGGGATACAAAATTCCTTATAGAAAAACAATACCTTTACGACTTTCATTAGTTTTATGCTGATGACAACCAAAACAATCTGGAAATGAATGAGGAAAAACTGGATCCTACCACGTGATTTTTCACCCAATAAAAATACTCCGACAATGAAAATCTTTTTACCTGACATGTAATACTAATTTGAAATAATGGAATCGACAACAAAAGACAATCTCGAAAATAATTTATTTTTCAAATTTTAATTTTATTTTACTTTGTATGTCTTTTTTCTCTTCATTTTCATGCATTGTCATCCAATTCTGAACTATGTGCCAAATTTGAAGTTTGTAGCTAGTCGGGAAGTTAGTTTAAAATCGATTACAAAATTCCACCCGGACAGACATACACGAAGGCAAGTTTATATAAACGTGGTAATAAAATAATAAAAACGTGAAGAAGGACAAAATTTGGTGCCATAATTTCTCTGAGAAGATCATTTCATGTACTTTGTTGGAAAAAAAAAGAGAAATAATAATAACGACAATTCTGCTTTTCTGAGTAAATTCAAAGTTGTAATTTGGAATAAAATTAAAGGAACTAAGTTTCTGTTCCATTGGCTGTAAGAAGTTCTTGAGTGGATCTTAGATAGGTCGATGTTCTTGAATGGATCAATTTTCTAGGATTGATCTGTTAGATGATTTTGATAATTTTTTTCTCGAAGAATTATAAATGTCCAAAGAGTTTTTTTCTTGACTCTAGTGATGATAAGACTGAGTGATATATTTCAATAAATTAATACATTTTTATTAGCTTGTGGTGAATGAATTGGCCTGAATATCATTAACAATTTGAAGACTTACTCTTCTCACAACGACATACATCTACGGTGGATCCCCTCCCACTTAAACCTTTACTTTAATGATCTGGCCGATGAACTGGCCAAGGAGGGCTCCAATGATCCTATAGATAGTAGTGGCCTTCTAACATACAATGAAATCTATGCAAAAGTAAAGGCCGACAATAACAGGACTTGCAGGATTCCATATAGTCATGACTGGAATAAAAAAAATAGTCCTAGGGCTGCCCTGGAGCTAAAAGGTGATAGGAAACTGCAGACAGGTATCACAAGACTAATCAGTGGTCATACCCGCTGACTAACATTTATTCAGATCAAAAGACTTTTCCTGAATGCCTAAAATGTAATGTGCACCAGGCTACATCTGATCATTTTCTGTCCTATATGGGGCTAGAGAGGAATTTTATCTTAGAGGGTCCTGCGATGGTATGTGATTTTCTGTCGGTGAACGGTCTTCTGGACTTGGTCTAGCCTTGTTCTGGACCAAGTGGAATAAGTAACAACAACAACAATTATTAGCTTCTGGTGAAGGCTTTTTCTCTTGGTTAAGTGATGAGATCTCAATAATTTAATGGCTCTTCAATTAGTTTATAAAGCAGGCGATTTTCTCTTAACTTGGTGATGAGTGCTATATTTCGGCTATTTTCTCTTGGCCATATCTCGATAACTTAATGGCTCTTCAATTACTTTCTGAGGCAGGCGATTTTCTCTTGAAGAATAGATGAGTGCTCTATATCAATAATTGAATGGGTCTTCAATTAGTTTTTCGCGCAGGTGATTTTCTCTTGACTAGGTGATGAGTGCTATATCTATGATGAGTGTTATATCTCGGTAATTTAAAGGCTCTTCAATTTGTTTCTAATGCTGATGATTTTCTCGGGAAGAAGTGACGAGCGCTCTATCTCGATTATTTAATGGCTCTTCAACTAGTTTTTGGTGCAGATGATTTTCTCTTGACTCTAGGTGATGAGTGCTCTATCTCGATAATTGAATGGCTCTGGTGAAGGTGGTTTTCTCTTGACTAGGATGAGTGCTATATCTCAATAATTTAATGGCTCTTCAACTAGTTTATGATGCGTTGGATTTTCTCTTAACTAAGTGATGAGTGTTGTATATCTATAATTTAATTGTTCTGGCGATTTTCTGTTGATTAGGTAATGAGTACTTTATCTCGAAGATTTAATATCTCTTTAATTAGCTTCTGATGCAGATGATTGTGCGAATTGGCACATTCTCCTTCGTGAATATCAATAGATCTTTCTTTTAAAACAAAGCTTATAAAAAACAATTCGAGAGTTATCTACACTGTAAAAGGCTTTGAAGCGTGTTAAATCATAATATGGATAATATGGTTCAAACTTTGCAACACCTGTAATATGGTGATAAGTTAAACCATATTATTAAACTTCTTCAACTAGATTACATTATACAATGGCTCCACTTGAATGTAAACACAGTCCAATTTTCCAACTTTTTAAGGTCGCAACAAATATTGAACGCTATTATGGCTCAAGATGCTGATGTTGTGTTTCAACACTGAACCGAATTTACTTTCAAAAATGCTTCTCCACATGATAATAACCACATGGCATTAACATTAAAAACACATATATATTTATCATTAAAACATAATACACCATATTATTTATCCCTAAAAGAACATAGTGAAAATAAATATTTTATGACAAGTTGTCATTGGAGTAGATAAAAGGTTTAAAAAAAATTTTAATAGCTTGTCTTTTCTTTAGTTTTCTTGCTTTAAGATTGTTAGAAATTCTGAACCATGTCAAACCATAATATCATTTAAATGTGCTGCAATTTTAGTATGGTGATAAGTTGAACCATATTTGAGCTCCTTAAGCCTGATTAGAGAACGTTCAAATAATACGTTAACACCTAAGGGGGTTTGTGATTTGTTTATTTTTGCTAACAAAGGAGGAAGGTAAGAGCAATTATTTGGAAAGACAATAAAATTCCCTTATTTTCCCTTTATTATACAAAAATTCCCCTATTTTTCTACTTATTGTACATTAAAATTCCCTTATTGTTGAATTTTAGGAAATAAAAGACTAGAGGAAAAAATTCTTAAAGGCTTGTAGAAGTCAAGAATTCTGGACCGAGAAAATTACTAAGGGATATTTGATACAGGATTTTATAAAATGAATTTAAACACACATTTTGTTTTATGTAAAATTATATCTTTTACTTGATTTCAAATTAGAATGCTACCGTAAAATTTAAAATTGAAGCAAAACAAGGGGTTGTTGTAACTTGTAACTTGTTCTTACGTAAGTAAAGGTTTGTGATTTTTATTTCATATTTTATAACCGTCTTAGAACAGCCGACCCAATTTCTGGGTTTACGACTAATGTTCAACGCCGTAGCCTTGTAATTTTGAACCAATGCAGAAGGCAAGGAAACTCCTGGATCAGTACCCCCAGAGGTATGATTTGTTATGGGAACATGGAGGACTTTGTGACTCGACAGATTTAACGTGAATCAGTCACCAATTACTACACGAGGATTCCTCGGCCGGTGGGGATCGAACCCGCAACCTCTTGTACTTGGACCCAGTGCCCTACCAACCAGGCAGGGTTTGTGATTTGCTTAATTTTTTTAGATGAAGGGGAAAAGGAAAAGTCCAAAATAAAACGAAAAATATTCTTGCACATATTTAATGTTTAAATGGCCAAAATAAAACAAAAAATATGCTTGCGCAATATATGTAACGTTTGAATGGCCTCTTACACGTTACTGTCAAAAATAAAACGACAAATATGCTTGCATAATATATGTAATATTTGAATGGCATCTTACACGTTACTGTCTTAAATTCAATTTGGTTAAATTTAACACCATATTAAGATTGCAGCCAATTAGCACGGCATTATTGTCCAGTTTTGAAAGGAATAACTATTAAATTTAACGTTGTATTAAATTAGATGCAAATATGCATGTCATTAAGGTTATATTATGGTTCTATTTTTCTGAAAGTGTACTTTAGTTTTTTCAAAAAACAGCTGACCAAAGTATTCGAATGAAATTTTAAACAAACATTTCGTAGCGGTTAATTTAGAGATGTACTTCAACAAATTGAGAAGAAAAAGAAAGAAAAAAAGGGCTGGCAGAGTGAAATCTTTCTTAACCATCTGCTCAAAGGCGAGTTGATTAATGAATTCTTCACTTGCTCTGACACGTATTTGCATCGTCTGCTGTTCCATCTTCTTTTACATCCCGAGGAATTATAAATGTCTTCAAAGGGTTGACAGTCCAAGATTTTCCCATTCCACCTGGTTTCGCGATTTGTTCTTTTCTTCAATCACGTTCTGTTCCATCTGCTCTCCTCTGTTAAACCTCATTAGTCACCTTATTACGAAACGCTGAGGGAGCTTTTGATATTAATTAAGGCATGTTTGTTACCCAATTGAATTAGTTCTGGAATATATCCTTTTTTTTTCGCATATCAATTTGTGTAGACATCGTTTGAACTTTTAATAAACAAGTTATTAGAGTTGAGAATCATGGAATGCGTTTCTTTTTCTTTTTTTTTTTTCGTGTTTAAGAGGATCGTCTTTTAAGTATAATCAGGAACGTGTAGAAATCTCAAAATAATTAATATTTCAAAATATTGGATTTTTTTTTATTGCATTCAGTATAGTATTGATGTCTCAAAGTTGAATTGACACTAAAAAAAGAATTCGAGATAGCGAGTTTTGGAAATAACAATTTCAGAACTAAATATGTTCTAAAAGGTAGAAAAATATACTCTAAAATATTACTCTAAGCAGTATAGTCATGAAACATAACTACTGATAAATACAATTCCTGGCCTATTTATTAGACGCACTGTAAGATTCTATGTAAAATCTTAATTATCAGGTGATACTATACAGCTTTATTATTTTTACGCGACTGAAACCGGTTTGTACTTGTTTACGCTCGTTCAAAAGTTGGAGAAATTAGACGATATATAATATAAATTCGACAATTGGATACATTAGACCATACAATATATAATACTAGGAAACTTCGCCCCCTACTCGCTGGCGCTCGCCAACCCCCGGAACTGCTTTCGCAGTTCATTTCGGATTGCTTCGCAATCCAATGCTCGCTCATTGGATACGTTCTTAACGTCTTGCTTTTGTATACTTTTTTGAATACTGAAGTTCCGAAAACTTTTCACTGTAGAAAATTCTAAACCTGTACATTTCAATATTAATTTGAAATTGCAATTGTTAATTTGGGCATTTGGCGATACAACACTTATAGAATTGAAGGATTTGTTACGTCAAGCGCTCAGGTATCATAATTTTGATCTAGTTACGCTTCGATTTATGTTGCTAAGTTAACTTTCAAAAAATTCTATGGCTGGCAACAGTATTTTTATTTTCTAAGTTGTTTATTTTTATTTCTTTTAGAATTCGTTCTTTTTTTAGCGAAATGTTTTTTAACCTTACAGAATTCTTTGCCGACTGTTTTCTCTATAAATGAAGAAATTAAAGTAAATATTTAAGTGTTGTGAAAAAGTGAAGTGTTGTACAAAGTACTTCAGAAAAGCGCTTTCGACAAAATACTAAAATAGAGATTTACTACTCACTTCTGCCTAGCTTAATAGTATGAGATTGCCGCAGCTGAATTGAATAGCCTGATAATGCTCACTCTGGTTATTGTTTCCGTTTTTAAAACCGCTATATGTTGAGCCACCTCGTCTAGATTTGCCATGTGACATTTTTAGCAGCAATCATTGGTCGATTTTCTAACGTTGCCATTCGGGGAGTTGTAATGAGGCTTTTTTTTTGGTGCCGTGTAAGAGAAATATATATATAGATAGAATATTTATTATATCAGGTTTTATGTTAGTATATTACAATAATTAGACCAAATTATTAGACGCACTGTAGTGTTTTAATAATTGCATGTTTTGCACGAGTTTGTATGCAATAACTCTTGTATTTAAACATACAGGTATTGGGTTTTTATAGGGGAGAGTTTTTATATATTTCTTATTTGTACTTATTTTTAACTTATTGAAATTACAATGCTAACCCATTGATACGCGAACGCAAACAACTGCAAACCGGTTTCAGTCGCGTAAAAACAATAAAGCTGTATAGAGTATCACCTGATAATTAAGATTTCACATAGAATCTTACAGTGCGTCTACTAATTTGGTCAGGGACTATATGTAATGATAGTTGACTGTAAGTCTAAATACAACAATTACAGTTTTATTTTTAAAAGTAAGACAAAAATAATTATGCATTAAATAGAATAGAAGAAAATTGGTTTACAGTAAACTTACAGTGTGATTTTTCAGAAAAGATTCCTTTTCTATTTCGAAAAAAATTCGACATAACAAGGTTTTAAGAAGAAACCTTTCGATATAAGAATTCAAGTTAACATTAGGTGTATATTTAAGGGAAAAATATTTTTTGACAAAGGAAAAATTTGCTAAGGGAAAAAATATTTTTTGACATAGCAAGGTTTTCGAGGTATTGAGAGTATACTGTATTTTCTCAAAACTTAAATTCGAGAAAATTTTACTAAACATTAAATTGAAATTCTGTCGTATTTCTTAATTTTGGGGTTCTTCAAATAGTGACTTTCTCCTCATGAATCCATTGAGATATTAAAATTTACTTAAATTATTAACAGATTTTCGTGGTTTTCCTTTCCATGTAGCGCAAATGCAGGTTAGTTCAATCAAAATATCATACACGAAGACTAGTTTGCCCTACTTTTTAATCCAGGAATACAAAATATATGCTTTATCTTAGTATTTGGAATTAATTATATTTTTAAATAAATCATATTTCTTTTTTTAGCAACAAGTCCATGACAGGTAAGCTCATTTTGATAGCAATTCGAAAAACTTATCAAATCTAAATAAATACTTATAATTTCTGCTTAAGGTTGTTACTTAAAATCTATTTTATCAAATAAAATAAAACTATTTCGAAAATAGTTTTCTCCCGTTATGAGTTCGTAACCCAACTTTCAGATTAACTTTCATTTTTAATGAAGTTTTTCAATGCTTCTATCGTTACATAAACAACGTGTTATGGCGAATAATATGCTAGTTTTATAACTGAGTTTGCAACGGTTTCTGTTCAAGCTTTCCTTAACTGTGCCCGTATATACTTTTCAATTTTGATCTTGATTTCGTAGTGTCCTCAATACTGATTTATTGATAACTTTAGCTATTTTTGATTCACTACAGTGAGAAGAACGGGTATTCAATTAGTTTGAACATAAAAAAAGGGCTTTAAAATCTAGTTTTTTTAATTTTTTATATACTATTTAAAAAGTTACTCTATCCCCGTATTATGTAAGCTCATCTCATAAAAATAAGCAAAAATGGAGAATTATTGATAGATTTTAAGAATTTTTTTTAGGATAGAAGGTATTTTTTTATTTTTTATTTTATTTTACAACCGCCCTTGAAAAGACGACTCAATTCTGAGTTTGGGACTGTCAATGTACAACTCCGCAGCTTTGGAATTTCGAACCCAATCCAGAAGACAACGGAACTCATGGATCAAGCAGTGGAACAAAGTAACCAAAGTAAAGACTTTTTGATGGAACTAACCCGCATTTGCGTTAAATGGAGAAAGAAACCATACAAATCTCCCACCGTTACCCCGACGCCAAGGGGACTCTGACACATAATCCATCTATCAGTGAGGAAATCTTATGTCAGCACTTGAATTCGAATTTAAGGTATATATATATATATATATATATATATATATATATATATATATATATATATATATATACAGGTCGTAAACCCAGAACTAGGAAACTCCCGGATCGGTACACCTAGAGGTATGATTGGTTATGGGAACATGGAGGACTTTATCACTCGACAGATTTAAAACGTGTATGAGTCACCATTTACCATTTGATACACTGGGAGTCTTCAGCAGGCGGGGGTTAAACCCACGACCTCTTGGACATGTGCCCAGTGCCCTACCAACCAGGTTATCCCGACCTTGAAAATATATATGTAACAAACTTTTATTTGAAGCGCATTTATCATTTCAGGAACATTTCAAAATTCAGACTTACGATTAAACACCAAAATAGAATTCACGAACCTTAATACACGTATACTTTCACATTTATAAATGTAGATAAACTTAAACATTTTTTAAATGATGCGTTCAAATATTGAATATTTTCACGAAAGGGGCATCATCGCTTCTATTTACGAAGTTGTACGGGCCAAGGGCAAACTACCATGGCATAAAAAAAGGGGCACTTTAAAATGCCTCAAACTTTCCATTTCCTTTCACTTGACTTAAACGGGGCCTACAGACACACAAACCTTATTTTCTAAATCCCCCCTTTTTTTTTCACCTCTCATGTCAACAGGGATGGTGCGCGAAAGGGAAAGGGGGGAAGAAGGTGAGTTTACTTCAAGGGCAATGTAAGAAGTTCAAGTTCAGGGGTGCCCCTTCGATAGAGAAAACTCCTCATTCTTGTGAGGAGTTAACGGTATGTATAGGGTGGGGACGGGGGGTTTCTCCAAAAGGGAGAGGGATCGTGAGAAAGTGATGAAGGAAGAGAAAATCTCAGAGGGAAAAGGGGTAACAAGGAAGAAGTAGTTCTAGACAAGAAAAAAACTCTGCATGAAGGAAACAATGATAAAAATAAATACTGATTTATTAATCACATTACAAACAGCGTACCTCTTATTTCTGAAATGATACCAAAACGAAGGACGCTACATCGCGTCCTTTAATTTAAAATTTAATCGCGTTTTAAATAAATAAAAAAAAAACATTTATATAAAGTTCTGTTTTACCGTAATTAGCAATTTAAAATTTAAAGTGTGGAAAAAAGTGAGTTAAGATAAAGGCAGAGTAAAGAACCGTGGATGGTTCAGGGGATAGAGCATTCGCCTTCCAATGAGGTGAACGGGTTCGAATACCAGCTATGGGTGGCCGATGCGAATTCCGCTCCCGGCTTGCACCGACCACAGTGCTGACGTAACATGTCCTAAGTGGTAGGCGGATCATGGGTTAGAGCAGGGATGGGCAAACTTTTTTGGTCGTGGGCCAAAAATCTAGAAAAAAAAGTTTGGTGGGCCGAGTAAAAACTTCTAAAATAAAAATTCTAACCTCTGAAATAAAATAAAGTCAATTCATCATTGAACGCATGGCACTCTACATCAGCTTTGCATTTTTTAGTTGCCATTTTGGGATTAAAAATGTTTGCAAATAACTCAAAAAGGCAGTAGCCATTTCATACATTTAATAATTTCACCATTATTTACAATGACGTTGTATGTGTGCAGCCTTTCCATACGCAGTAAATTATGTTTGAACTCACGCCGGAAGAAAAATCCGCTCGTTGGAACTTATAATGCGTAGTAAGCCTCATGTGAAGTACAATTCACCTATATTAGATTCCATATGTCTGCTCCTCGAGAAAGACAAATACTAGTTGGAGCTAATCTACGGCTATTCTATGACTTTTGCTTTCAACATTTTATCATTTGAAACTGTTAATGCTAACTATTTTAATAATTTATGTTTTGTAGAACAAAAATAGAGAAAGTAAAAAGTTGAAATTCTGTCCGCGGGCCGGATAAAATCTTCCGGCGGGCCACAGTTGGCCCGCGGGCCGTAGTTTGCCCATCCCTGGGTTAGAGCATAGCCACCGAGAGTCAAGGCCTGTCTGTAGATTTGTGACGTCATCCTCTGAAGTGTTAGCGAACCATAAGATATCGCGGTATTCAGATTTGCATTAAGAGAAAACTATAATAAATAGTTCAAACTTTTGAGTGACGTAAAGTATCTTTGCTTTAGCTAATTTAAAATTTTTTTATTATAATAAATCAATGTTATTTATCGCGTTATAACTCAATAAAATGAACATGTAGGACGGTTTGATGCTTTTCATGAAGCAGTATTTTGTATATTTCATAATAGAAAATGATTTAATAAGATTTTTTTTTCTTTTACTTTTAAATCCTGGTTCATCATAACTATTTTTAATATCAAAAGAATAAATCCTACTTAAGTGCATAATTTATTATTTTCTAATAAGTAATCAAATAATAGATTTAATCATGTAATTGAAAATACGAAATGATACATTTTAATAAGGAAACGAATACGAGGCATGTAAAAAATATGTTATATCGTGGCAGAAAAGAGACATACAAAGAAATTATAATTTTATTTTCACATTCAAATGAGTTTTATTTTAAAATAGGTTCTAAAGAATTCTTTCAGAATCGTATGGTATACATTTAAATTCCAATGGAAATAATATCAACATAAACACTGAAATTATTTAAAAATAAACGACTCATAAAATATTTAAATAAGAGAAAAGCTAGTAATAATTATAAAGTAATAATAATAAATAAATTATAAGTAATTTAGAAAAATATTTCGATTCTTTAGATTGTAAATAGTATTTATTATTTTCAAAAATAAATATACCTTTTTATATTTCTTGTTGATTATTATAAAAAAGTAAAGTATTTTGAAATCTTAAGTTTTTCTAACATATGAATTTATTAATGACAATCTTTCTTATAAGATTTGTTAAAAAAAAATATCCCAACATAGAGATTACTTTAAAAAATTATTAGTATAATATTTTGGAGCAGAAATTGTTCTATAATTAAAAAAAATTAAGCATTGTAAAAGACGAGAAAATATTGAATATTTTTTTATGAACTAAATTTGAAATTGTCTAAACTGTTTGAACTGTCTTCTTTAAAAGAAAAAAATTAAGATAGAAAAAATATAAAATGATTTATTAAAATTATTTTTCCTGTTACTCGATAAGATGCTTCTCATTAATATATTATATATAAGATACATTTGAATGAATATGCATACATATGTATTAACTTATATATTGTTTTAAAGCTTGTTTACATAAACATAAAAATGGGAATACGAGTAAAATGAGAGTAGTTCATTTAATCTGGATCAAACTCAAAATTTATTCATACCATATGAAGATGAACAAGAGTTTCATTAATAATTCATTTAAAATTTTAACGTACAAAAATTAAAATGGTTAAAAATGCAATAAATTCCTTTTTTATTAATATGATTTAACTGCATCGGAGTTTTTTGCTTCCAAGTATGAATGTTTACGAAATTTTACTCATCGTAAGCTATCGTTAAGTATAAATAAGTTTCAAGTGCCAATCAACATTGTTATTATTATTTCTATCTTTTAAAAATGTAACTAAAGCGGTTTGTTACCAGTTTTTTAAATAATAAAAATTTTAACTCTTGTATGACATCTGATATTTGTTTATATCACATCTTTAAACAAGACGAATGAAGTTCAAATTTGTTTTATTTCACTTCTGAAAGTTTCGCATAAGTACGGAATGTGTAGCTAGTTTTATATTCTAATTATTCGCTAACAATAAACAATACCTAAAACATTGTAATTCTTAAATACAATTTATTTCATTATGTAATTAATAAAGATAAATAACACTTACTCGGCTATTAACACTAACTGTCTCGTTATGTATTAATCCTCACTTTTCATTTCCTCACTTTTCAAAAACTTAAAAACTGATACTTTCGGCCGATTTTTGTAGTTCCCTTTACATTTTGGGACTACACATGCATATGACATTGTTTAAAAGTTGTAAAATAATGCTATATGTATTTTTTTAATTGTAGTTTATAACGCCATATCCGACAGACAAACGGGAGTCTTGCTCAACGAGTGACAAATATTTGAAATGGGCGGCTAATCGCTTATCAGCTATAAACCACAGTTTGTGACGTCACTAAAAGACCTTGGTGATCTCAACGGCCTTATTTCTCGGTGACTATGGTTAGAGTCTCCTTGCCGTCAGGCTAACCGTGGAAGGTTTCCGTGGTTTTTCTCTCAATTTTACGCAAATGTGAGTTAATTCCATCAAGAAAGTCCTCAACGGAGGCAAATTTCTCCCACTACTTGATCCAGGAATTAACCCTTGTTTTCTGGATTGGGTTAAAAACTACAAGGCTATGGCGTTGAACATTAGTAGCCATAAACCCAAAAATTGAGTCGGCTGTTCAACGACAGCTAAAAAATTAAAAAAAAAATGCAGCGTAAACCACGAAATTTAAAATGCTGAAAAATATAAAAGTACAAACAAATTCCCATTCCATAATTCTTCAATAATAGGTTTCTCTCGTGGTATAGAGCCCTTTTAAATTTGATTTAAGATTCGTTATTTTACTGAAGTATTTCCATTGTTGGCTAATAGAGAAATCCCACTCTTTGCAAATATTCAACGGCATTGAACTAGCTTAATTGAAAAAGTCTCCTGTATTTTCTAATCTCTCATGTATTTTTAGGTTCATTATATTAATCCTATATGACCTTAGGCTATTTCAGAACTATACGAATAATTTCTCATCAAAACTGAATTCGTTTAGGCTTCTTGCAGTAAACCTTTAAAAAGGCCATTTAGAATTAGCTATCATTAAATTGGGTTTACTATCAGCTATCTGTAATAAATCAGGCTAATTAAGAAAAAAAACTAATGTATTTTCTAGTTAGTATAAAGGTTTGTGGATTCAGGGCAGTAAGCTCAGAAAATATCAGGCTGATTAGGAAATACTGAGGAGTATTTCAATTAGTTTGGAGCATTGCAAAAGTACGGTGGTTGTTTACAAAAAGAGATCTCTGTTGCTGATTTTTCGATCAGCCTATTTCGGCTGGCATGACTGAGTGGCTATTTCGATGTCTTTGATCCAAACTTGTGTCTTATTTAATTAAAATAAAACCGGCTTAGAGTGGTGGCTCAAGAGACGAAACGCGCTCCCGTTAGTGAGGTGAGCCAGGTTCGAATCCTAGCGCTGATCCCGCTGACCACAATATTAACGTTAAATATTTTTAGTGGAAGATGCCTCATTGGTTAGAATTCTTTTACCATCGGTCTAACAGCGGGAGGTTTTCGTGGTTTTCCACTTGTTCCAATAAAAAGCCTGCACGGAAGCTAGTTTGTCTCAATGCTCATTCCGGGAGTTCTCTTGTCTGTTGTATTTTCTAGCCAAGCTAGATAAATTATTCTTAATATTTATTGCATAATCAAGTGAAATTTACTGCTTCAATAGTTAACAATTGAAAGTCGGATTTAAGGTAAAAGCTGAAATATATAAAAAAAAAAAAAAAAACTGCCACAAAAAATTGCTTAAATGTATTTTATTCTACTTAATATTTATTGTTGAACATCAGTTCCATATCTAATATGTGGCAATCAGTGTTCAGTTCCATTGCATTGTAACTTTAAACCCAACTCAGAAGACAAGAAAAATCTTAGATCACGTGTTTGGACAAACTCGGAGAGAAACATTGTGCTACTTAAGAAGGAAAACAACGAAAATTTTCTATGGTTAGCCCAATGACAAAGAAATTTTAACCCATAAACATCTACCAAGTCGGAAGCAGTATACGAATTGGAACTGGAATTCGAAACTGTGTTTTCTTAGCGATATACTCGTATTATTGGCTAGGAATTTTTAATCTCTGCAGTGACGGGATTCAAATCATTCAAAACCCGGACTGCAAAAAAAGTTTTGGGATTATTTTTAGAAAATAAAAGAAGAAATTAACATTCAAATGCTAAAAATATATTTATTTGTATGGAACTGATTTTTAAAAGCTTTGATTTTTAAGATTTTACTAGTTTTACACTAATGAGCTATTGGCGACTTCATATGATAAGCCAAAAATAAATACACTCAAAATTTAAATCTATCAGATATATACATTTCTAAGTTCATGTACATTCTTTAAATATATCTTTACTATATTAATGGTCTGTCTAACTATCTGGTATCGTAACTGTAGAACAAACAGGTATATTTGTAACCTATCATTGCTTTATTGATAAATTTTTTATTTTTTTATTTTTTATGTCAGCCCCTTAAATTTTAAAATCAATAAATTATGTTCAATAGCGTTTAGAGGTGCAGTCACAAAAAAAAAAAAGAAAAAAGAAAGAAACTTCCTTTTCTTTCAGTCAAAAAATAAAATATAGAATAGAACAGAAAAAATAAAAAGATTTTTTTCCCTTCTGAGATAATAGTAAGATATTTTTTATTCATCTTTTGATGAAGGAAAAAAAAAAGGGATTTCTTTTTCTTTCCTAAGAAACGGTAAAAATCCCACGGTGGGTCTAAGAATATCAGAGGCCCACAGAAAGGGGTGAGCTAGTCTGTAAAGGGGTACATCAAGGGATAGGGTTAGGGGTAGGAGAGAAAAATAAGTTCTGAAAAAGAGAGAAGGGTAGGAAAAAAAATGACGCAATTCTGACGTCACTGCGCGAACACCACACTCAACTCTACAGCCAGATGCCGCTTTATCGTGCTCTCGGAAGTGCTTATTTTTTTTCACTGAAGCTGCCACATTATGGAATTTAAATCGTTTGCAATTTCAAGAATCGTCTGCAATTTTTATCCTAAGATGAAGGTGAGTTCATTTTATTAAGTAGTATGGATAGATCGTTTTCTGTTTACAAACAAACGTTTTGTTTTTGGATGGACGTAAGTCGACGTAACATCCAAATATTCATGCCGTGTCGAGAGGTTTCTTCTCCGGCTTATGTGTAGCGATGTTCGAATTTTAGGCTTAAAGTTTGTTTATGTTTTTCTCGTTGTAAAATCTCACTTATTTTGCAGCTCTATTTAAAATCAGATACAAATTAGCTCGTCCATATTAATCTGACTGTAAAACTATCATAATAAATAATTTATATCGAGAGTAATTTAAATAAAAATGAATATTTTATTAATTAAAAAAAATTTTAAAGAAAAAGTTGCTATAAATTTATGATTTAAAAGCTTTGTATTGTGTTTGAAATTCAAGATAGGATATTGATTTAAATTATTAATTCAGACTGATTAAATAAATTATTATTTATTGAAAAATTCAATATCTTAATTGAATATTTAAATTATAGGAAATCAATTTAAAATATTTTTGTTTATGATATTATTGCAAACTAAAATTAATTTATTGCAAACTCTCGTTAAATCTGTTGTTTATTTATTTAAGATGTAAATCAACTTTGTGTTGATATGATTCATGTTGAAAATTGAATTCATCATTCAAAATTTAATAGATATTTTATTAAATTACTGATTTTCGGAATTCTCTTAACAATTTGTGGTATTTTTGTTAAATATATGATATAAAGCTCTTTCTATTGTTTTTTTTTTAATTCTAAAAATGTTTTTGTTATTTTTAAATAACTGAGTCTTGCAAAAATGAATAAAAGATGAATTATTAAAACTTAAGTAGTTAAAAATTGAATTTTGACCTTCAAATGCTTTTCCTTGATTTTTTTTATATCAATTAATTTGCGTTTTAAAATTTCCTCTTATTTTCATCTTTATTTTTCTCTTCTAGAATTTGAAAACAAAAATTAGAAACGTAATTATTTTTTAAATTGTATGCTAATCATCATTTCTAAATGATGGCTTACATTGAACTAAATATTTGTACTTTCTCTGAATAAGTACTTAACTTTTTTTCCCCGACGAATTTAGATTCCTTTTCTTCAAAATGAAGAGGGGTAGCATAGTTTTTAAATTGTAAGGTATACGAATTTATACACCATTTTAAACTATGCAATTCAAAATAAAAAAATTTAAAAAAATGTATGAAATTGGTCAAATAATATTTGAGTCGATATTTCAGAGAAGTCGTATTTTTAAATTTTGAACTATTTAACCATTTCCCTACAAATTCTGAATTTCATCGCTTAAAACTACGTTGATAAAATTTATGAAAAAAGTAGTATGCTGTTTTTCTGGGGAAATTACTAATTTTTTTAAAAAAATTGCTTCACGAGAAATAGGTAAAATAAAAAATAAATTAAAAAATATTTTTTCTGTAATTAATCTTTTTTTAATTAATTATCTTTAGATAAGCAAGTTTTATAATTCTGTGCAATTTTTTAAAAATTGTTTTATTACTTCCGGAGGTATGGCGAAAATAGGCAAAAGAATTTGCATTAAGATACTTTAACTTTTGACTGCTCTCCAGCCTAATCTATTGGAACCATATTTGTGCCCCCCACATACTGAAGGCCAAGAATCTAATTTCGTCGTAAGAAAGCCATATGCATTAATAATTAACCAATTTAAGGTCAGGTTATTAAATCGTAGTTCGGGAAAATCCGATAATTAGTTCGAAAGTTGTTCGGTACTCGTGAAGTTGTCCTTTATGTTTCCTAAATATAATAAATATTTTAATGTAAAAAACAATTAAATTATATTTTTGTACTTTATTTTTAAATAATATATTTTTTATTATTAATGTAAAAATAATAAAAAAAATTATTATTAAAAAAAAAATTTATATTAATAATTATTTAACAATATAAAAAAATTATGTTATTATTTAAAATCATTTTTTAAATTTATCAGAGTGTAAATAATTACGTAAAAAAAATATTTAAACAAAAAAATACTTAATATTTTGTACTTTATTTTTAAATGGTTTTTAAAATAATTTATATGAAATTTTTATTTATTTATAAGTAATTAATATTTACAAATAATTAAAAGCTAAGTATAATCATTTAAAAATTAAATACATGATTAATTTAACGTTTCAAATTGTAAGAAAATATTTGTTAAATACAATTTATTTGCACAGTTGAAATTTAAAACGAATTCTTTTAATAAACAACTCCCTTCTAGAACCAAACGCTGCGTTACTATTTTTATAACGCTGTTACTCTATCAGGGTGTAAACAATTTTAAATTAAATTATTAAAATAATCAATTTCAATTTTTTAGTTTATTCAATTCCTTAACTTTTTCTTTAAAAAAATATTTAAATTAAACTATTAATATCGAAGCGAAAATTATTTTTTTAAAATTAATGCTGCCGATTTTAAACAGAGTTAATTATTTAGATTATTCATAACATGTTCATGCATAACAAGATTATTTCTGTAGTAATATGCATATTATTACTTAATAATTCTTTGTTTACGCAATACCCTCTCAATAATTTAACTCAGGTAATGCAAAAAAAGAATTTAGAAAAAAATACTTATATTTTTTTTCTAAATTTTATTAAAAAAAACATTGTTATTATTTAGAAAAAAATAAAATTATCTAGAAAAAAATTTATATATATTTATTTTAGAACAAAAGAAAATATATTTAGAAAAAGAGAATTAAAAGAAAATCAGATTTTTTAATCATCGTATATCCTGAAAATGTATGAAGTAAAAATATATTTGTCACAAAGTCAAGTATTCAAGTATTCAATTCAATTTTAATTTTTTATTTTAATTTCATAAAGCTTGGATTCCTTTAAAGTAATAACTACATCGTGTTGCAAAGCAAGTTGATGATTTTTTATTACTAGGTAATTTCAAATTTATGTTTAATGTTATTTTATTTTCAAATCCACAACAAATTTTTTTTGCCATATACTAATAATATATATATATATATATATATATATATATATATATATATATATATATATATATATATATATATATATATATATATATATATATATATATATATATATATATATATAAATTTTTTTTCTTTCATTTTGGTCATGATCTATTTATTTAAAATTTGTACTTGGCAGTATTCGCTACCCAGTGCTTCGATTAAATAACGTTTGTATAATTCTTTCACGAGTACAAAATAGAAAACTTTCTGAATCATAACTATTTTTTGCTTTCTTCTCTTTCTATTGGCATGACAGCCCTTTGTGGGCCTGAGCTTTCCCAAGACCATTCCTCCCTTCTGCTCTTAACGATTGTTCTCCAGTTAATGATTCTTAGGTTTTTAAAATCTTCTTCCACACATCTGATCTTAGGCATGCCTCTAACTCTATTTCTCATTGGTTTGTAATTGAAGATCTTAAATGTCAAGGAATAAGAGTCCGTTCGACAGATGTGATCAGCAATCTTTAAGCGACTTATTTTGATGTATTCGTTGATATCAGCTTCCTTGAATAGACTATATAGCTCAAAGTTATATCTATTTTTGCTTAGAATCTTAATTAAAATTATGGCCCAGGGGATAGAGCATTCGCCTTCCAATGAGGTGAACCGGGTTCGAACCCCAGCGAAGACAGGTCGATACAAATCCGCATCCGGCTTGTACCGACCACAGTGCTGGCGTGAAATATCCTCAGTGGTAGACGGATTATGGATTAGAGTCCCTTTGCCGTCCGCGTTACTATGGGAGGTTCCCGTGGTCTTTCTCCTTGTAACTCAAATGCAGGTTAGGTCCATCAAAAAGTCCTCCACGAAGGCAAATGTCTCCCAATACTTGATCCAGGAGTTCCCTTGTCTTCTGGATGGGGTTCAAAATTACAAATGCACTGAGTTTAACATTAGCAGTCGTAAACCCAAAAATTGGGTCGACTGTTCAACGACGGTTATAAAATAAAATAAAATTAAAATTATGAGTGTTTCTTAAAGTAAACATTAGAGATTAAATGGGCTCAGCCCGTATCCGGGCCCAACGCGGACTCATGATAAAATTTTCATAAAATTTCTTACTATTATTAAATAAACGTTTGGTTCAATTATTAGAAATAAAAATTTAAAATTTATGAAGTACAGAAAATTACAGCGATCTGCTACTTCTTTTGTGAGGCTAGCACTAATTGTCAAAATTACTTTTATTTAGGCTAGAGTTACAGTTTTTCTTTTCGTTTTTTTCTTTTACAGGTTAGTGATAAAAAAGAATTTAATTACAAAAAAGAATGTTTTTATAGGTTTTAATTTACTAATTTCCTTGTTCAAACGTCAAGAGCGAACAATTTTGTCTTTATCCGACCTATATCTCGGGCTTGAACCTCCAAAAGCGAGTCCGAACTCGTCCATAGTACACATTAGATTTTAAGATACACACACAGAAACCGCCAACAATTGAAGAAAAAAAAATTCTTTACAACTGATCCGTCTCCATTAATTAATATATCTTCTAAGAAAGTGCGCATGCGTGATGAAGGAGAAAAACTAGATCAGAATGGGTCGTAATTCATGGAAGAGGAGCTACTACCCATGTTTTATTTCCTATAATTGCAGCTTTATTTGTTGAAAGAGCAGGATGCGACTGATGAGGCCCACGCTTAAGGGACACAAGTTCGTCCTTTTTTTTACAGAAGGGGTAGAGGGGAGAGCTTAGTTGAATGACCGAATACCACCAGGTGGGTCTAAAAAGGGACCAGTGAGGGTAAAGGGGTGGATTTGAAGAGAAATTAAATTTTAAAATTTTCTCTATTGACAGTAGTTTTTAAAATTTGAGAAAAAGTTTAATTTTGTGACTCTGCAATGCATACACACACTGCATACTTTTTTTTACTTTGATTTAATCCTGAAATCGAATCTCTCAAAGACTTTTTTGTGTATATATAAAATATTATAATTACGTAAAAATAAATATTAATAATTCTCATTTCATTAAAGTAACTTTAATGAAATGAGAATTTTTAATTATTAATTTTCTGTAAAAATAAATCTCATATTGATTTACTTTTCATAAAAAAATCGTTTTTATTAAAAATAAATCTCATAAACATCAAATTTTTTAAATCTGGTATTCAAGTTTGTATCAAGTAACAAATATTCAAGTTTGTAAGGCCACGTTGACAAAACTGCTAAGATGTGAAATTGCCAAATGTTACCCTTAACCTTCATCGTTAAATTTCTGAATATCCATTTTTACATCACTATTTGAAAAAAAAAAAAGCTTCTGTTCAGTTGTTTTGATTAGACTGTTAGTGATACTAACCATTAATCAGATCAATCAGATTTAATCAGAATGAACTAAGTATTGAAAATTTTAAAAAATTTTCTTAATCAGCCTGAAGTTTCTTAGGCTCATAACAATAAGCCTTATTGGATCATAAAAACGGCTTGAAATAAATCAGTGTGATCAAGCAATCAGAGATATATTCTGTAATAAGCCTAAATGCAAGTAAATTCATTGTAATATATCTAAAATTGTCAGGCTTATTAGTAAATACTGATAATTAGCCTGTAGAGTTGCAAAGTAGCCTCAGTCTTTTGCAGGAAGCAGGATTTTCCAAATAGCCTACGTAACGCGGAGTGTAAAAAACGAAATAAGTTTTAAAATCTCTGCTTTTCTTTTGCTGGCTTTTGAAACGCTAATCGATTATATCCAATGATATCTGAAAGACTTTATTAATTACTACGCTGAAGGCACGATGAAGTTGTCATCATACTGCAATTAATAAACGACAAGAACTAAAAAATTATCCATTAATAAAAATTTTGCCTTTTCGTTGCTTTATCACCAAGATCTTCGAAATTCCGAAATCTATCATTTATTTTTTTATATTAGGGTGTAATAAGGAGTATTATGCAAGAATATATCTTCTGTGTATTATAATTATAACGTCAACGAATCTTTCGGTTGCCATCTGCTTGAATCGCACACACTTAACGCACAGATAATGGTTTGACAAATTGGCTTATTAATTCTTCCAACATATTTTGACCTCTTTAATAAAGAAATCGGTAACTGATAAAAGTTGGGAAAGAGAATTATTGATTCAATACATGCGATAAAAATTTGTTATAATCCCTGCTAAAGCCAATGATGAATACCACTTGAAACATGGGATTAAATCAATTTGATTCTTATGCTTCAGTTTATGTGTGAATAGGTTGTATATCTTCTTTCTTTAAGAAGATATCGATGTTTATTATACGACTAAGAAATAAAGATATAAAGATGCAAAGAAGAAAAAAAGAAACAACTCTGCACTTAATGTTATTTTAAAACAATGTACTATTGATGTATATTGAGTTTAATGATTACTGAGTTGTCAATGTATAATGAGTTTAATGTAACTATGTGTAATTCATTCTGATTCGAGTGTGAACTGAAGCATTTTTGATTTAATTTTTTCAACTTGAAAAGTAAAAATGGACTTCTTGAGCATCTAAAAATAGAATTAAAGTTATGTTTTTTAGGTTAGGTTAAAGTTATTAAATGTTTATTATGGGGCAGTGGTTAAAGCGTTGAGTTATTTTGAAGCACTTGGGTTTTATACCTGGTGGTGGCTTGCTGACCACCCAGCCATAGATAGATGTGTACCACTTTGTCTGGGAAGTAAATGCGGTCAGTGTCCATTGTTCGTCCCCAGATTTAAGCTCCAAGATCCCCATGGCCAATCGTAAAGGATCATAATATATTGGTAATATATTATTATCAGAAAAATCTGACTGGGTCTGTACCCCTAGTAGCAATTTCAGCTACATGAAGATGAGAAAAAAACTACAGTGCCCTTTCGCATTAAAAATAACATAATTAAACTGCCCCCGTAGTATATTTTAGAAAGACAAAAATTCAATGCATTTCTCAAAGTAATTGAATAATGTATACTGATACAACTGTCTTTTTTTTCCTTTTTCAAATGCACTACAGACTATTAGAGGCCAAGAGCGTTTCAATAAGCTTTCTCCGCCGATTCCGATCAGCGCTATGGTTTCCTTACTTCCAATGTCTTGAGGCCTGTCTTTACACAATCCACCCATCTTGTTCTAGGATGTCCTCTTTTTCTGGCACCTAGTACACTTGCAATTTTTAAAGGTTAACAGCTTTCGAGTTGTCACATCTAAAAATATGCCAAATTCATCTGATACTGTAATATTTGATGCAATACTATATTGTTTGCATTTTCTAATGATTTCATGGCTAAAAAAAATTATTATTTCCTCGAATTGGGCTAAATATTCTACAAAAAATTTTTCTTTCAAAGATTAAAAATATGTCTTCATTTGTATTTGTTAGTGATCAGCATTAACAATCATACACTATGATAAGTCTAATTAGAGTTGTACCAGTATTTATTTTTGTCTTGAAGCTTGAAATGTAAGCAATGGTAACATCTATTAGCCCTGAATAATCTATTGCCAATTTCAAGTTTAATATTATTATCCTTTTAAAATCAAAGCAGAAAAGGTTCTGAAATGATGAACACTCCGAAAGTATAAATTTATATTGGTAAAGCTAAGATGAGGGGGGAAAAGCTTTGTGTCTTGAAAAGCTAGACTGGATTTTACCAATATACAGTCAAACCCCGCTATAGTGAACACGGCTTATAGTGAACGAAATGCTCGGTCCCGTGCCTTGGCACGTATAATGTTATTTTTAGTGGATATAGTGAACCAAAAAAGTGAGGAAGTTGGATATAATGAACTTTTTTCTGTCTTCGACTGATTTCCCCCCCCCCCCATTTTCTTTGTAATAATTTTGAAATTTCTACATCAAAATAAATACATATGCCGATTTTTAAAACCATCTATAGAAACTACTTTTATGAGCTCGAATGGCAGGTTAGACAGGTTCAAAAAGCGGAATAACAGTAATTCAGGAAAAATTATCTGAGAGTCGGGAAGTGTTTCCATATCTGATGTTGAGGATTGCTCATCAGCTAAAGATTACAAATTTTTATTTGTACGCAAGACGAAGAGTGATGAAAAATAACACATTTTTTGCTACTACATAATATTTTTCAGTCATTTATATGAATATAATGTAATAAAAGGGAGGAGTTTGGGAACCATTAGTGAAATTGCCTGCGTAACGGATATAGTGAACTCCCGGTTATAGTGAACCGGAATTTCGGACCCTTGAAGGTTCACTATAGCGGGGTTTGACTGTATTTGTAAATTGCTTTATTATTATCATGCTAATTAGTTCAATTGAAATGATAAGAAAAGTTTACAACTAACACTTTTTCACTTCCTATCGTAACTGTTTTAGAACATAAAAATTACACTTCTATTTTACATTTTTTTTTAAAAAGTACATATTAATTTTTCTAAAAAAAAAATAAAAAAAATAAAATAAAAAACAGATTACGCCCAAGTCAAATTTTTTGAAAGTTTTCCATTAATAGACCTTGATGGTAACCAACATTAGTAACCATCATCTCAATGTAGGAATTCGGACTGATTTATGAGGGTCCAACATAAGAATAGCAACTTGTTTTGATGGTTTGTTTATGTTAAATCATCAGGAATTCCCATCATAGTATCTTAGAAATCAAATGTTGGAACGATCATGAACCACCATCATCCCAATGTAGGAATTCTGACTGATTTATGATGGTCTATTATTAAAATACCCAAATTGTTTTCATGCTATATTGCTGAGAATGAACAAGAATTCCTATTAATCCCTCATGGAAATGTATAGTTGGGACCATCATGAACCTTCATAGATCATCATGAATTGTTGGTCTATGAGATTCAAACTTCTCTTGATGGTTATAGAATTAAAGTATCCATCATGGAATGATGGAACTCTGTTGGCATATCAAAACTGCGAACACGTAATGAGAAATGTTGGGTGATGGTGACCATCAAATGATGTTGGACCATCATGAATCACACTGAAACCAACATAAACCATTAAATTTTTTTTTGATGGGACCATCAAGAATTTTGACTTTATATGAATGAAAGGTTTTAAAAACCCTCGTGTAGAAAATTTATATTCCAACGTATTTACTCAACGATAATTTCATACGAAAAATAAGTTTGTAATAATCATTTATTAATATTTATTATTTTATTTTTTAATAGTATGAACTAGAAAATATGGTGCTTATATTTTGATAAACTGGAAAATATAGTCCTTATATTTTGGTAAACTGGAAAGTATGGTCCCGATATTTTGGTCAAGAGAGTATCATTCTATCTCAAGAAGTTTTTAAGGAAATTTTTGCACACAATTATAAAATTTGGTTTTCTTCAACAATAATTTGAAACAAAAAATAGTTTTTAAAAATAAAATAATAAATAGCAATAAATGGTTTTTAATAATTATTTATTGCTATTTATTATTTTCTTTTTTAATAGTCGGGAAAATTTGAATTAAAAGGTACATAAATTTTCACATCTTCTTTTAAAAAATTGTAATTTCAATCAGCATAAACAAAATTTGAACAAATTTGCTCAAAATGTTTCTGAGTCATCAGACTGTTTTTTAAAAAAATAGCATATTTAAAATTTGATTTCTCAAGAACTGTTCGATCGATTTCGATCATTAATTAGCATAGTTAAAGTTAGGTTCTCAAACCATAAGGACTGGGTCTTAGTAAGTTGAAATTCGATCATTAGATTTAAAGTTATTCAGAATGTTCACTCTTTTATTTTACTCTTTGTATCTACTAGACTTACTATAATGCTATGAAATAATTAAAATTCACAATCACCTAATTTTAAGTTAATAAAATTAAAGAATTCCTAACAAATGAAAGATTCTATTATCTAATACCACAATCGTATTCAATTTTAGAACGTTTTTATTCGGACCTCCACAGAAGGGAGCTTCGCACCTGCTCACTCACCGAGTGAGCTTTAAAAGAGATGTGTTCTAATCTGTGAATTGTTAGCAATTATGTCTTATCTTTTAAAAGTCTGCTTGAACATATCACAGGGGCGTCTGAATTCGGATTATGACGCATCCGACAATTTGACGTATTTTGATTGCAATTCAGTAATTGAACCAATTGTAGAAATGAGCGGCGATTAAAAAGCAGTGAAATTATGATTGATCATTTGCTGCTTCTATTAGTGGAGAAAGATAAGAATAGATTTGGCGTAATTGCTCTTTTCTAAATTAAGAGGCCTTCCTTATGGCCACCTTTCATAGGTGGAAAATTATTTTAGCTTTTCTTATAAAAGGAGAAAAAGTTTCAAGATTTTTTTTAAAAAGCTGCGTAATATGATGAATGAATTTTTTAAAATTTTTCATTGTAATAACAAAACATTTAACTTTTTATGCAGTAGTTTGACAGATTCAGTCAATTATCTTGAAAACTATTTTGTTTTCAGGCGATGAAATTTAGTTTGAGTAAGAAAAAATACTAAAAAACGATAATAATCATCATTAAACAGTTTCAATACATACCAAAGTCAAAATTTTTGATGTTTTCCATTAATGGGACCAACATAAATTGATGGTAACCATCAATAATTCCATCATGAACCATTCTATTTCTTGATGGTAACCAACATGCGTAACCACCACTCCATGTAGGAATTCGGACTGATTTACGATGGTCCGACAAAAGAATGGCAGCTTATTTTGATGGTTTGTTCATGTTAAACCATCGCTAAGTTCCATCATAGTATCTTAGAAATCAAATGTTGGAACGATCATGAACCACCACCATCCCAATGTAGAACTGATTTATGATGGTCCAACATTAAAAAAAACGAATTGCTTTTATGGTTTATTAATGAGAACCAACAAGAATTCCCATTAAACCATCATCGAAATGTATAGTTGGAACCATCACGGATCATGATGGATTGTTGGTCTATGAGAATCAAATTTCTCTTGATGGTTAACCATCATAGTATTAAAGTAGCATTTTCCATCATGAAATGATGGAAGTTTGTTGGCATATCAAAAACCATGAATGCATAATAATGGAAAATGTTGGATGATGGTGACCATCAAATGGTGTTGGACCATCATGAATGACCTTGAAACCGAGATAAAACATCAAATTTTTTTAATGGAACCATCAAGAATTTTGACTTGGGTAGGTATGATAGAGATAACACTCATCGGAATTGGCAGGTTTGAAAGAGTGGTTTATAGTTTTGGAAGAAGAAAATAAATCAAACAGGGGCATTTTTACTAATATTTAGGCACCGCACTTTGATTCTGTTCTAAAACTGAGGTAGTAGTTTTAAACCTTACTTATTTATTAAATGAGAATATCTATTGTAATGCTATTTACATTATTTACTGTATGAATCATAATAAAAAAGAAAATGAATTTTTCCTCTTCAACATTGTTAAATTTTCGAGTTTGTTAAACCATATTATCGCTCAAATTTGACGCATCCTTTGGACTGGTCTAAAGAGAACCTTATGAAGTTTCCTTAACTTCACTGTACTATGGTTTCATGAATACTACGATTCCATGATTCAATTTAAACCCTTATTAAGGTTCCAGTAAAATGGTACCGTATTATGATTCAACGTACTGATACCATGGCTCAAAGTTGACTCGATTTTTCTTAAGGTGTAGCATAGAGTCGATAATTAATAACTGTTAAAGGCCGTTTTAAGATAATTCATAATCACAATTTTTGGTGATTTTGGGCCTGTCCCTCTTTGACAACAAGAATTAAAAAAAACCTTCCATTTCTCTGAAAAAAAGGTTTTTTTTAATGAAACTTTTGAAATTTAATAGACTTTTTCTAATAAACGAAAAAAATTTTTTTATGTAGCAATTATTTATAACCCTGTTGTTTGTCTTTTGAGTTAGGTTTCTAGCTACACACACAAAATATATTTTAAAATTGGAGTTTAGAGCATTTAATATATATATATATATATATATATATATATATATATATATATATATATATATATATATTTGTTTTTGTTATTTTTTGTTATTTTTTGTTTTTAAACTCTTTTAAAAATGATCTATTAAATATTTTTGTTTGGTAAAAAACAGTTGTTAGATTCATGTCTGTATTCTGAAAATATTATTTTATTCTGTATGATTTTATAACTGCACTTAAAGTGAAAACATTTTTAAAAAAATATTTTATTATTTTGTTTAACAGTATTTTTTTTAATTTGCCTATCAATACGTATTATTTTACTCAGTTTAAGTAAATTCAAGTGAATTTTATTGAACTTTTTTTAATATATTAATTAATTAATGTAACTAACTAAAAGTTCAGATTCATAACACTGTTTTAACCCAAGATTAAACACACAATAACTTATTGGAAACGTATTGTAAATTTCAAACCATTTTTATTTACATTAGGTGTTGGGGTGCCTTAACAAAAATCGTGTCTGTCCAGGTGTTGAGGCTCTGATTGATTCCATTTTCATTGATTTCGTCTTGAACTGAAGAATGGTAAAAGAATTATCTCAATGAATCATGTTGGGTAAGTAAACGTTCTTAAAAATAAATTTTTTTAACTTCTGAAGGTTGAACAGCAAACTGTTCCGGCTAACAAACTTATCAAAGAATTTATTTTAAAAAAATTCAGAATTGTTCAGTAGAGAATGTTTATTTAAAAAAAAGTCTACTTAATTATCCAGGATCTTGTTTCTAATTTTTAAAAAAAAAATATTTACTGAAATAGCTGCCTTTGGTGACCAGCTTGGTCATTTTTTATTGGTTTCTTGTATAACACATGAACTTTGATGTTAACCTAGCCGAATGCACAGAGCAAATATTTTACATTTTGTAACCGTCTTTGAACAGCCGACCCACTTTTGGGTTTACGATTAATGAAAAGAGAAGGAAAAAAAATTTGAAATGAAATAAAATTTAAAATTTTTTTTAATATATATATATATACATACACCGAAGAGCCATTACATTATGACCACCCTCCATCTATAAAAATGGTAACTCAGCCCATATTCAACTTTTCTATATTTGTTCGATTCAGCCCATTCGCTTAGGTGGACGGAAAAAAAGAGCACCGTTTAAAAAAGTTTCTTAGTAATGAAGCTATAACTAGTTAAGGTACGATATATTTTACTTTGTGCAGAATTTGAATTCAGAGAAACTCTGGTTAGGTGGTCAACTTTTCCCGACAAAGAGATAACACAAATACGATACAAAAAAAAGTATGTTGGTTATATACACTGGTTATCATAAATTAAGGAAAATTCACAAAAATCGCGATAACTCAAGAAATTACACATGGAATTTTATGAAACTTACCCACAATATACAACACATAGTAAGGTATTAAACAACATAAAAAGAAATTATCAGACATTAATAGTAGTATAGAAATTAGCACATGTATAAAATAAACAAATTGGAAGTATCGGTTTGCAATAGAAAAAGTACCTTTAATATGGAATATGATTGCCTCTAGAAGCAATACAGCACAAACAGCGATGTGTGATGCTTTCAATTATGCGGTCTATCAGTTCAATAGGAAGTGAGAGCCATTGCTCTTGTAAAGCAGTTGCAAGCGTGGCAAGGGTCTGAGGGGGCGGATTGATGGCAGATACACGCCTCCCTAGAGCATCCCAAACGTGCTCGATAGGATTCAAGTCCGGGGATCGAGCTGGCCACTCCATGCGAGTAATTGTTTCCTGTTGAAGATAATCATCAACAATGCGAGCTCTGTGTGGTCTTGCATTATCGTCCTGTAACAGGAAGCAATCACCAATTGCCCCGGCATATGGGCGCACATAAGCATCAAGGATGTTGTCTCGATAAACCTGAGCATTCACGGTTCCCCTTGGAAAGACATGGAGGTATGTGCGCCCTCCTAAGGATATGCCTCCCCAAACACAGACACTGCCTCTTCCGTATGCATCTCTTTCACGGATGTTTGATGGATGATAACGGGTCCCAGGTTCTCTCCATATCAAATAACGTCTACTGTCACTTTCTAGACTAAACCTGGACTCATCCGTAAAGAGAACAGGCCTCCATTGATCTGACGTCCAGTGGACATGTTGTCGGGCCCACTGCAAACGGTCTCTCCTATGGCGTGATGTGAGCGGCACGCAAATGGCTGGTCGTCTCGCATACAGACCACCTTCGTGGAGCCTTCTGCGCACAGTTGACGTTGACACCAACCTTCCGGTGGCTGCAGCAAGAGAGGATCTAAGATGTGTCGGAGTAGCGGTTCTATTCCTGCGTGCACTTAATGTCAAATATCGGTCATCGGCACTGGTCGTAACAGTTGGCCATCCTTGACTGAACCTCCTAGATGCCGAATCTGTGGTTTGAAATTGCCTCCAAAGTCTATGAACCACAGATGGACTCACATTTAGCCATCTGGCCACTTCTGATTGACTCTGCCCTGCCTCTAGTCTCCCGATGGCTCTCCATCGTAGTTCTTCAGGCAAATGATGCCTAGAGGTCATTATTACGAATTGGCTATCTCAGATTTTCAATGTCGCAATCACAGTAAAATTTGTGTGCTTTCTCTCAAACTTGGACTTTTATGCTCCAGGCAGATGACGTAAGCCGAGTGCAGCGCCACTAATTTGCATATTGCAATTTTACTCAGCTACTCTTAGTGGACAACATATGCAAATTTTGCACGGTTTGGCTTACTTTTGAAAGAGTTATCGCTATTTTTGTGATTTTTCCTTAATTTATGATAACCAGTGTATATATATATACTCCGCAGAGCCATTACATTATGACCACCCTCCATCTATAACAATGGGCTCGTCCAGGTTTTCATGGTTTCTCGCCCAGGAACAATGTTTTCATGGGGCACATTAGGACCCGTAATCCTCATAGAACAATGCCTGGCGTCTGTAAGCTACTTGAACATAGTTCACCCATTCATGGCAACAGTTTTTCCTGCGGGGGATGGTGTTTACCAACAGGATAATGCACCATGTCATAAGGGTCGAATCGTCGAGGATTTAGATATTTTATTAGATATTTTTATTTTAACCAAAATTTGAGATACTGGGCTTGTAGTCACCACCTCCCTTGTCGCAAACTGTCACAATTTCAGGAATCCCTTCCTTTCCCTGCAAGTGTGACTACATTTATCGATGTCTCTTTAAGCATCTACTAGTTGACAGTATTAGTTTTTTAACTTAAATTTTTATTGTTGTTATCTGAACTAATTACAGTTCTCAGATCACAGAGGTTTCTTAAGGTTTTCAAGTCCATGCGTATCAAGTTCAAAAACATGATTTTTAGTTCTATTTTTAGTCGGGACAATATATTTTAATTTTTCCTCCATTTATTTTAAGGCTAATAAAAATCAATAAATTTCTTATTTAACTTTGGAATGCAACCAATGCATTCACCTTATGGGAATTTCGAAAGAAAAAAAAAACCCGTGTAACTGCAACCATCTCTAGTGATTACGAGAAAAACTGACGTAACTCTTGTATATTAAACATCTGATTATTTTAAAGTAGGAGATTCGATATCCTTACACACTCAAGCTCATCGCACACAACTTTGCAAAAGAGATTAACTGCC
This sequence comes from Parasteatoda tepidariorum, assembly GCF_982258835.1. Taxonomy (NCBI): domain Eukaryota; kingdom Metazoa; phylum Arthropoda; class Arachnida; order Araneae; family Theridiidae; genus Parasteatoda; species Parasteatoda tepidariorum. The sequence continues at coordinate 99,959,719 of NC_141755.1, read as the reverse complement.
ATCCTCCGTTGGTGGAAAAGAAGATCACGTGATCGAGAAGAAAACATTCGATCTAATATCATACGCGACAAACAGATTAAATTCCTCTCATCTCTTTTACCAATTCCAATTAATTCTTTGTCAAACATGCTCCTTGGAAGTAAATTTTATTTCCAGCTTCTCAAGTGCGATGAGGAACTTTTCTGAAGAGGAATGAAATATTTCCGTTTTCCAAATAGAATTTCTTTGTTCTCAATCATTGGAACCATTACGTTGATCTCATGTGAACCAATATTGTCAGCAATCGTTGATCCGCTTAACATCGCTGATTATTTATACTCTAACTCTTCTGTTGAAAATCGTTTAATTTAATCCGTTTAATGTTTAGTTAACACGCATAAAAATTAAAGAAATGTTTTGAGCAAAATTTTGCAACTTTTACGCTGCAATTAGGAATTCTTAAATATCGATAATATTGATTCATATCAGATTGGTATAAATAATTTTCAATAAAATTTTCCTGTATATTTGTTATTCCTGTTCATAACAACTTATGTCACATGTCAAAAATGCAGTACTCTGGTCAAATTATGCCACCAAATGAGACTTGTTGACTGTGGCTTATAAGGATTGAGATAAACTGTTGACGATGAGCAATTGAATATTCCAATATTATAAACAGAAATCAATTAAATATTACAGCTACTAAAAATTAATTTTTTTATTTTACCGAGTTCAATATAGTTGCTACGAGCAATTTAAATAATTTGAATAATAAATTCGAAACGAAAGGAAAGCAAACCGAAATTTTAACGATATATATTTCATATAAATATAGTATCATAGTATCTTTATATTTCCTTACTTTGTATTTTATGTATGTAGGCGCGTCTTTACTAGTGTTTTCTTAGTGTACTTTTAACTTGTGATTTTTGTGTAGCATTGGATTTTAATCTTTATTTCAATATTTGATTTTCTTATTTAGTTTTTCCAATATGAGGCTTCGGGGGCACAGTCAGCTTTTGGTTTGACTACTGACTACAGAAGGGCACCAGTGTGCCCCCTGATGAAGTGCTGTTTTTGCTAACATATCTTTAAAATTTCGTTTTGCTTATTTTTGGTTTCTAACTTTTTATTTAAATTGTTTACAAAAGACAAATTTGGTATTAGCTGCTTTTAGCGCTTTTTCATTTTTACTTATCATTTTAAATTTTTTATCCTAAAATTTTTTATTCTAAAATTTGTTTAAATCAGTTTTATACTTTGATTGGATATAGTTGCTACCTTAATTTTTCTGATTAAATACTTGAATTCTGATGTAGCAGAATCATAAGAAGCTAGTAAATTCATTTCTTTTTGGAGATGCTTTGTTCAAGCTATCGCTTTTGCCAATCGTAGTTACTTACATCATTACCAAAACTTACAAAAAGGACTTACTAAAACATATATCAGTATCGTTAAAAATATATTGATATTGATAACAATAGGCTAAAACCTAAGTCGCAATTTAGTTTTGAATAATATCGATACTTCGTTTCGATAGTATTGAGTTCTATTGATACTTTGTTTCGATAATATCGGGAATTGATGTTAACCAAATGCTGTATCGATTAAAAAATTCTTTTAAAATACTTTCAAAAAGTTCATTTGAACTGAAGCTATCTTTAATTTGCTAAGACTGGAATTCAACTGTTGTGAAAAATTATATTTCTTTTTTAAAATTTCAAATAGGAAGAACTTAATGAAAACTTGAACTCTCAAAAAATTAAATTTAAATCGCCTTATCCTGAAATATTCTTTTTATTATCTCTGTGAAAAACTTAGTTTTATGAAAAATTTATTTAAAAGTTCCGTCTAATATGAAACTTTAAAATCGAGTTTTACCTTTGATAACAGTGTGAATTTGTGTTAAAAAAAAGTTGTTTATTTGAAAGTTTGAGTAAATTTTTTTTAGAAAAATTAAATTGGTTTTTAGTTATTGATTTATTAAAAGTTTGTATTGATTTTGGATTGTTTTTATTTATCAAATTGAGTTTTAATTGCTTTTATATTCGAATTTTTTAAAAGCTTGCATTAGTTTATATTTTTCAAACGTTCGAATTGATTTTTCAAACCTGATACTTTAAAAAATTGCATTTAATTACTTGGATTTGGAAAATCAAACTGCTTGTTTTTAAAAGCTTCATTTCAGGTTTTCAAAAAAAAAAGTTGAATCTCCAAGCGTTCTCCAATTGATATTTCTTGAAATCTGCATATAGGTTATCTGAGAAATGAGCAGCTGGACTCTGATGATGAGGCTCACATCCATAAAACAAGGAAGGCAGATGTCTTTTGGTGATCGAAGATAATTTGAGATTGACTTTTTTTTAATGATGGGCCCTTTGACAAGTGTTGAGACAATTTTGCAATTACGGCCCGCGCTTCTCTCTTCGTTTTGCAAATGCCCTATCTATGGACAGATAGTCGTTTGCGGCACTTCTACCTCCACACTTTGACAGCCCATAAAAATAGAAGATAGACGCTGGGGTAAGTAATGGCTGCTTTTTTTCCTGGCTTCTTTTTATCATTTTCTTAATTTTATATACACACTCTTGCATGAGATATAGTGATCCATAAACACCTTATTTTAATTTTTTATATATATAATCTTTTCAACAATTATCTTTTTATCTTTGAATTCTGATTTTATTTACTTTAAATAAATATCAATAATTCCCTATTTCTAATTTGATATTTATTTAACTATCATATAAATTTATATTAAAAGAAGATTTCAACGTTAAATTCCAAATTTACGTGTCTCTTTTCTAAGCAGTCACCTCTCTTAACCGAATATATTTAATATATATTCGGTTAAGAGACAGAGTACATATTTAATATATACTCTGTCTGGAAAAAGTGTCCACTTTTCTAGTGCTCCCTTTAAATTGAAACTCTGCACAAAGTAAAATATGTCGTTTTTCAACTGGTTATGGCTTCATCACTAAGAAACTGATGCATGATCGTATCGAACATAAATAAGTATTGCCCAGCAATAGATGACCGGTAAAATTGGCCGGGTATGGATACTCGGTACCGGGTCTTGAGACTAAAAACCGGGTACGGAGTGCACCTCTACATATAATTACTAATAAGGTGCTTTCTTCGGTATTATTTTTTAATTCTTTTTTTACCGGTGCTCTTTTTTTTCCATCCACCGAAGCGAATGGGCTGAATCGAACAAATTTAGAATATGGGATTTAGAATTTCGATCAGGGGAGAAGGACAAGTATCGTTTGATAACGGCATCGCTAGACTTTATTCGGGCAAGATTCCTAAATATTGGTAATTTGATAATACATGAAATGTAATTAAGTTCCGCGCACCCACAGTTTCTCATGATAGCAATCACGTGATAACGAGGAGGGTGGGGTAGAAGGGAAGAAAAGTAAGAAATATGACTTAATATAGCGTGTCACACGAGAAGTCTCCTTATAAGGACTTTGTTATCTTGCATCATTATCATTTGAATAAATAAATAAATTGTCTAATTCACACACAATGCCAAGGAGAGGACCAGGAAGGTGCTAGATGGCCTATTGACATGCGAAGGGTCTTAAAACAAGATGCATTAGGCCACCCACCCATCAAGGGTCATCCGAAGGTGCTAAGAAGTCATAAAATGTGGGAAACTACGGGGCGTCCTATTTACTTTGCACGCGAAAGTACAGTAAATCTTTTCTGGGGATTTTTTGGTGACTATTAAAAAAGGTCATCGATGTATGCTGAAATTGAATCACCGTTCGTGTGACACAATTTTTGTCTGTATGAATTTACTCACAACGCTTTTTTTTCTTTTCCATTTACAAATGAGAAATTAAATCAGATTCCTGTTATTAGTTGAAATGATCAATGGTACTAAGTTTTTTCTTTATTACCCTCTTTCTTTCTGTTTAGAAGAGGGAACGACGACGCGTATATATATATATATATATATATATATATATATATATATATATATATATATATATATATATATATATATATATATATATATATATATATATATATATATACCCTTGTGCAAATTAATTGAAACAAACTCAATAAATTCAGAAAACTAACAGAAAATGCTATTTTATTTAAATTTATACAAACTCAAAAATTTTTAGTTTATAATATGATCTCCACGACACTTTATTAACATTTGGACACGATTCGCCATGGATTCCACTAATTTTTTACTGTCATTTATAATATTTGTGTCCTTGTACCACACATGAATTAACGCCGCGATTAGCTTCTCCATAGTTGTACAGTCCATATTTAATAGGCGATTCTTGCATATGGCCCAGAGATTCTCAATTGGGTTGATATCCGGAGAGTTCCTTGGCCATTCCAATGTCTCAATTTGATTCTCAGACATGAATTTCTTGACAATTTTGGACGTATGGCAAGGAGCTAAATTCTGTTGAAAAATCCCTGTTCCATCAGGGTATCGTTTCTTCAATTCTGGAACAACTTTTTTACCCAGAATAGTAATGTACTGCTCAGAACGCATCATACCGTCAATAGGCTGCAAAGGTCCAACCCCATTGTAACCGAAACAACCCCAAAACATCTTCTTTAAAAAACACGAAAAAAAAGTTTGTTTCAATTAATTTGCACAAGGGTGTATATATATATATATATATATATATATATATATATATATATATATATATATATATATATATATATATATATATATATATATATATATATATATATATATATATATATATATATATATATATATATATATATATAATATTAATAATGAAATCGAACGATTTTAGTTTACCAAACTACGGCCTGCGGATCAAAACTGGCTCGGCAGCATTCCAGGCTATATTTTAAATTTTTAAACGTAAGTTAAACTTATTAAATATAATCAGAAAAATTACTGGAAGTGATAAGTTAGCTAGGGAGAAATAAATCGGAAAACTTAAAATGCCTTACCGGGATCGTTCAAATAGATTAAGTAAGCATTTTATTTCTTGGCAATGTTAGATCTTTTTGCTTCCCTTGTCAACAAAAATAGGCTAAATCACAAAACCTTCCATGCTTGCACGAGAAAGTAGTAACAAACAGTCTTATTTCTGCTTTGATTTTTGTTGTATCAATCCAACTTTAGAATTAGATTCGAATAAAATATGTAACACTGCAATGATGCTAAGTTTGCCTTTTAGTTTATTTTATAAAATTTTGAGTAGAATAATCTTAAGAAACTTTTTGCTTTTCATTTTTGTGGTCAAAAACTGACCTCTGTAACTCCTTTCCAACTTTTTTCATCCTCCAAATTTAACACCAATTCTTAATTCAATAATACAATTACTCCTCTTGTATACTTACATAATATTTAAATGCTGTTTAGTAAGAAAATATAATACATAAAAAATCGAATAAGGATTTAACCATGTAAATGTTTTCCAAATCCGATTCAATTATTGTTTGGAAATGCGGATTTGCAGTACAATACATAATAGATTTTGGATGTTTGAATGCATGATTTTCTCGTAAGTAATAATCTTCAGCCACTAAATATACCCATTCATACCGGTTGTAAACCGTGTTGATTCATATAATTTAGGGACGGAAAAAAATAGCTCTTAATATCGTCTTACATAACCGCGAAAATAGCCACAAGAAAAAAGAACTAATGACTGTGTGTTAGAGCAGCACACGCCCTGACATATCCCCATTTAACCCTCTTTCTATCTGAGTACTAATCTTTGATCCAATTCTTACACAAAAATTAACTACTGATGTCAGTGTGTGCAGTCCTACCCCATACCTTAACATTACATTCTGAAAGGGGGGGGGGGAATTTGACAAACGATGTTACCTTGACTTAGGAATGACGTCGTGGACTACACTGGACTACAAAATCGCAGTTTGATATGCATTTCGTTCCTTTTATTTTTTTTTAAACCAGTTATATAAATGACAGAAAATATATAATGGGGAAAAAATAGGATCCGCATACACATTTATTCATTTTCTGAAAGTTATTGACCGCTTAACTTTGCGCTCTTAATCCAGCTATGGGATTTTTATTTTTGGGTAATAACGAGATAGACGCAGAGTTATTAGTACTTAGTTTTCAAGCACCTATACGTTGAGACATTCAGCTACTAGACATTTTTTACGGTTACTCAATAAAAAAAAAATATTATTCTTTATTGCATAAAAATAATATCGGGGGGGGGGCAAGAGATCCCCCCCATCCTGTTTTCTGGTTATTGTTTATGCTTCTCATTTGTTTCCTTTACTTAAACGAACATTACGAATTAAATTGTCATTTTATAAAAATAAACATAATTAATAATCTTCTCAAAATTTTGGCATATTTAAAAAAAAAAAAGTTATTTGCCATTATTTACACTATTATTTCTTTCCTAAAAAATTATTTTTAGACAGTATTTTATAAGAGAAAAAGTATTTTCTTGATTATCTATTTTAAGAGCAAATAATGTTTTTTAAATCGTCTAATTCATTCGATACTTTTAAAAGCATCTAGTTTAGGCAAATATATATTTTCTAGATCATATAATTAAAAAGTGAACCATATTTTCTAGATCCTTAAATTTAAGAGCAAACAACAGGACTTTCCTGCTCATAACTTAAGAACAAAAAAAAAAAAAAAAAAAAAAAACTCTTTAGATCATTCAATTTAAAAACAAGCAAAATTTTCTGGTCCATCTGATTTAAAAGCAAACAATATTTTCCTGTTTATTTAATTCAAGAAAAAACTATACATTTTAGGTTATTTGACATAATTTGTGGTTTGATCTCATTTAATAGCATACAATGGTTATTAGGTCTTAATTAAAACCAAACAATATTCTATAGATCCTAAATAAAAAACAAACCATATTTTTAAGGTCATCTAACTTAGTAGCCAACAAGACTTTCTAATTTCTAGATCTTAGTTTAAGAGAAAACAGTTTTTTTTTTATTTAAATCAACTAATTTGATGAGTGGCCAAACATATTTTTTTTTCAATCAAGCAATTTAAGAGCAAACAATATTTTCTAGTTCATTTAATTTAAGATAAAACAATGGCTTTTAAATCATCTTATTTAAAAGCAAAATATAATACTTTTAATGTCCTAATTTAAGAAAATAGAAAACTTTTCTTCATAATTTGAAAACACAAAATGCATTTAAGACAATCAGATTTACAAAGCAAACAATATTTTTTAGATCAATTAAAGCGAAAACAATATATTCTATATTGTCTAATTTAAATGCAAACAATACTTTTCAGATCATCTAATTTTAGAAGAAAAAAAATGCTTTTTTCAGGTAATCTAGTTTAACACTAAACATACCATAACAGGTCAGATGACCGTTTAGGAACTTTTGCATCGAAAATGAGCTTATCATCTTATCGTTTTTGCGCATTTGACTTCATGACTTTTCCTAACATTTATCCACCGTTAATATTCTATTATTATTATTATTTTGTATTTTGTTTGTTTCGAATAATACTTGTCGTATACCTATTCCTACCACAACCGGTCATTTGACCGGGAGAACAATTTATTGCTTTATAAGGTCATCGGATCAGAAATGACGATGTAATGCGTGTTCAACGTATTGCATTCGATGAGTTGCACATTTCTGCAAAGACTGTTGCGCAGTTAGTACAATCAGAATGACTGTGAATTCAAATTTCAAGAAAGCACCTGAAATTTTAGATTGGCAGTTTTGTGTAAGAAAAAGTGACAAAAACTAAGTCTTTTGGTAGGTAGCTTATATTTTATTTTGATAGCTTTACTTCATTTCTACCAAACTGTTAGCTTTTACCCAGAAAAATGTCGAAACAATCAAGACAGCACAAGTTCTTAAAAGAAATAATATTAATTATAAGAATTATAATTCTTATAATTCTGATATATTCTAATAATTATAAGAATTATAGAAATAATAATAATTAGAAGAAATATGTTTGCGGAAAATATACAATGGTAACACCCTGTATATGTAAAAAATGCGTTGAGCAATAAATTAAAAATTCTTATTCTTTGTGTTTGTAAAACATACAAATTGGTAATATACAAATTTGTTTAATTATAATAAAGTTTTTTTAGTTTATTTCCTTCCTAACATCCATATTTCATACATTCAATCAATAAACATAAAGTTCGGTAATTTGACCGACTATGGTAGAAATAGGTATAGATTAAGTACTGGCATGTTTAGTGTTAAGAACAAACAGTACTTCAAATTCCAGCAAACAGTGCTTTCTAGATAATCTAATATAAACGCAAACACTATATTTTAGATAATTTTCCCTTACGAAAAGACACATTTATCAATTTTTCTTTTTCTCCAAGGAAACAAACGAAAACGAGCAAAAGCTATCTTTAAAGAATCACAGAACATTTTTCAAAATGGAGCAAACACTGGAGGGTGGAGCCGAAATAATGTCCAGTTAGTCACTTTATTTCACTAATATTCTCCTTTCCCCCCAATCATTTCGTACGCCCCCTTCATAGTCATTTACACCCTCGGCCACGAAGATAGAGAAGTGCGAAGAGGAGGAGAGGAAAATCTTTCCAATGTTTCGCTTGCCACAAATTTTTAATCTATTAAATTTTGGGCGCGGCTGCTGCTGGTGGTGGTCAGAGTCGGCTTCTCTCTACCTGGTGGTTTTGCGGGGGTGTGTGTAGCGAGAGGTTTTTATGAGGTCTTTACGTGCCGGGCACAAAAGAGGCGGAAGGGACAAAATAATAACTCTTCAATTTGAGAGTAATAACACAAATGGTCTTGTAAAAGTGATCGCCCCTGTTTTGCGTGAGGATTCTTTTTTTGGGATTATGTTGGCTAAAGTATCCTGATTTTAGAGCGGTGTCTGACTCCGAACTGTGCAAAATAAATTACTTATCTATATCCAATATTTATATATTATTCTGTATCCAATATATAGTCGCTCCCATTTAATTGCATAGCGAATAATCGAATAACCCGCTTATACGAATAAAATGTAACGGAACGAAATCGTTTCATATGAATGTTAAATTTCCTTGTTTAGATATTTGTCGTTTCCAGTCCTCGCTTAATTGCACAAAGAAGAGGTAGCGTAAACTAACCAGTTAAGGAACACTTAAGCTTCGCTTGCCTTTTGAAAAATCATAATGATTTCAAAATTTTAAATTTTAGTTAAATGACAGAGTCAACATATTTGTTACTAATTGCAAATTATGTAAAAAAAATTGTAGAGAACTTACATAATATTGTTTTAAAGTTTTGGAGGTTCAAATAACAAGTAGTAAGAAGACCAAGTGAAGGAACAGCTCTTACCAGAGAATGAACACAAAATTTCCCAGTAAAGGAACACTTAATTTTGGTTATTTTTTTGAATGCTCTTTATTAATTTATAAGCCATACAAATATCTAAAAATAAGCCTATTCTTGAAATTATAACATACAAATACTTGGAAACTGTTAACTTTTTTTTGTAATCATGAATTAAAAATTAAAGTGTCAACATATTAACACATACTGTACATTCACTGGGAAATCTATGCCCAGTAAAGGAACATGCCTGTTTCCTCACTGGTTAGAAGTTGTTTTTCGTATTTGTAACATACTTTTGATGCAGATTATCATTAAAGTACAAGGAAATTAAAGTTTATCTTTTATTTTCATTAACTTAGAAAAAAAACAGTAAAGGAACACTTGTTCCAACACTGGGTTATGCTATGATGCTTAAAATAAATAAAGCGTAACTTCAATAACTATATTTTGAATTCTCTTTTTCACAGTGAGAAAAATAAAACTACTACATACAATTAATTTCACTTTAAACAGATAAATACAAGCACTTACCTTTTAATTTTATCAAAGAATCAACGTGTTGCACAGATAATAACAAATTCAAAATTTTTTACAGAGAACGCTATGTGACCAGGTAATCCAATACATTGTTAGATGACTTCCTATTGTTTGGCAGTAAGCTATTGTTACGAATCAATCTAAAGAAAAACTTTCAAAATCTTATTTTTAATCAATATATATAAAATGTTCCTTCACTGGGTCGTGTTCCTTCACTGGTTGGTTTACCCTACTGAAATTAAGAAAACAGTTTATTTTTAAGAAATGTTTCACCACCTAGCAGGAAATTTTCAGGAAAGAAGATAAGATATAATAGGTGGTCACTTCAATAGGGACTCTGTTGTTCATCTGTTGTCTCTGCTGTCCAAATTCATTGTTCAATAGGGACTCTGTTCATTTGTTGCTCTGAACAGGTGTTAAGAGCATAGTTTAGGAATTAATCTAATCTTGCTGGCAGTTATACATTGGAGTGAATGAAGGAGTTTTACCCCTCTTTATTTACTTCCCTCACACATCACTTAAAATGTAAAAAGGTATAGAGTGATTTGTTTCACAGTGAAGACTTATGCTCCCTTCCTGGTGTGCTAATAGCTTTGATAAAAAAAAGTTTCACAAATACACACTAGTGTTACAGTGTGTTTTTCTCTAAAGTAGAATAATCATTGCTTACTCCAGTGAGTAGAAGATGAGAGTGAAAAGGAATGATTAGGAATAATCGAAAAAGAAAAGAAAAAACGAAGTTTTTTATGAAATAAATTTCAAAAATCCCAAGCTGAAATAGCAAATTAATTTGGAATTTCTCAAGTTTCGAAAAGAAAAAAAATCTTAAAGTATTCGGAAGGAATGCGCAAGTCACGAAAGTCTTAGTAAAAATAAAGAAAGGGAAATAAATTTTGATAAATTTACAAATTAAACAGGTATAAAAACAGTCTTCAAATACAGATTTTTTTTGAAAAAAAAAAACAAAATAATATTATAGTATCTGTATTATTTTTTTTATTAGCATAGATTTATTTTTATGTAACTTTAAATGATATTTATACTTTACAATACTAACACAGACATTTTGAATTATAATTGAGTATTAGTCATGAAATTGAGTTTATTTATAAAACAAAACACTATACTGTGCATTAGATACCATTAAAAAGTAAACTTTCGTAAAAATTAAGCACTTAATATTGAATAATACCCTCCTTTTTTTAATCGAATAACCCGCTTAATTATATAGTGTTGGCTGGAACCAATGGTATTCCTTTCAGTGGAGTTGACTGTATTATTCTGTATCCAATATATAAGTATGATTTTAATTAGTGTTATCTGAACTGTGAGAAATAACTTACTTTACTGTATCCAATTTTTTTTCGAAGTAAAGCTATTTATAGTTAAATAATAAACTATTAATTTAATTATATAAATGCCCGCAAAAAATTTAGAGTTTTTTTTTCTCGGGGTGGGGAGGGTGGTTCTGTAAGCTAATAATGTCAAATTTAAGGTTGTCCCTGATAAAATATTTGAGGAAAGTAGAAAATTACAGTTAAGAGTTTCTTAAACACAAAGCAATGTTTTGAGTTTAAACTATCTATAATGTCTTGCAGAAACGAAATGTCTTGGTTTTAAAACAATTCTAAAATAAAATCTTCATTAAAATCTTCTTTAAATAAAGTCGCTAAATAGGCGAGATTGATGTATTAGATGCTGCGATGTCGTTTGGTGTTGCTAGTTGTAAATCGCGAAAATTATTATTAAAATATTTTATTTTGTCGTGATTTAGGAGAATTCTATTTTATGTTTTATTTATATATTATTTTTAATCAAAAATTGAATTTTAAATTTATTCTTTCGTTTCAATATCTCAGTGTTCTAATATAAAAAATACAAATCTACGTACTTACAGCTTATTTTCTGAAAAACAATTTTTACTTATTTCAATTGCACAAACGGGAACAAGTTTATGAATAGCATGTAACTATATTTTATTTACAGGAAATTTACAATTGAAAAATAATAATTTTTACCATTTTGTTAAAATACATTCTGAAAAGAGTTTTCCACCCCTTAAAATATGTAAAGTCTTAATATACTATACATATGTACTATAATAAGATGCTACGTACTAGAGCTCAACAATGAATTTTATCATGCATCGGAATTTAGGTCGTATGATTCCTGAGATATCGAATTTTAAATATGCGATTTCTTTTCAAATTCGCTATCGTATTCGACCGATGTCATTCAAGTTTTGTATTCTGCCATGCAAAATTAGATACTTTAGAATGATGTAAAAATTGTGTACCTTACAATTCAAAATTTTTTTGACTGTAATTTATATTAAATAAAATAATAAAAAATATTTACTAAAATTTACTTTTTGCACGGAATTATCGTTGGAAAAACAAATGTTATTATTGTGTGCAAAAATTTGATAGTACAAAAAATAAAATTTACATTAGGGGGTTCAAACTTTGGACCAAACTATTGGGACCATTAATCCCAGACTGCGGCTACCCCCATATATTGGGATCGGAAAAAGGTATGTTTATTTAGAGAAAGTACTTGCATAAATTATATGCTTATTAGTTTCTTGAAATGTGTTTCTAAGGTTAAACTGTGTTTGAAAATTATTACTTGTTTAAGCTTTTGTATATTATTAAAATGTTTTGTTTTTACTAATATTATCTTAGTTTTTTTAAAAATAGTTAATTTCTTAATTTTTTTCCAACGTGTTTTGAGTAAAATATATAAGTTGTATTTGATTTTATTTCGTTAAAGAGTAAAATGGAATAATTTTGTTTTGAGAAAACTGTCCATATCATCTCAATGCTTAACTGTAAACATGACTAATTAAATATCTAATTTTAGCATATTATCTCAAAATTATTCGCGTATTTATAAGAAACTGGTGAACTTTTATAAGTCATAGCTTTAAAAATGCAAAGATGTAAGGAAAAAAATTATGATAATTTTTTTTTTTTTTTAAAAATCACACTAAATATTTAAACTTGGAGAGTGCTATGCTATGTATTGATTAATATTATTATTATTTTCTGATGGAAATTTTTTGTAAATCAAAATGAACACGTTGTTTTACTTCTCTAAAAATGACATAAAGAAATAATTTACTTCAAAATTAAAACCATTGATTTCGTATTGTTTATTAAATGAGGGGAAACACCGTTTCAATTCTCTTACGCTCTCGCGTTAATTACGTAATGACGCATCACAAAACCTTTGCCCCGTGATAGAAATTAGATTTCTGATTATAGTTTCATCCTCTTCTCGATAGATGTCGCTACCGTAACTTTGCATTCTGTGGTAACACAAGTTGTTTCTTCCTCACAGGTTTTTTTCTAATGTATGATTTTTCTCTTCGCCTTTTTCAGAGAACTTTTTAAACTATACAGACCTAAATTTAAAGCAAGGTTAAAAACAGGTTTTAATGGACTGAGGTCAAAATTTACAGCAGTACTTATCATACTCATCAAAATTATTAAAAAAATTATTTTCATATTTCGTAGAAGAGCTTTTATTTAAAATTGTAGTTTTATTGATATAAAAAAGGAATTGTCTTCAATTTCCGTTTGAAAAATAATTTAAAAACCAAGCAAGCACTATTAAGCTAATTTATTTTTTGAAAGTTTATTTATTTATTTATTTGTATATATTTATTCATTTACTTATTTTTATTTATTTATTTATTTTTATATATTTATTCATTTACTTATTTTTATTTATTTATTTATTTAATTTTTATTTTTTTATTGATTTGCTTTTCTGGCCCTCAAAATAGGGGTATTTTGTTTGTTTATAGGGTTTTTAGATTGTGACAATCTGAAAAATATGGTTCCGAGTTTGTGACCTTTAATGCGTAAATTTTTCATTTCGCGTAATTGTGCGTAAATTTTTTTTATTATTTATTTTAAGCATGTTCAAAAAATTGTTTAAAAAAAAAAAAGCATGTTTTTAATTAAGTAAATTTAAAAAACAAAATCCAAAATTTCATTCGATCCAATAATTTTTAAGAAATGAAAATTTTAAAATGCATATTGAAATTTAAAAATTTAAAATATTTTTCAGTGTGTAGAAAGTGAAATTAACATTAAGAGGCTCAAATCTTAGGTCGCTCTTTTGCCTTAACTATTGAGTCCGTCTTTTCCTAATTGCGGCTAACCCATTTTTTGGTGGTCAGAAGTTCAGAAGGCTTGTTTACTGAAAAAAATACTTTTTCTGAGTAATTACGTTACTTAAAATATCATCTGCACAAAGCATGTTTAGGATAAGCAATTCATTAAGATTGTATCGTAGCATATGAAAATTCAATTATTAGATTAAAAATTAATAGTGTTCTATTTTATTTTGAGTGTTGTATATTGAAAATAACTAGGTAAATCAAAATTAAAATAGTGAAGTGCGATTTGACGCCATATTTATCATTAAACCATGGTTTCCTTCAAGCTAAGTACGAAGCATTTCTTGAAAAAAGTTCCGAAAAATAATAAGCAAAAATTACATTCAAAACGTTCATATTTGTGTATCGATACAATCTCAAAGCATCGATAAATAGTGCAATCGATACTCATTACAACCGAAAGTCTGTTATTTTTACAAGAATAAGGTTCTATAGAACACCTGCTGCTACCACTTGATTGTTCTTACCACCATTCATTCAACAGACCTTAGGGCTTCTTACAACTTTTAATAAGAAAGGAGATATTAAATAACCCTTGCTACGAAATACAGAACAAAAAATTGATTTATTTTCGGAAGAAAAAAAATGGCGCTTTTTCACGATTTAGCTTTCAGGTTGTATCACGATTCGGGCAGAAAAAAATAAAACCAGAACGAATCCAACCACCCTAAGCATCTACACTTACTACTCATTATTAATTTCGTTCCTCCTAACTTCCTCTCATGGTACACAAACCCCCTTATATTCAATCTGCAGAAAAAAAGAAATTTTTTTTTTCGTTCTTCGATATTTCTTAGAGTAAAATCGTGGTGATTACATCTTTTTTACTTTACTAATGCGCATAATATAAAAACTTAGGAGATATGGAATAAAAAAATAAAAAAATTCGGGCAGAATTCAATTTGGGTCATACGCTTGCAAACAAGGGTTTCTATTGTCTTTAAAGCCAGGCGTATGTTTTTTCAACAAAAAGGCTTTATTTGAAGGATATTTTTTTATGCGTATGCGTGTATAGTTTTTTCACCTTAGAGACTTCTTTCATGCTTTTCTTCCGAGAGAACTTCAAAATGTTCTATTCTGTTCTATGTGAACTAAATGTATACTATAGACGACAAGTATTTTTTTCGCAACGGCTATTTTGTATCTGTCATTTAAAATAACGTATTACTTTCAAATGTTTGTTACAAAATACTACTTATTACTATAAATTAATTTTTATTTAAATATGCGCAAAAATGTGCTCATCAAAAAAAAAAATTTTTTTTTCAACTTTTTTTCATTTGTTCGGCCTCTTCCTCTCTCGATGATGATGATGATGACAACTGCGTCTATCTTTAAAGAATAGCTTCGTACTGGAAACACTTTTTTTTTAAAACCCCAAAAGTGAGGGAATATTGTCAGAAACACAATTAAATATTATGAAAAGTACAGTCTAATGTAAAGGACCAATGGAATAAAAATTTCTTACTATATATTAAAATTTAACGATCGCAGTTTTCCATTGTGGTCAATACATTTTTATTGGCTGGAAAATCACATGGTAGGATCCAGTTTTGCCAGGTAAATTTTTATATTGGTTTGGTTGTCATCAGCATAAAATTGTTATAAGTCATAAAGTTATTGTTTTCGTGTACATATTTTTGTTTTCCTAATTTAAAGATTAAAATTCAGAGCTATAAGCGTTAAGCAGAGAGCTCGCCGCACTTAACTATTCTCAATACTCAATAAAGATTAAAATTATCTGTACTGTTATCATTACGTTTTTGGTTTGTTTGATTTCTAAATTGATTGTTTTTATTATTATTATTAGAATAATGCAATTCTACGTTACATTTATAATAAAGTTATTTAAATCGGCGTCTGATCTTATTAACGGTTTTACAATTATTATTTTTTGGTGCAAATTACATCAATATACTACAGTCGAACTCGTTTATAACGAGCACAAAGGGACCGTAACATGTACTCGTTAAATCCGAGTGCTCGTAAGGCAGGCGTGCAACCAGAAGAGGGGTGGGGGGCTGGGAGGTCAAATTATTGAGATTACATAAAATTTAATTAATACTTACTTACTTTAATTAATTTAATTAAATACTTTTCTTAATTCAATGATAACTGTCCCCCCCCCCCAACCAGCAAAAAATTTCTAGTTGCACTACAGTCTTAAAGGAAAGAAGCAATAAACGGAAAGAAAAATAAAGGAAAAGATTCTTACCAAAACATTAATTTTTTTCATTAATCTACATATTTAAAATAGTAATTTGTTAGCTTACTTTGAAGTTTCAGTTCGCGGTTTTTTTTAATTTCGCTCGCATTTCTTATCATTTTGAAAAAAAGATTGCAAGACAGAAAAATATTGCTCGCTAAAACCGAGTCTTGCTCGTTAAAAGCGACTTCTGTTCCATAGACTTAACATTGATCCAACCAAATATTCTCGTTTCCCTCGGTAAATCCGAGTTCTCGTTAAATCCGAGATCGTTATAAACGAGTTCGACTGTATTATTGTTAAAGAGATTCATTAAATGATTCAGAACTTAACTTTCTGCTTCATGCACAAAGTGATAAATGCAAAAATTGTATATAAAATACATCCGTCCGTTTGGTAAGCAAAAATTTCAAACTACAGTTGTTAACTCAACATATTTGTTATAACAATATACTTTTTATTTTAAATGTTATTTCAAAAAATGATTACTCAGAGAAATTATTTATGTTCTCTTATAGATCTTAATAGTATCGTAAGAGAAATATTGGGACGTGGGAAGTGGAGATACAAGTGTTCTTTTTTTAGAACATATATTTTTAGTTGAATAATTTCAACCATTTTATACCAAGAAACAGCAATTATTGCGAATCAATCATCGGGGCTGGTAAGCATCAGCGAATATAAGAAGACAGTGAAATGATAACACATAACCAATCACAGAAGACTTGCGGTTAGTAACGCACAAAACAGCCAATTAAAATTGAGAACGCATGTGTGAAAAGGTAATAGTTTTTAAAAATGCTGCTTGATAAAATGTTACAACTAAACTTACCAGCTAAAGCTGAGTGGCAATTTTTATTTTATTTTGATGGGGCTCTATATTTTGAGTATGTCTAATGATGGTGTCACAGTATTCCATTGTTGTCCGTGCATTTCTATTGGCCTAAAATTCACGAGGTGGGATCCAGTTTTGCCTCATTCATTTCAATATTGTTTTGGTTGTCATCAGCATAAAATTAACAAAAGTGCTAAAGGCATTGTTTTCCTTTAAATATTTTTGCATCCCTAATTTGAAGTTATTTTCGAGTGCTGCTATTATTAGCGAAAATATTAAATTATGGTTGTGAACTCATCAAATTTGTTTGAACAATGTAATGTATTAAGAATATAACTGTTATTTTAAAAAATGATTGCTCCGAAAAATCACTTCTGTTCACCAAGAGATCTAATTGTTTATAATACTAAAAGATAGTAATATTTGGACGTGAGAAGTAGAGGCACAAGCGTAAGCAAACAGAATTCCTTTTAGTATATATATGTTAAGTGAATAATTTCAACTTTCGTAGAAAAACTGTTTTTAGCCAAGAAAAGACAATTATTGCGAAGCAATCATAGGGGTTGGTGAGCGGCAGCGAACAGGGGGCCTAGCCCCCTAGTATATAAAAAAAAATATTGAGAAAATTGTATTATCAACTTCAGTATAAACTTCAAATCTTATTATCATTCTCTAATCATAGTCGTCAAAGGTGCTTAAATATCCTTAAACTGTAATTTCTTTAAACTGTAATATCTTTTAACTGTAATATCTTTAAACCTTAAATCGCTTAAATATCTTTAAATTGGTAGCACTTAAAATATTTACTGAAGGAATCAGAAACATTGTAAAAACTATTGAAGGGGTCTATTTAGTTTAAGGGTTTACGGCACCATATGGATAAGAATTTTTTTTCACTCCAAAAGAACATTTTTACATTAAACTTTTTCTCCGTGTTTTTCTAGATAGATACTTTACAAGTTTCCGAAACTTTTATTAGGTAACAGATTTATTGTCCACGTGAAAAATGGTATTGTTTTCTTTTAAACAAAAATGCTTACCCGAACAATTTAAAAATGTGGCTGATCATTATGCTGCTCTAAGCTCTTGCAATGTAAAAATATATATATATATATATAGAAAAACAATGTTACGATTTAGTGACTATATAAACTTTAGTATCGCTCTCTGCAACCTGAAATTGTGGCTTTGTACTTAATTGGGTTTAATAGTTTTGATAATCAGTACTATTAGTTTAAGTAATCTTATAAAATCTTGTGCAGCATCTTTGCAAGGAAATCGTGCCCATGCGATTAAGGTTTGCTGCATTAAATTAAAAACAGGGGGGAGAGGCGTAAGAAATCGGTAGCCTTTATGCAACCGATATTTAAAAAGCACACGGTTTGATTCTAAAGGAATCGTTTTATTCGCTGCTTTGTAATCGAATGAAATAAGCGTTTGTGTTTTAGGGATTGTTCTTTCTTATCGTCTGTTCATGGGAAGTGTTCGATCTACGAAATTCTAGAATAAGAACGTATTGGGAAGGACACAATGGAAATCTAATAATGCACCCGAAAAGAATAATGAACCTCGTTGCACCTTCTGAGAAAAAGAGATTTAAAGCGCCCAAGATTCATTTCGAATAGAAGCATGAAGGGAAAGGGGGGGGGGAGATCTTTCATTTATGATGAGTTTTTGCTCTCTTTTGCACGAATAAATGAAAATGGCGGACTGACTTCATTCCAAGGTTTTTGCTATTTCTTTTTTCTCCTCCTTATTGTCTTAAGACTTTTCTGAAAAGAAATAAGGGGGAGACGGAGCTTGAAAAGAAAAAGATGTATGGGGGGGGGGAGAAGGAAAATTTATTTTCTTCAGCGGGAGTTTTTCAATCTCCCCTTTTCTTTTCCTATAACTTACATCTTTCTTTTTAAACATTTTTCTCTAAACAATGTTGATGAACTTGGGAGCTTTTCCTCCATCGACTTCAACAATTTCATTTTCTTCCAGAAATCTCTTCCTCGTTGTTATTTATATAACTTCACTGTTGAATCCTGTTTCGCAACTGAAAGAATGGGATTATTAAACTTTTATTTATTTATTTATTCAGTGCATAACTTTGAAAGAGTGAGCGTCTAACAGTGCATAGTTACTGATGAGCAGGTTGCTTTTTCTCATTCCCAGTGAATGGGGTGAAAATGTCCATGTTATTTATATGGCATCACTGTAGAGCAGCGGTCGCCAAACTTTTTTGATTATCGACCCCTATATAATTTTTCGAAATCTCCATCGACCCCCGCAAAAGTAATTTTCTGTTAATTAAAATAAAACTCTATTAGATACTGTGTTTATACATTTATTTTATGATTTTAAACATTTATTAAAGTAATAGTACATTATGTAACAATAGTTTTATGAAAAATATACTAATATTGAAATTTAAATACCTTATTATTAAATAATAAGTAATTATGCATAAGTAGATATAATAAGTAAAGTAACTGAAGATTTACTGCTTCTTGATCAATAAGATGGGTGGGCCTGGTGTTTTTTTGCAAGGTTCGCTATATTGGGTTCAAAATTGGTCAATTTTAATTTTCGTCAAAATTGGTCAATTTTGTAATTTTCGTAAAAAAATACAAAGTGTGCTATAGTTTTGTCGCGGGCTGTACTAATCCATATCATTAATGCTTACTTTCTTTTTTGTGCATTGATAATTAAAATTGATATCTAAACCAAACGAATAGTTTTATCGAAACAATAACTAATTATCCAAAACTATAAAAGTTTTAATAATGACACTGCAAATATTCAACACAGTTTGCAAAGATAGTTGAAACTGCGTATGATATTTGCATTTGTAACGTCAATGCTCGTCACACGAGACATTTGGACAAGCGCACATATGCATATAACTCATAAACTGCGCTGAGTTCGTGCCACTGCGCGGTGGTACGTACATACTTGTTTCACCCCAATAAATATACGTTTATTAATTTATGTTTTATAAAGAAACTGATATTGAGTCAATTATAAAAAAAAATCACAAATTTTACATACTTAATTAGGTATGTGTGATTTGCGTATTGAGAACTGTTTCTTTTTTCGACCCACAATTGACCCTTCCGATTCGGATCGACCCCCATTCACCCCCCTGTCTCAGATCGACCCCTGCTTTTGTTAAATAGACCCTTGGGGGTCTATATAGACCACTTTGGCGACCTCTGCTGTAGAGGCATCCCGATACTCAACTGAATCAAAAGTGTTGAAATTTTATTCAATTTCCTACTATTAGTTCACATTCTCCCCATATTTTGTTCAAATTTTCAATCTTTAATAAAATACTTTTTATTCATACACTCAAGTTCAAATACAGTTTTTTTTAAAACTTGTAGTGGATGACACTTGATGTTTATACAGTTTTTTAAAAATATTAAATTAATCATTAAATAGAGATGAGCGAAAAACGAAATGGAATTTTCTGATGGGTTAAGCGTTAGTCATTGTTTTAAATTTTACTAGAAGCGAAACAATTTATTCAAGATAACATCAGTGATAATTTCTAACTTATAGCTCTATTTGAATAAAAAGTAGTTTATTGCGCACATTAAAATATTTAATTATTTTATATTCGCTGTGTCAGATAAATTCAATAAAGAACGTGACGTGGTATCACGTGTGGTCCACGTCACCAAATGTATACTTTTATAGTTCTCTGATATACCACGTGCCTTTTTTTTTCAATTCCAATTATTAGTTTCGCACTGTCCCTATATATATTTATATATCTTGTTCAATATTCTCCCTATATATATTTATATATTTTAGTTCTATATGGACGAATTTTTTTTTATAATTATTTAGTAAAAAGTAATTAAAATAAAAATTTTCTTTGTTGACTTAAGTAGGAATTTACTTTAATTTTTTGTTTTATATTGCTTGCTTATTCAACTATCGCATGCATCAAAAGAATACACGCTTAAAAATACATTGTTCTTAACGGATAAAAGAACTGTAAATAATTTCAGCGTATTTTAACGTAAAAAATGGTGGCAACTACTTTTCACCAAAGTGGTGTTCCACTACACCAAGAGCCAAGAATATTTTCTTATGGCTATTCACCTTAAATATTACTTTAAATAACGTTCTTTTGTTCAGCATGTCCTATAGAAAAGAATAAATATATAAATAAATAAATATAAAAGAATTAATTGATTTCTGCTTATTTATTAGAGCAGGTAACAATTTTTAAACGAAACAGAAGCTTGCATTCATTATAATTGGGACCAACTAGAGCCAAGAGGAAAAGCTCCAAAAAAGGACGAGTCGTTAAATGTCGCTGGATTGTAAATTAGCTTCCTGGTGTAGTGAAGCACTAAAAATGTACTTTTACACTTCTTGGTGTAAAGTAACTGCCACCATTTTTGTTATTCAGTAGCGCTACTTGCCTTATTGGTCTACGACAACAACAGCATCTAAAATTTATAATCACTATGAAATATGATACACATAAGAGTCAGTTAAGTTATTTTTACGATACAATATAAAGTAAGAATCAGTCATTTAGGATGCATATATTTACAATATTTCTTAACATAAAATTAGTTTGTTAATCAAAGATAAAACTCAGTGGCGCGACAGCCCATAGAGGGCCTAGGCCTACTGTGCCCATCTCAGTTTTCTTGACCTTGGGCTCTGGTGTGCAGGAGCAGATGTTATCAAAGATAAACACTGTAAAAAATTTTGGTGTATAGTTGCCCCTTCTTTTGATTCTAAGGTAAACTAAATTTCTTACTGTGCATATTATTTACTTTTTTATTGTTGTAATTTTATTTATTTATTCATTTTTCGTTTATTTTTTTGCTAACAACCCATATTTTCATGCGCATTAGAATCAATTTATGTCTATGCTGCAAAAATATTTTGTTCGTAAAACAAGCACATTTTTTGTTATATATTCGCATTTAATTCCTTCAAACAACTGCTATTTGGTCTATTTTATTAAATTTTTTGGCACGATAGCTACAAATATACTTAAAAGCATACATATTTTACCGCAACACCAAAAAATGGTGGCAACGGCACACCAAAATTTTGTACAGTGTAGGTGTTTGTTTCCATTGTCGAAGACGATTTCATTTATTTCCCAAACCAATTTAATTTCCAGTGTTATTTGCGTATATGACTTTTAATTTTCTTCCAAAAACTAGCTGATTTTTTTGGTGTTGAATAACTTTATTGTAGAACCATTCCAGTTACACAACTGCAATAAAAGGTAGATTAAACTTTATTTGTTCCTCAATTATTGCATGCTTTAAAAGAATACCCGTTTAAAAACCCATAATTGTTGATGGAAATGGAGCCTTAGCCATTTTCATGGAAGTATATTTATTTTATTTTATTTCTACATTACTGCAACTTCTCGTATTATTTATGTCTGTCTACATTGTTCATTGCAGTTACGCGCCTGAAGGAGTTATTAAACTTTACATTTACATTCATTTTTCCACGAACTTCTATGAACTTCAACAATTTCATTACTTTGTAAAAAGTCTATAACTTCTTTTGCTGTTTAAATATCTTCACTTTTAAAATGTATTTTTTTGCATTCGAAACAAAATAATTGTTACACTTTATTTATTCTCTTATTGCGAACCTTAAAAGAATGACCCATTAAAAAAAAATAAAAACGAACGTTAAAAAACCTAGTTCTTGATGAACAGGAAGTTTCAAACATTTCTATGGATTACAGAAATTTCAGTTTCTTCCAGAAACTCTAATTTTCTTGTTGTCTTTATTGTTGAATCCAGTTACGTAACTGAAAGAAAAAAATTTTTTTTTAATTTTTTATTTATTTATAGTGCATTTAAAAAGAATGTATATTCAAATATACATAATTAACACTTAGAAGCTATTAGAACATTATATCTTCAGTTCTGGTTATAAATGCTCTAATCAAAATTTCAAATTAGGTTAGGATTAGGTTTTCATTTTTATTTAATTTCTATCCTTTTCTGTTAAGCCTGTTTTTTCTGTTAAGTCGAAAAAATAACTTTGCTGACTCTTATGCTATCATTCTAAAAATTAAAATAAAATAGAAATAAAATAAATTAAAATAAAATTAAAATAAAATAAATAAAAAAATTAAAATAAATTTCAGTTTTACTGAACATTAAAAATGGTGGTTACATTAAAAGTTGGGTAAATGAACATTAATGGTGTATTTAAACAGCAAAAACCTCGATTTAACTCATTTTGATTTTACCGAATTCTTCGACTAAACGAATATTTTTCTGTCCCGACAAAAAAGGTGCTAAAATGCTCTCATTTAACGAATTTTTAGCTTTTATTTAACGAACAACAATCACTGAAAAAAAAATCGCAGATTAAAAAAAAACTGAAACTTTGAATTTTTCGCACTTAAAATTTTGAATATTTCACACCCTAATCGACGTGTGTAAATATATGTATTATTTATTAAATTTTAAAAGTAAATAGCGTTAAGGAATTAATATCATTTTAAAGTTGATTTCCTAACGTATAACTTATAATTTTTAAGCTCGTAGTAAACAATAATCACTTTTTTTTTCATTATCTGCATATCTGAGGGTATTTTGCATTGATATTTTTATACCATATTCATTACAAAAATTGATATTTGATTTAACGAAAAGATCCCTTGCAGCCAAATAACTTGGGCCCTCATTCGTCCAAAATTATGAATTTTGGCCCAGTAAGGCTTCAAAGGGCCTTTATTTTTCCGAATTTTCCGATTCACCGACCACTTTACAGTAACTTTACACCCAATATAGGTCCTATATAGAATTGTCAGATTCACCCGATATTTTGTATCCATTATTTAGCCAATGCAGGTTCTATATTGGTCAATGTAGACCCTATGTAGACCATTCTAGGATCCATATTAAAAAATCTAGACATCCCTATATGGGTCCCTCGGTGCTTCTTATAGGACTCATATGTCGAGCCATGGTAAAGTTGTTGCTAAGGATTCGTCGGTCCCAATCCATTCGTTAAATCGAGGTCCAACGGTATTAAAATACAATTTTATACTTAAAATACAATTTTAAATCTTAATACAATTTTATGTTTAGGTACCTTCCCTTATCGAGTATTTGTTGTTCGTCGGACTCTTCCTAGAAGGGGATAATGAGTGAAAAATTTGAAGGGGACAGATTGCATATTTTCCACGCTATAAATCGTTGAGTTTAACGTTTTTCTTCTTCATAATCTCAATTTCCGTTAAGAGAAGAGGAGAAAAAAAAAAAGTCTAAACAAAAAAAGAAAACTAAACACTATAGAAAGCCAGCATTTGCTGAGAAGATAAACTTGTAATTTTGTTGACACAAGTCATTTCCTGCCACAAAAAACCTCATTCATTATTCAACAGTCTTCTTCGCTTATACTTTTTTCTTCTTCTTTTTCTTCTCTTCTTTATTGTCGCCAACAAATTTGCCACTTTCTCTTCTTCATCTTTCTACAATGGATAAGGATGATGCAGGCTTTGATGACACTGAACCTTGACCCTGAACTTCATTGCAACCGCAACAGCTACGGTTAATAATTTGAGTTGTTTGCTATTTTTTTTCCTTCTCTCATTTTTTTAATTTTACAGAGGCTTCTATTCCACAAAAATACCCGATTTCTTTTATTTTATTTTATAACGTCGTTGATTAGCCGACCCGATTTTGGGTTTACCACTACTAATGCTCAACTCCGTAAGAAAAATCTATATCCCAAGACAATGAAACTCCTGGATCAAGTATTGGGAGAAATTTGCCTTCGTGGAGGACTTTTTAATGGAACTAACCCGCATTTGCGTTACATGGAGAGAAAGACCACGAGAACCTTCCACGGTTAGCCTGACGGCAAGGGAACTCTAACCCATGATCCGTCAACTACTGAAGATATTTTACGTCAGCACTGTGGTCGATGCAAGCCAGATGAGAAATTCGCACCGACCAGCCATCGCTGGGATTCGAACCCGTTTCACCTAATTGGAAGACGAATACTCCATTCCCTGAGCACTCACGGCTCTCTGCAATTGTTGTCGATATGCCGACTCGATGCAATTGCTACAGTCAGCCCGAATGTCTTTAGGCTAATTGAAAATTGTAAAAATCTTACTCAATCAGCCTAAATTTTCTTAAGCTCATTGCATTAAACTTAATAGGGTCATAAAAACGTCTTGGAATAAATGAGGGTAATAATCAATGTTATATCCCGTAATAAGCCCAGATCTAAGTAAATTCATTGTAGTACACCTAAAAGTATCAGGCTTATTAGAAAATACTGATAATTAGCTACGTTTAATAATTTGAGCTGTTTGCTACTTTTTTTCCTCCTTTTTTTTTTTTTTTTTTAATTTTAAAGAGGCCTTTATTCCAAAAAATTCGAATTTCTTTTTTTTAATTTTATAACCGTCGTTGAGCAGTCGACCCAACTTTGGGTTTACGACTACTAATGTTCAACTCCGTAGTCTTGTAATTTTGAACCCAATCCAGACGATAAGGAAACTCCTGGATCAGTACCCCTAGAGGTATGATTCGTTATGGGAACATGGAGGACTTTGTAACTCGACAGATTTAGGGTGCGTCAGTCACCATTTACTACACAGAGAGTCTTCGGCCGACAGGGATCGAATCCACGACCTCTTGGACATGGGCCTACTGCCCAACCAACCAGGCTATCCTAAATTTCAGCTTTTCTAAATTTCATTCGATATTTTTTATATTCTTGTTTTTTTTACTTCGATAAAATTGAAAATCGTTAATAGTATAAGCGAAATTTTTCGCTCCATTCATTTATTACGTAAGCACCTAAATGGGGGAAGGGGGATTTGTGATTTGCTTATTTATTGCCTGGGTAAGAGTAGGGGACACGTAAGACATAGTGCGCACGTAGGACAATTAAAATGTCCTTAGTTTAAATTTTTTTTCTTGAAAAAGCAAAATGAAAACTGTAACAAGCTGTTGTTTTTAATTGTTGTTTTTAGCTGTTGTTTCAAGCTGTTCTTGTCATTTTCCTGGCATTCAAGATTTGATGAATTTCTATTTTTTTTTTTTTCTCCTCGAGCAAATGTCAATAAACTACACTGATGTCTGTAAAATATTAATAATTGTAACTAAAGAAGTATACAAAAGAAATTTTAGATTATTTTGAAGACTTAAAATTTGAAGAAATTTTTTGGTTCTTGTCATTTTTTTTCTTTCAACAATTGTTTTCTCTTGCTTGAAATAATAATATGTATAGTTTTTCCACGTGGTTTATTACATTTAGCGCCCGAATTGTGATCTAGTTGACCCAATAATTCCCTAGTAGTTGTAGTTGTAGTTCATTTACGTCGCGCTAGAGCTGCACAATGGGCTATTGGCGACGGTCTGGGAAACATCCCTAAGGATGATCCGAAGACAAGAGATCACAATTTTGATCCTCTGCAGAGGGGATGGCACCCCCGCTTCGGTAGTCCAACGACCTGCTAGCGAAGTCGAGCACTTTACGGTAGCACAGTTTAACGAGGACCAATACCGCACACCCTCGGTTCCTACGCAGACTGATCCAAGTGGGTCACCCACCAATAATTCGCTTGTAATAATGCTTTAAGCACCCTCCGTCTAACTTGCTATTGCGCTCTCAGCAACGATTCTAAGCATTTTTTTTTATTTTCTTCCGATTAACAACTAACTTATAATCATTTCCATATGAAATGTCCGTTTAAATGTGAATTTATCTTTTATTCAGCTTTTTTCCATACATTTTTTGAAACTTCCTTATTGTTTTATTTCAAATATCTTATAAAATACAATTGTAGAGAAAATAAAATGGGATATTAAAACTGCATGACACAGTATTCAATAAATTTGGAAGAATAATTCAGAAGAAAAGCGAGCTTCGTTTTGATTGGTTGCTTTCTTCATGCTTGACTGCTCAAGTCTGAATCTTAACTCTCGCCAACCATTCGACTTTTTCATTGGATTGTTTTTCTGGTGGCAACATGACATTTGATGGATGGCCTTTGTTCACTTTGGACACAGGATGAAATTAATCTCGATCCCGGATTACTTTTCATGGAATTAAACTGGAATTGGCTTCACACTCTATGAATTCAATTACATTGTTTTTCATGGCCAATCGAAATGCAAATATAATGATGATTGTGATCATTTGAATCCATTTCATTGTTCCTTATCGGCTAACAATCTTTTCTATTTAGGGGTATTTTTAAAGAAATTGAAAACGTTTCATGGATATCAATTTTAACAACTGATATTATTTCATTTAGGCAACAACAAAAAAATGACCTATTAATTGTGGTAATTTTAAAAATAATTAACAATCGAAATGAAAATATAATAAGGATTGTGATCATTTAAATCCATTTCATTGTTTCGTATCGGCGAAAATCTTTTTTACTTTGGGATATTTTTAAGAAAATTAAAACCGTTTCATGGATATCAATTTTAACTTATATTATTTTATTCAAGCAACAACGAAAAAGGATTAATTATTTTAATTTTAAAAGTAATTAGCTATCTAAATGCAAATATAATGAGGATTGTGATCATTTGAATCCATTTCATTGTTTCTTATCTGCTAAAATCTTTTCTATTTAGGGGTATTTTTAAATAAATTGAAAACCTTTTATGGATATTAATTTTAACAACTGATATTATTTTATTTAAGCAAAAAAAAAACTTATCAATTATGGTAATTTAAAAAATAGTCAGCAATCAAAATGCAAATATAATGAGGATTGTCATCCTTTAAATCCATTTGATTGTTTTTTATCGGCTAACAATCTTTTCTATTTAGGGGTATTTTTAAAGAAATTGAAAACGTCTCATGGATATTAATTTTAACAACTGATATTATTTTATTTAAGCAAAAAAAAAGACTTATTAATTATGGTAATTTAAAAAATAGTCAGCAATCAAAATGCAAATATAATGAGGATTGTCATCCTTTAAATCCATTTGATTGTTTTTTATCGGCTAACAATCTTTTCTATTTAGGGGTATTTTTAAAGAAACTGAAAACGTTTCATGAAAATGATCTATTATATACAGCAATTTTAAAAATAATTGTCTAATTAAAGGTAAATTTAATTACGATTGGGATAATAAATTTTAAAATCGAAACAGAATTTATTTGGAATAAAATCTTTTCAGATAAAAGGCTATTAAACGATACGAATCATGGAATCAGTACTCGAATCCTATCCTGTTAGACATTCAGACTAATGATTCAATCTTAAGTATTTAATTGATAAATGATTGGTGGAAATAATTGATGAAACCCGTTTAATTGGTTCCCCGTTAATGTGATAAAACGGTTAGAGGCCTATTTGCATTCTTAAACGATTAATAACAGTGATTAATGATTCAACCTTGATGTTAATGTTAACGGGATAAAAAGTGGGAAATGTGATTTGTAGTTTTATCATATTATTAAATAAATAATTAATACAAATATTTTAAGAATCAACAGTAAAATGGTGTACTTTTAATGTTATAAAGAAGAAACTTCAAATATGTATAACTTTCTAGATAGTATGAAGAAAATTATGCTGTATTTTTTTCTGCAGTTCTGAAAAAGGAGGCAATTTGACGCAATTCAGACAGTTGTAAATATTATTTCCAACGTGTTTAATGATTTTCCTTTTTTTTAGGGGGGGGGGGAGGGGGGCGAGGAATTAATATGTTTTTGAATTAGTTTGCTATGCAATCTGAAATGAAATAAATAAAAAAAATAAAACGTTAAACATGTGCGATCAAGCTGTAAAAAAATTTTGAAATAAATGAATAAGTGCAGTTTTCGAAATTTTTTTTCATTATTTCTCTTTTTCAATAATATACAAAGCTGTAACAGTTTCTTTTTAAAAAAACTTTTTTACCTTTTTCAATCGTATTTAAGAAAAGAAACTAACGAAAAACACTGCTAACAGTACATTCATATTTATGATTTACTCTTAGCTAGGGGGAAGGAATATTGCAATTATTTTTGCGAGATTCCTTAAAGTTTAACTGAGTTTTACTCTTAACAGACATTTTTATTAACCATTAACATTAGTTGTCTTTGTATTAAGGTAGTTACAAATTTATTTTCCGCAAAGGTTCTCTATTTTTTCCTATAGATTTTTCATGAAAAGTAAAATCGTATCGCGAATCTTGTTTTAAAGGCTTTTTTCTTACAGAACAATGAAAAAATAATATAAAATAAAAATCTTTGAAATAAAAGATCTAACCTTTCCATCAGCTCAGACGATTATATCCGCAAAAAGGAGTGCTTTCTAATACTGTATCAATATAGCCAAACAAAATATATCAATACAATAGTGTGTGAGGAGTTTTTCTTAATTTCCTTCGTGTTTTTTTTCTTTTTGTATTTATTATGCTATATATATATATATATATATATATATATATATATATATATATATATATATATATATATATATTGTTTTCCGGACTTTTAATAATTTTCTTCTCTTGTCATTTTTTTTATTTATTATTTTCCATGTTTTCTCAATATTTCAGCTTATTTTATGAGTTCTATATGCTTGCAGCTTATGCGCAGTTAATAAAACTTATTAATTTTCTTCGTTTTTCTCGTGCATATATATATATATATATATATATATATATATATATATATATATATATATATATATATATATATATATATATATATATATATATATATATATATATATATACACAGGGTGTCTCAGTTAAGCGTTTCAGAACTTCTAAGAGGGGTAGGGGGCATCCTGACGACTCGAAATCATATAGCAATGTGGGGTCGGAAATACTTTCCTGAAGCGGTGACGTACACAGAAGCACCATAAAGAAAAGAGACCGTAAGTGAAAAATCGCTATAATAATACATTGAAAAAATTATATGGTACATGGGTCAAAGTAAGTGTTCGAAGTTTCTGCCACCGGCTACAATGTACACCTCACATCTCCGGCGCATGAACATTCGAACATTCTGCAATACTCCAGGCATATCTCGCAGAAAGCTACTGCGATTCTTGCAACCAGCATTATCAACAGGGGTGTCATAAACCAGTGTTTTCATATGAGTCCAGAAATCAAGACATGATAGGTCGGGTGACCGAGGAGGTTACATAATTTTTTCAATGTATTATTACAGCGATTTTTCTCTTACGGTCTCTTTTCTTTATGGTGCTTCTGTGTACGTCACCGTTTCAGGAAAGCATTTCCGACCCCACATTGCTATATGATTTCGAGTCGTCAGGATACCCCCTACCCCTCTTAGAAGTTCTGAAACGCTTAACTGAGACACCCTGTATATATATATATATATATATATATATATATATATATATATATATATATATATATATATTGTAGCACAATAGCATTATTTACCTTGCGTGTTTATTGGTAATTTCAGTAAAAGTCATAATGTTGTTTACTCGAATCTCATTTTCTTATTCAATTTCGAAATAATTTATTTTGGAGATCAACTTTTTGGCGCTTTAAATTTAATTTTTCGCGCAGTTGTCCTAAAATAGATTTTTCTAAAATTTCACAGGTGTAAATACTTGTATGCCTTCAGCTGCCAAAGAAATCACCAGCAATAAGGTGGAAGATCGATTGGTGCAACAGCTCGAAATGTCTATTAAAGAGAAAGAAAGAAAAAAAACGTTGTTACCGCAGTCTTTTTTGAAATATAGACGTAATATTTTTGCTCTGAAAGATTACCATTATCACACTTTTATGTTAGAACTTCCTCCGTTTACTGATAAGGCAGTCATCCAGACATGGAAATGGATGTAATTGTAAATATTTCACCTGTTAGTTGCAAATGTCTCCTCACGCGATGTCGCAATAATCCCCATTGTTATTATAACGGCAATTAAGGTTGTCACCGTAAGAAAATATCTGAACACAAAAAATGGTGGTAACTACTATACATTAATGTGGTGTTCCACAACGTCAAAATAAGAGGATCGTTCCTAGCGCTGTAAAACACCTAGAAAGAATGTTGTTTTTTTACAGTAATTGGTTCAACCACCATGTTTCTTATTTAGTAACATTAAAATTTATAATTACAGTAAGATATAATTCAGTATTTATAATTTTCAGTAGGTTCGTGGAATACAAAGTTCGCCTTCCAATGAGGGGAGCTGTGTTCGAATCCCAGTGATGGCTGGTTGATACGAATTCAGCATCCGGCTTGCACCGACCACAGTGTTGACGTAAAATATCGTCAGTGGTAGATGGATCGTGGGTTAGAGTCCCCTTGCCGTCACGCTAACCGAGGGAGTTTTTCCTCACCATGTAACGCAAATGCGGGTTAGTTCCATCAAAAAGTCCTTCACAAAGGCAAATTTCTCCCAATACTTGATTAAGGAGTTCCCTTGGATTAGGTTCGAAATTGCAAGGCTACGGTTGAACATTAGTAGTCGTAAACCAAAAGAAAAAAAAAAAAAAGATTCGGCTGTTTAACGACGGTTATAAAATAAAATATTCCAGGTTGAAAGCGATGCCCCTGAACTTCGAAAACTCTTCTTTCATTCCATTATCCTTCTCTCCTGAGTTACTTGTTTAAATGATTTGTATTCATCAATTTTTTAAATTGATCGACATCGCTCCACTTCAATACTGTATAGTGATCGTTTCGTTAATATAGTAATTATGATCATCATATAGTAACGATTGAACGATTTTTCGGTATTACACAAAGTCTCAGAATTCATCCTATTTGTGCCTCGATCACTCATTCTGTGTCGATACTGATGATGGTGTCAGACCTCGATATAAAGTCACTCTAAGGGACATTGCAAAAGTGACCTTATAAGCGGGGTGACCTTTTAACCGATTCATTAGCAGTTCGTAACTAAGCACGTAAACAGTACACATTAAGACTTTTTAAAAATGGTAATACAAATGAAAACGATCGGCCATAAATTAAATCTTTAAGTTAATAAATTTTAACAGAATTAGTAAAGAATTAAAGAATGTTAGATTTTCAGAAATTTTTTTAATTTAAAATAAAGCTGTTTACAAATTTCTTCAAAGTGTACATACATACATTACATCTTACCTTATTTAAAATAATCATTTATACAGGTCTGTCTCGTTTTTGGTTTCATTTTTTGAACAATGTTTTCTAAATTTTGTAACTTCTCGAAATGTTCTTCAGCTCCCTCATGGTTTGTAAAAGAATTTCATATGACATTTATTGCATTGAAGGCTTCCACTTGGGTTACAGCTACAGCCTCAGGATCACTGTCATTGTAATCACTGTCCACAACTTGTGAAGCAATTTCAGAAATTGTAGCTTGTTCATTGGCTGCAACATTTTCCTAGAACTCGAGAGGGGTAATTGCCTTGTAAGGAAGTTAAATAGGATTTTGTTCGAAGCCTCAGATAAAAATGACCCTATAAGCGATAACGATTTTTAAAACTTGACCATATATCCGATAATCTGTAACAAAGAATTTCTATTCAGCGAGCC
The DNA here is from genome assembly GCF_982258835.1 of Parasteatoda tepidariorum. Classification (NCBI taxonomy): domain Eukaryota; kingdom Metazoa; phylum Arthropoda; class Arachnida; order Araneae; family Theridiidae; genus Parasteatoda; species Parasteatoda tepidariorum. The sequence continues at coordinate 99,927,163 of NC_141755.1, read as the reverse complement.
GGGACTTTGGAAAAGTGACCTTATAAGCGGGGTGACCTTATATGTGGATGACCTTATATCCAGGTCTGACTTATTTGCTATAACACCAAAACGATGTAGGAGCACAAATAATGTAGTTAAAAGATTGTTTCGGGACCCTGTAAGTGCGACGGCCACCATTAAACATTGATATATATATGATAAATCGAAACAGTTTAGTTTAGAGTATCGTCCGAAAAGACCGGGGTTCGATCATCGAAAGCCACTAATATCCACCGAGTACATATCCGTGGAATCGGTTGGTCGCTGTGGTTTGTCGCTGAGCAGTACCATGGATACAGGGATCTGGAAAAATTTACCTTTTCCTTTAGTTCTATGTCTAAAATGCGGAAATGGCCTCTCAAAACTATTGGTGCTGCCATCTATCTGGGGTGTTCAGAGAAAAGTCGCATTTTCACTATAGTGGTGCTCTCTTGCCAAACGAAATGCGCTCCTTACGGTCGTAATCCGCAAGGTTAAGAAATAGTTGTCAAGGAACAGTTTAATGTTTAGTCACGCCATACGAACTCGACAGTGCTTGAAAAACGTTTAAGTGGCAAACGTTGCAGAAATGTTTGTTATTACCAAGTGGACATTTCTTTCTATGACCTGTCACTTAAGCTTTAAAAAGGTGGCATATGATCTACCACTTAAGCTGTACGTTGATTTCAGGTCCAAATATAAATATTTTAGTTATTAATATATTACAGGCAGAGCTATTTCGTTTCTGCAGAATAAACCATAATAATGAAACGTTTGAGCTACCACTTTTTATATTTTAGAAAAAAAGGGAATATTCCCATCAGAAAAATGAACAGTTGCACGAAACTCAATAGTTTTGAACGAAATGATTATTTAATTTATTTTAGAGAAATAAATGTCTAGCTGTCTTTCAAAGTAACTACATTATAGGAATTTCATTCAAAAACTAGAATTCGCAAAAGGCGAATAAAAAAACGTTCTATTTCTCGAAAATTTTGGGGGGTGCGGACTCTTATCCATACATCAATCGATGTTCAGCACCTTCTGCTGGGTGTGATGAAATCCCACTTCCATTCTGTGAACAGATAGCCTCTTGAATTTCGAAATTTTCACCCTAACTACTTAAGCCCACGCGAACAGGGCAGGTGTGCCCCCCTCCACCCCACTCATTCCTTCCGACTCCTCCCTTAAGTCATGATTTAAGAAACTATTCCGACTCATCTGCGACAATAACTAAAAAATTTCGGAAGAATCGGGGGGGGGGATGTAACGGCACCCCCTTTTCCTCAACACCACCTCTTCTCATCATCCCAGTAGATACTTTGCTTCATTGAGCCTTTTAAGAGAAACTTTTTGTTTTTAGATTTTAGTTATAGAGTCAATATATTATTTCCGTATATTCTTCCCCCCTTCCTCTTAGCTAGAGGTGTATTTATTGAGGGGGAATAGTGTCTGTTCCCCCCTCATTTACCCGAAACGCGTTTTTTGGTCTTTAATAGCTAAAGTTTCGCTGTTATTGTCTTTTCAGACCCTGGATATGTTAGATGTGATTTCTTATTATGCGAAAAATAGCGAGTTTTACTTCCAAGGTAAGAATTTAAAATATTCTTTAGTGCATTTTCTTATTATGCTTATTTATTTCCTGTTTTTTCCAGACATTTAAAAAAATAAAAAAAATAAATGCTAATTATTATGCTCGTATCGTCAATATATGTTATAACCGGCTCATTCTTAAAAGAAATTTGTGTGAAAATTTTGAATTATGTTAAAAATTATTTTTATAAAAACTTCTTGTTAACTTAATTATCAGAAAATATGCCTTAAGATTATTTCATTAAGGATATATATATATATATATATATATATATATATATATATATATATATATATATATATATATATATATATATATATATATATATATATATATATATATATATATAAAATCAGTTTACAGTTACCAATGTTCAACTCCGTAGCCTTGTAATTTTAAACGCAATCCAGAAGAGAAGGTAACTTTTGGATCAAATACTGTGAGAAATTTGCCTTCATGGAGGTCTTTTTTATGGAACTAACCGGCATTGCGTTATATGGAGAGGAAAACCACGAAAGCCTCCCCTCTTAGTCTGATGGCAAGGGGACTCTAACCCATGATCCGTCTACCACTAAGGATATTTTACGTCTGCTCTGTGGTCAGTGCGAGCCAGGGGCGGAATTCGAATCAACCAGCCATCGCCGGCATTCGAACCCGATTCACTGCATTAGGAAGCGAGTGCTCTATCCCCTGAGCCACCACGACTCTCTATCTTCTTTTGGTGGAGCTCCGACATTACTAAAAAAATAAATAAATAAAAAATTAATTCACAACTGTGAATGTACTAGCCAAAAGAAAAACTACGAATTATTTTGAAAATATTTAATGTTAATTATTTTAAACTGTGAATTTTTCTGAGTGTGTATATTTGCAGAAAAGGAATAAAAAAAACTGACTGGTGGTTTTCAAAAAATAGCTGTTACAAACTTTGAGAATAGTTATCAAAGAAATGTAATTCTTTATTCGTGAGTTGATATATTTTAGTTTTAATTTAAAAACTCGATGAAAAAAACTTATGGAATTTTTTTTACATTTGGGAACCTCTACCATTTTTACTGTCGGAACCCTAGGGTTCAAACGGAACAGTTGATCTAATTAACTTTTGAACTTCTTATTTTATTATAGAAAAAACTGAAAGTTCATATTTTCTTTATGTAAGCTCGAAATAGCATCTAAATCAAAATTTGTAACTAGAAGCGAAAATTCGTTACTGTACATTCGTACTTCTTTCGTTACTGTAATAATATTATTTGTGGGTTTCTTAATAAAAAATAGCGCAAATTTTTAATTTATTTTATAGGAATAACTGAAACAAACATTAGGATTTTCTCAGTATTTAGAAATACATATAAATTTGTTTCTAATTTTCTCAAAATCAAAAAAAATTTGAATGAATAGCTTCTAAAGAAAACTTTTATTCATCTTTCAAACTCCATATCTTCATATTGTATTTATATTTACATATAATTAATATTATAATATAATAATTTAAAATATTTGCATAGCATACCTCTTTTATTAGCCTAGCCTAGATTTTGAAATTATTTTTATAATTAGAAATATCGTATAGTTGAAAAACATGCTTAAATAATTAATTTTATTTAGTATCCACTATAATAAAAATTTTCACAATTCTACGCTAGTTGTCTTATTAAAGCTTTCAAATTAAGTTTTTTTTTTTAAAACTTGTCAAACAATTAAATTTCTGTTATTGTTTTTGAATTGCTTATTCTAGAAAAGAAAGGAAGGAAATATGAGAGAAATTTTGCGAAGGAGTTGAAAGTTAGTGTACCCTGTTCTAGATAAAATTATGAATTTCTTTCGAAGTATTTTATTTTTTCAAAACATAGTTTCAGATAACTTTAGTCTTGAAACAGTCGAAGAAAGTTGAAAAAAAATTTGATGTGTTTTGTTTTATACAAAAATCCTTTTTAATGAGCATTTTAATGATTAATTACTGGTGCACTAAAATAAATTACTTTTTTTTAAGAAATAAAACTTCTTTTTATTGCATACTAACTTGATAGGCCGATTAAATTATTACTTTTCGTTTAAATTTTACTTTTCAGATAAAATTAAAGGCTTATAATTAGGGCCTAATTTAGGGGATCGAGAATTAACCTTACGAATTGTCAGTTACCAAATTAGGTGATTTTTTTTAATCGAAATGAATGTCCTTGATGATTGACAGATTAAAATGATTCACAAACTGAATATATTTTTTCATTGATTGACCTACCAAATAAAAAACTATCAAGTATGAATAATTCAGCTTTCTTTTCAATTAAAAATGTTTCGTAAAAATGATTCTAGTTATTGTAGCGATGCATATTTTATAGCTGTTTGAAGATATTTTTTGTAAATCTGGAAACATTAAATGAAAAAATATTTTTTTTTTTTTTTAAATAACTCCAGAATTAACTATTGCTATCTCAAAATTATATATAAAGTTTCCTTTAGAAGTTATTTCTAGATATTATTATTTCCTATTGTCATTGATTTGTTTCAGGCATATGTTCACATTTTATGTACTATAGTATGTTTAAGGTTGAACCATAATATCAGTATCTTGAACCTTAATGCGGTGCAAACTTATAACAAACAACAATAAGGTGTTAAATTTAACCACGTTTCCGTTCAAGTAATGCCGTAGTCTAATGTAATCGTGTGTAAGAAGCACAATAATATGGTGCAACTTAGCAATATATTGAGGTAAAGGCAAATTTTAACAATATGGGTCAATACGCTCCAAAATTTATGATAGTATACATCCACTTTGACTGAATCCAAAATAACAATTGCGTTTTTGTGATTCACTCTGTACATCGATTTCTTTTTATTATTATTATTATTTAGTATTTTTTATTATTTTTTTGATTACTTAAGACGTATTTGATTCAATTTAATTTTATCTAACAATAGAATTAAAAGTTAGAAGTGAATTTTTTTTTTACAATTCCAATTTATAACAATATTTTTTTCTCCTCATATTTTTAATAAAGTTACTTGAATTAAAATATCATAAATTAGCGGATAAAAGTACTATTTCCTTGAAAATTATGCAAATTATGCAAATAAATATATTAATTTTTGCATCTAATATATACTTATATTCAATCAAACAATGCAACGGTAAGGTTTCTTGTTTTTGAATTAGTGAAGGAATTTCTGGACAAACTTCTTTTTAAAAAGTTAAAAAAAATGAACTAGTTTTATTCAAATGTTCCCACCCTCAAATAATGTAACGATTAAGTTTCTTGATTTCGAATTCGCGTAAAGAGCTAATAATGTTGGTGTAAATTTAAAAAACGTAGTTTAAAAACGAAAAATTAAAAAATGAAAGCGATGACTGACAGTACTCACTATTTAAATATAAATTTTCCTCTAAATAATGCGACAAAGCGATAATGATGTATATAAAATTGTCGAAAATAATGGAAGAGAAGTGTGCGCTCTAAATGTTTTGAACGTAAGAAGATTTTTCAGAATATTTAAAAGAGCGAAAACAGAACATTGTAATATAAGTCACTATATTTAAGAAAGGGATGAATTAAATCCAAGCGTTTGATTGTGAGGTTGCCAAATAATAGATGTAGAAAACATTCAGTGGCGTTTATTCTTTGGATAAGTAAATGCGGTATTTTAAATTTCAATGAAAAGAGTTAGAAATCGTATTTAACGGGTAATTTATTGAAATGAAATGCATTTTTCCCCATTTTAACTGTTGTCGGTAGGCTTTTAATGGAAAAGCGTGTTGTATTTGGATAATTGAAAGCTTTATTACAAATTTAACACCATCTCTTTTATGTTATAATAACGTTTAAATATAAGGTTAAATTACGATTGATTGAGAGTTAAATGTATATCTTAAACAAAGTGTCGATAGCCTTGAAGAATTATCAACATCACTGATACTGTAGAAGCAAAGTATTGATACATACATTTGATACTTTATAGTATAGTTACTAAATTTTGATTTATGTAGCAACTTGCTGTGTATATCGATAGTAAGTTATTATAATCGATATTAAATTGTGTTTTGGTGTTCCTCTTTCGGTAATTAAGCAATAATTAATTTACTGTAAGATGGCAATAATTAATTAGTGATAATTAATTTTGTGTAATTAGTTAGTAATTAATTCAGGGGTAAGTTGTAATTGTATAACTCAGTCAGTGTAACTCAGTTGTATAACTCAGTCAGGGGTAATTTATTGCGGTTTTGGCAATTACTTAAACACATAATATCCTAAAAAAATTTACTTTAGTTTATTATGGTTCTGATGAAGTAAAATTCGGATATTTAATTAAAAGAAAAATTTACGTAGCGATTCTAATTGACTGGGTAAATGCGAAATAAAAATTTTGATTTTTAGTTACTGTAATAGTTGGTGATTTCTGAATCTATTACTAGTCTTATTCGGTAACCTAATTTGGATCAATGACTACGTTTTTGACGCCCCATATAAATTATTGTGAACAAAATATAAGACTAGAATATCCACATCCGAAACTATCGTAAAGAATATCGATAATATCGTAAAAAATCATCCATGCCCAGAAACAAAAAAGAAATATCGCTGGCTGATATAGGAAATAAATATCAATACTTTTTAAGTGTCACTAAATAGACTAAAAAGAAAATTCACAAAGCTGTTTCTTCTTTTTTTTCCCTCTTTATGTCTGTGTTTTACGGTTTTGATATCACTATTCTAAGTATAGTTTAAGTAAAAAATAAAGTATTAGAATAAGAAATATAAAAATAGTAATAATTATATATTTCAAATAGATAAATATGTGACAAAAACAAAAACATGCTTGAAAAGAAGAAGGATTTGTATATATTTAATTATCAATTTTCTGTATTTAAATGTATTTTATACTATATTTTTCTTTAAAAAAAAATAAAAAAAATCTAATGTTCAGCAGAAAATGCATTCGGCTGTCAGGGTATTATTAAAAAAATATATCAGAATGATCGTAGTTACAGAAAAATAGAAGGAAATATCATATATATATTTTTATAGTAATTTATTTGTTGCTATTTGATTTGATACAAGCAACCAATTTTATAAAAAATTTATACATTTTATTCCCCGAATTTTCTTTGATCTTTGTTTTAAATGCATGTGTGGTACATTTCTCATGCGAGTTAAAATCTATTGGTAAGCAATAAATGCTTCATTTTTGTGCATCTATTGTATATTACAGCTTGTGTGCTAAAAATATACTTCTTGCGGCATAAAACATATCAGGTGATACAGCTGCTATGGAAGTAAATATTTTAGTCTAAATAAAATACTGTAAAAAATGTAGGGGAGAGTGGGGTCAATTGTAACATTTTTTACTTAACTATTTTTAACTAACAAAAAATCCAATATATTATTAGTATTAATTGACAGAAGTAAAGTAGACTATCCTCTACTAGAAAAAAAATAAATACCTTATTTTAAATGTTATTATATTAGTTATTAACAATTTTTGACAGTCGTGCACTTGTTACAATTGTCCCCATTTACGGGATCAATTGTCTAAAACATTGTTAATTATACATATCATAGTTGTGATTTATTTTTTTATTGATCAAAATAGTAGTTATATTTTAGGAGTAAAAATAATAATGAGCAGATACTTAAAGGGTTAAACTTTTGACTTTTAGGGGTTAAAAATTTTAATTTATGCTGTGAAAGGTGACAAATAAAATGATGCACACGCAGCATAATATAAATGATATAGGAAACTATTGATGGTTCTTAAGGAGTTAAGTAATGGTTTGTAAACATAAGATTATTTATTTTCAGCTGTTACAATCGTCCCTTGACTTATTGTTACAAATGTCCCCAAGACGCCATTTCAGCTTCGTTTGTTAAAAAAAAATGCTAGTTAATTAACTAAACTAATTTTTTTTTATTGAAATGTTAATTAAGGTGTCCACTTACATATTCGGTTAATAACTTTTATTTGTTTAAACAAAATTACTTTGTTACAATATAATATTCTAATACCAAAAAAAGTACTTACGTAGCGTGAAAATATGTTTTGTGATGTAACTCTTTCAAAAGTACATAAAAATGGTTGCCAGCAGGGGTGTACATGTAGATTTATTAAATACACCTTGTGCGCCACCTAGAAACCAAATCTAGAAACCGACACTCGAAATTTTTGCTCTGTTACAATCGTACCCTGTTACAATTGACCCCACTCTCCCCTACTGTTTGCTTAAATACATTATCTAGAATATTTTGTAGTTGTTTAAATATTGGTCACATGCGTTTAGTTTAAACTATATTGTAAATATCTTTTACTGTCTCGCAAAATAATATGATGAAAGAAATTTTTAAATATTGTTTTTTTTTTTGTCACATTAATATCATTTTCGTAATTTTTCATCAAAATTGTATCTTAAATCTTACATAACTTTAACGCTTTATAAATTTACCGATCATTTAGCACTTTATTAAAATAAAGCAATTTTTAAAAGCTATACGCCTTTATCTTAAAATTATACAGATTATATAATAATATATAAAAATCGTTTTGTGACAATATCATTATGATTTATAAATCGAAAGAACAATTCAATTTAACGATTTATTAAAATTAACGTAATTTTTTAAACTTATTTTTCTTCCTCTAAATCTAATATCTAATATATTGTTAAAATTGTTTAACTTGATTCTTTTTTAATAAAATGATCGTAGTTCTAAAATGTCACTATTCTTCTCAAAATAATATTAACTATAGCAAAAATTATTTTAACACTTGTAATTTTTTAAATTTTTTCTTCTTTTTCTGAAATTAACTCGGCTAATTTATTTTACTTCTAAAATTGTTTACATTTATTAAAAAATTTTCGTGATTTTTAAATGTTCATCTTTTTGTCAGTTAGTTCTTTCCCGTGGTTAAATAATTTTAACTAGGTAAGAAATAATTCAGCTTAATATCTTATTAAAGTGGTAATTTCTGTTAGTTTATTCTTCTTTCTCTGAAAATAATGCGGTATAATTGTTTTATTCTTAAAATTATTTAACTTGATTCTTTGTTCAAAAATATCGAATTTTTAAATGTTCTTTTTTCCCCCAGTTAGTTCCTCTTTTTCGCTGTTAAATAATTTTATCTAGGTAAGAAATAATTTAGCTTAAGACCTTATTAAAGTCGTAATTTCTATTAGTATATTCTTCTTTCTCTAAAAATATTACGGTTGAATTGTTTTATTCTTAAAACTACTTAACTCTTATTAATTTTAAATGGTATTCTTCTTTTTCTCAAAATTACATTGTAAAATAATTTTGTAATAACTGTAAAACTGTAATAACTGTAAAATAATTCAAATTCAACTTTATTAAAATTGCCTTAATTTATTAAAATCGCTTTTGCAGACGAAAAATTACAAATGTGTGCTTATTGTTTTGAATGCCATCGAACTAAAAGAGAAACTTAAAATATTTTTCCAAAAAGTCCGCGACACGTGTGTTGAAATGAAAACTTTTTATAGCCCCTCCCCTTTTTATCTCATCTTCACATTAATAATTATAAAAGTGAAACAGTTCTCTCTTCCTTTGGCCACGCCTCTTTTTAATTTATTTAAAATCTATGGCGCTTCCTTACCAAGTGAAAATCAAAGAATCGCCACTCCCCCGCTACCGGCTCAAGCCTCTGCCCTTCGCCGCACGCGCAGGGGTTGCTGCTGGCGGGCACATGCGCCGTAGAGTTCATCGTCTCCCCTTCATAATAATAGGTAGAGTCAGCAACAATTCAACGGAAGTGCATAAGATCGCGCACCCGAAGCAGATGCGATGCCCTTACCGCCTTTACCCTGCCCTGCCCGTCCCTGAACCCTTCCTTCTGCTGGGGTAAAAAGGGTAAGAGCGATCGCAGGATTCAGAGAAAATCCAATCATAGCTTTCTTAGGTGAAACGTCGATTAATATTTTTTCGAAGCTAAAAATAAGTATAAACTTTTCTTGAAAGTTATTTAAGTTTTTGAAGATCAATTTTAAATGTAATTGAGAAGTTGAAATTTAAAATTTTCGTTATACTAGGCGGTTGTGCAATATGTATTATAGGACACAACTTTCTTTTCAACTTTTTCTCGATTGATATTAGAAAAGAAAAAGGATATTCCTACATTATACGTCATAACTTCCGTGCTTCGAAAAAAATAATATAAAGCAAAGTTAATGTCCACTTTTATTGTGCTTAATTGTAAAATTTTTGAAGCGCAATTTTAAATGTAATTGAGAAGTTAAAATTTGAAATTGCTGTTACACCAGGCTGTTGTGCAATTCGTACTCTAGGACACAATGACATTTTTTGGATGAAACTATCAGTTACTAATTTTTCTTTTGAATTTTTTCTCGGTTGATATTACAAAAAAAAAAGGTTAATCCTAAATATTACATCAGAACATCCATGCTACTTAATAAAAAAATACAAAAGCAAAGTTTATATTCACTTTTATCATGCTTAATTGTATAATAAACACTAGTTTTCATTCTTTTTCTTTATTTAGAAAGCTATCAGCTCTGTAAGTTTATTACTTTCTATGTTCTGGGTATGTTAAGTTGTATGCTAATTTTTTAAGAATAAAACCATGAATATTAAAATAAAATAAAATAATTTACAACGAATAGCAATACTTCTCTATTAAAAAAATATTTTTTGTTTGACTTGAAACACTTAACACTGAAATTAGAATTTAAGTAAAGAATTTTGATAATGTAGGTTCTGTTCGAAGTTCTGAAAGTTATGAGATAAATATGCAACGCAGTCTTTTTTCGTTATTATTTATTTTGGCTCAGAATTAACAGTTCGCAAATAAACAGTGACCTTATAATTGATCACTCAAATCCATTAAAAAAAAATAAATGTCGCCGAAAGATAGAATTTACCTTGAACTTATCAAACTTGTCTTCCTTTGAAAATACTTTTAAAGAAAAGAACCTTTGTATTTTTCTTGGCTGTAAAAAAAAAATAAATAAATAAACGTTCTATAATTTTTTCGAGATTTTTAATGTATTACTTTTCGAAAATGTGTTACTCTATTTTAGGTTTTCGTTAGTTTAGGTTTCGCAATTTTGATTTTTTTTAATAAGATTTGAAAAATCATGTAGTTTAATGTAGAATAAATGCGATTATTTTTTTTTTTATCTCTAAATTATCCTTTAATGAAATAGGGAGGGCTTTAAAATAGTGAATTTTGGGAGTGATTTGATGGACAATACAATATTACTACAATATATTATTTAAAGGATAAAATAAGAGCTCAACAAATAATTAAAAATCGTAGCAATAAATTAATAGTTAGAAAGTAATGGTGATAATATTTGACTTTATATTTTTGTCTTCTATCAACTCTATTAATATCCAAAATATGTTAATTAAATATTGTTTCCCTTTTATTTTATCTCTTTTATTACCTCTTTTTTTTATTTCTGGGATGTATATATAGAAAGAGAAATTGTAAGAAGCTGTTTAGAGGAATTTAAAAAACAAATTTTTTTTAGAGGTAGTTTAGATTTAAATATCTATACGCGTATCAACATTTTTCGTCCAAAACATTTAAATTGATTTGATATTCACCTATTTTTATTATTACCTATAGAAAAAAAGTCTACATTAGATTATAAAATTTATATGCGCTTTAACATAAAATAAATCTTAAAAACATCCTTAGATTCTCCTTATGATATTTCTAATGTTAAAATGATATTTATTTTTGAACTTTCTTAATTTGTTTAATTATCATATCGACCAAAAAGTTTTGTAAATGAAAATTTAAAAAATAATTAATAAATTGAACTTAAAGGTAGAGAGATCTTTCCTGATCACATATCTTATTAAAAAGTAAGACTAGAGGAAATCGCAATCTCTCTACTCCTTACAAACAAAACTTTACAACAAAAAAACCAATTTAAAAAAAAAAAGAAGAAAAAAAACTATGTAGAAAACTTAACTTTGCGAACGCAAGGAAGAATAATTTTCAAGATTAGAAATATTGTGATTTTTTTTTTCTCAGCAATTAATTTCCTCGCCAAAAGCAAAATAGTTGAGAATTAAATCAACTATTCTAGAGCTTTAAGCACAGAAGCCATTTACGAACTAACAAAATAAAACTGTATGAATGTGAGGTATAAGAGTACTTTAAATAATTATTACTAAAATTAAATATTTCTATTTTGTATTAGTATTATTTTAAAATAAATTTATTATCATTATTTTATAATTAATGTTATATCATTTTTATTTCCTATGTTAATTGTGCCGAAATAGTCTAAAATCGTCAAAACTAAAATTGCTGAAAATTAACCTAGCACAAAACATCTCGAGGGGGCATTTGTGGGTTCGTCAATAAATTAAATTGTGTATGAATGTGGGGTTTAAAAGAACTTTAAAAAATATTGCTAAGATTAAATCTCTCGCTTTGAAACGTTTTATTATTAATTTAAAATTAATTTTTTATCATTGTTATTTTAAAATTATCTCCACCACAGTTAATAAAGCTACACCAGAATTAATTACCGCAATTAATAAATCAAGAATAATTCCAAGTTTTTAATTTTTTTTCATTATTTGTTGCCCTTGCCGGTGTACCTCTGGTAAGTAAAACACGTTTTCAGAAGATTAAAATAAAGATTTACTATATTCTTATTCTGTATTATTTTGCACAATAAATGAAATTGCGAATTCGCACAAGTTACAAACTCACATACATATAAACATTCTGCTTTATTTATAAAAGAAGTTATTTCATTTTTGATTTCTAATGTTAATTATTCCGAAATATTTTTACGCTTTCATAATTTGTTCACCTATGCACACGTATTTTCTTGAGACAAAATTTATTTAGAAAATAACTCAAATGTTTGCAAAATAACATGATAAAGAAACTAACATAATTTTTCGATCATTTAAGATAGCTTTGAAAATAAGAAATTAGTATATATCACATTATGATATTTTATTGCTTCAAAAATTGTCGTCTATGTTTCATTTCTTTTTTTTTTTTAAAGAAAAATGTATTCTGGTTTGAAAACTGCCTAAACAGCATCTTATAATTTTTGAAGATCACTCAAATAATTAGTGGAGAGTTTTTTGTTATTATTTTTAATCATTAGATTAACTGAATTGCAATATTTATGTTCAAAATACATTTTTTCTTCATTCAAGAAGAAAAAATGAAACTTGTTTCAAATCTTAGAAAAACACTTTTAAGAGCTAAAAATTAATGACTACTTAACTTGAGAAGATTGATAATGAAAACAGAGGGAGATCAAGAATTATTTTTTTAATCATAAATATCCTATTAGTTTTAAATTTGTTTTGTACCAACGGTACAAAACTCAAATACGTATTCCTTTAATTTTTGAACAAACTTTATATTATTCTTTAGCGGACATTAATACAATTTTTAAAAGTGTTAGATGCTATTACTGCTTTACATTTTTCACTGAGCATCTTCGTATTGCTTAATAGTTTTTGTAACCACTAGGCATTAGAAAAAAAAAAAAAAAAACGTTCATAACTCCTGAAAATTAAAGCGAAAATATCTCTTTAGTATGCAATTCACTGTGTCTTCCTAAACTTACCCTCTAATTTAGACGATATCTTCTTTTTAAGCTTGTTGAATACTTGCAAAAAAGAAACTAGTTTTAAGGAAGAAAAGAAAAGAAAAAAACATCATCGGGTCTCGCCGAAGAATTATCTTACAACACTCCCTATCCCCCCTCTCCTTTCTTATTTCTTTTTTACCTAATATTTTTTATTATATTATTCAGAGACAGACAATTTCGTGTTACATAGCTTCTGTGTATTTTCACAAAGCTGAAAATTAATTTTGTGCTGAAAAATTGGTTCAGTGGAAAGAGCATATCTCCTCGACTGGACATGCTGGGCCCCCCTATTCTCGAAGTGGGTGTGATAGGTTAAAAGAGGTCACGTGATGTATCAAATTCTCCTGACAGTTCGGCAATTTCCTATCCATGTTCATCTGAATCGGGATGTTAGGAACCGTGATCGATTAAAATGGATTCAGTGTTATTATTGATTACAAGGTACGTGCTGTAGAAAATAATATCTGCTCGCGTTATTGCCTCGTGATTTGCTTGCTCAACATCACGTTCTTTACAACCTCAGAGTTAAATATGGAACATGTAATATACTTGATTCAAACATCGGGACGTTTTTTAATATTTTTATTTCAGAATCAATTTTCTATTTCAGCTTTTTCTAATTATTAAGTTCGTACACACGACCGGAGGCATAAATCTAATTTATTTAACATATAATTGTTAAATAAATTTAAACTAGAAATCAACAATTGACTAACTAGAAAAGTAATCTAACTGTACGATTTAATCTCGGTCTACCTAAATGAGAGTCTGTCTGTTTATGAGTCGCTTATAGACTCCTAAATCATAAATCAAACCGAAAGTGAGGAAATTTGGCATTCATATAGTTCAAGGCATGATTAAGGTCACCGTCGACAGTAGAATGCTCTACGACGAGCCATTCTAGCGGGATGAACGAAAATTGTCTGATTGGTTAAGCGTTAGTCCTTGTTTTAAATTTAATCATAAGTGATTAAATTTTTGAATATTTAAAAGGTAAAATCAGTCGTATTTTCTAGCTTACGGCTCTATTTCATCAAATAAGAGCACATGTACTTTAATATTTAATTATTTTTTTATTGGTTGCGTCAGATAAATTCAATGAACAACACTACATCACCAAATTAGTATTCCTAAAGCTATCTGATACCACGTGTTTATTTTGTTTATAGCAATTCTTTTAAAATGTATTTCTATAAAAGTAAATAATTTAAAAATCAACGGTAATTGAAATGAAAAAAAAAAAAATAGTTATCTATTCATAGCCGAAATTAATGGAAAAGTGCTTTTAATTCGTATAGAAGAAACTGAAAAAATCGCCATACTATTATTAACGACAATGATGCTTAATTAATTTACGCAATATATATGCATATTGAAATAAAGGAAATAAGCCATGTGCAAAAAGCAAAATTAATGGAGTAGTATTTATTCGTCTAGCGCAGTGATTCTCAACCACTGTGCCGCGGCACTTTTGTGTGCCGCCAAATTTTTAAAATGTGTCGCCAAATATTAGAAATGATACAATAAAAATTAAAATGCTTTTTTTATTACGAGTAAAGTTTAAATTAAAGAAAAGTGTATATTATGTATAATATCATATATATATATATATATATATATATATATATATATATATATATATATATATATATATATATATATATATATATATATATATATATATATATATATATATATATATATATATATATATATACATAATATTATATATATATATATATATATATATATATATATATATATATATATATATATATATATATATATATATATATATATATATACATAATATTATATATATATATATATATATATATATATATATATATATATATATATATATATACATAATATTATATATATATATATATATATATATACATAATATTATATATATATATATATATATATATATATATATATATATATATATATATATATATATATATATATATATATATATATATATATATATATATATATATACATAATATTATATATATATATATATATATATATACATAATATTATATATATATATATATATATATATATATATATATATATATATATATATATATATATATATATATATATATATATATATATATATATACATAATATTATATATATATATATATATATATATATATATATATATATATATATATATATATATATATATATATATATATATATATATATATATATACATAATATTATATATATATATACTTTTACAATTTTTCCGGGCTTTAACAGCGTGAAAATCTTTGTCATCGATTGTCTTGTCTCTGACAATCTCAAAATAAGTTAAAATAAGAAGGAAGCATTTAAATTGTCTATGGCAATTTCAAAAAATGTTGAAATAAGTAGAAAATTTAATGACCATTAAAATTATTAATTAACAAAAGAAAGAAAACTAAATATGACTTTCAAACGGAAATAAAAGCTAATCATTAAAGTAAGCTATGCAATTAATAGTTATAAAAGTGAATTAGCAAAGGATAACTAACAAAAAAACATGCTAACAATTAATTAGCAAAAAAACTAGTTAACAAGAAATCACACAAAAATAGCAATGTAGAAAAACTAACAGTTAATAACTATAGAAAACAAGTTAACAATTAATAACTAGCAAAAAAATAAATAACTGAACTTTTAAACTAATTTTTTTTTTATTGTGTGCCGGCAAATTTCGAAATCGTTAAAATTGTGCCGCCACAAAAGAAAGGTTGAGAATCACTGGTCTAGCGGAATCGTAAAAAATCGTCATACTATTATTGACTAGAATGATGCTTAATTAATCTTGGTTTTATGTATTAATTGAAATAAGAAAAATAAGCTATGTGCTAAAAAGCAAAGTTAATGGGAAAAAGGGTTAATGGGAAATTTGTTTAGGGGAACCGTAGAAAATTACCATGCGCACAGGACTCCTAAATAATTTCGGTAATATGTAAGGGAGAGTGGGGTCAATTGTAACATTTTTCACTTAACTATTTTTAACTAACAAAAAATCCAATATATTATTAGTATTAATTGACAGACGAGTAAAGTAGACTATCCTCTTCTAGAAAAAAAATAAATGCCTGATTTTAAATATTATTATATTAGTTATTAACAATTTTTGACAGTCGTGCAGTTGTTACAATTGTCCCCACTTACGGGGTCAATTGTAACAGTTCATAAATTCAACTAAAACATAGTTAATTATACATATTATCATAGTTGTGATATATTTTTTTATTGATCAAAATAGTAATGATATTTTAGGAGTAAAAATAATAATGAGCAGAAACCTAAAGGGTTAAACTTTTAACTTTAAGGGGTTAAAAATTTTAATTTATGCTGTGAAAGGTGAGAAATAAAATAATTCACAAGCAGCATAATATAAATGATATAGGAAACTATTGGTGGTTCTTAAAGAGTTAAGTAATTGTTTGTAAGCATAAGATTATTTATTTTCAGCTGTTACAATCGTCCCTTTACTTATTGTTACAATTGTCCCCGAGACGCCATTTCAGCTTCATTTGTTAAAAACAATGCTAGTTAATTAACTAAACTAATCTTTTTTTTCTGAAATGTTAATTAAGGTGTCCACTTACATATTCGGTTAATAATTTTTATTTATTTAAACAAAATTACTTTGTTGCAATATAATATTTTAATACCAAAAAAAGTACTTACGTAGCGTGAAAGTATCTTTTGTGATGTAACTCTTTCAAAAGTACCTAGAAATGGTTGCCATCAGGGGTGTACATGTAGATTTATTAAATACACCTTGTGCGCCACCTAGGAACCAAATCTAGAACCCGACACTCGAAATTTTTGCTCTGTTACAATCGTAACCTGTTACAATTGACCCCACTCTCCCCTACTACTGATATTATGGTAATTGGTGCAGTTTTGATAAGAATTCTGAAATGGGTTATTCCTTGTTTCAGAAAATAATTTTTCCAAAGACAGTGTATTAGTATTTTAGTGAATTCGAATTAAACGAATTTTTTTTCCCACCACAATGTATGTACATTTTAAACGGTAAACTGAAGGTCAGATAGAAAAATGGTCATGCTTCTAAGTCCTTATCATGGTCTTATAAGAATTCTATTTGTTTTAAAATTTTCTGTTTTAGTTTACTTACTACCACTATTTTTCACATGAAATTCAAGTGTTGAAAGGGCTATGTAATAAGTACGAAATATACTAATATAAGTACTATTTTATTGATGAAGTATTGTATTGATATATTTCTTGGTTATTAAAATACTAAGCAGTAATACCAATGCTGTAAAAATGAGTGTTTTACGGCTCCTCGAAAGGTATATGTACCGGAAAAAATTACTTGATAGTGTTAAATTATGACTATCAGGAGTTGGCCACTAGCGATTACATCATGCCAAGTAATGCCAAATACAGTTCATCTTTCTTCTGTTAAGAGCTACAAAAACAAGTTTTGCTTAACTTATTAACGTAAAGACATCTACTAAATTAAAATGAATAAAAAAAAATTAAATTATTTTAGCTTTATTATTTAATGAACTTAGTGGAAGAACCAGGTAAGTAACATTTTCGGTGAGGCTATAATCTGGATGCGAAAGGAAGTCGTATGCGAACTGTTTTATCACCAATTTTTTAGATGGCAGGTCCTCCAAGAGTCTATCCAAAAAGTCCTGCAAGATGGATACTTTGTACTTGATCCAATAGTTCTCTTGTTATCGGTTTTGGGCTCAAAACCACAAGGCTATACAGTTGAACATTGATAGATAGTCGTTAAACCATGCCGGTTATAAAAAGTAAACGAAGAGGAAAACGAAGGTTATATGTAGTCCAAAATAAATAAATAAATGAAATAATTAGGCCTAACTATTTTGAAGAGGATACAAAAAGTGCCAATGTATATAGGTTGTTAAAAACATCCCCTTTTTTTTAAAATTAATAATACATTAATTAGAATAACAACAGTTTTATTTTTGCCCAGTTGTTTAAACTAGCGACCAAAGTATTTATTTATTATTTAAAGTATTTATTTATTATTATAAGTATTAATTTAACAACCAAAGATACGCAATATTTCCAAAGTACAGCAGTGTTCTTTTTTTACCTCATTTCAGTAGTCACCTACTGTACAGTTAAAGTTACACCAGGTGTTGAGTTTCAGATGCTCTTTGCCTTTTTATTACTTGTTAAACTAAGCCTCCGAATCTTTATTGAGGATTAATGAGTGGAGATTTGTGGTCAAAATCATGCCACAATCCTCATATTTACGATTCTGAAAGAACTCGATTTTCCTTTTGTGGCTACAGATGTGTTGTGAAATGGTGTCAGGAATAGACCTTTCGCCACTCTTAGCCAAGATGCTCATAAAATACAATTAAAGAGGTTGATTTGGCGATGCCGTCGCCTTCTGGCATTTCTAAAAGTGGTTTCTATGTTGCAATTATGATACAACCTTTCTAAATACGAAGGATACATTTTATGACCCCCTAAATTTGATAATACCTTTTGATTTGCGCAATTCATTGTTCAATAATTAAATCCGTTGTTGTTAAAAGGTTCCGTTAGCAACGAAGATATGAAAGCTACTATAAAAGAATCGGGTAATTTGAACGCGAATAAACTAAAACGTGAATGAAATTAATTTAAATTTATAAATTAAAATATTTAATTATGTCCTAAGTTTACTATGTCCTTTGTTCACATTTATCTCAGTTTGCACGTTGTCCACTTTTAACTAGCGTTCTCGATCTTGATTATGCAAATGGCCCCAGATGACGTTACGATGTTTATCCCGAGATCGATTTATGTTGGAAAATTTAGAAGCATTATTTATTAGCCTAAAAATATGCAACAATTAAGAAATTATAATCGATTTTGATATTGATATAAAAGTCTTGCCAATTTGGACAATTTTTTTTAAAGCTATTTGGCGGCTTTTAAGTTCGGACAATTCCATTCAGCAAGATAGTTTAAAAATGGACTCTTGCCTTGAGTTAAATGTTTTGACTGTGTTTTTTAAATTTGAAAAATCATACAAAAATTTATTCCTATTACTTTGTGCTGAGGCTATACAAAAGATTATCAAATCTTTTGTATGGTCTCAGTACTTCAGAGTAAGCTGTACGTTGATAATATGGTCACTGATCTCGCAGAAACCTATAATTTACAGGCGTCAGTGTGATAAGACTGAAATAGTATTTTAAACCCTAACGAATTTCGTCAACTTTTACAAAACAATTTGGTACGTTGTAATTGAAAAATTTGATTTTTTTTTCTTCCCTCATTGGAGAGGTTGCATTGAATTTTAGTTTCCTGTTTCCTCCCATTTCTCATTAATTGTTTCTTCACTTCGCAACACAATGAGGAAAAATTTTATAAAATCATCCAAGCGTACCCTGAACGAAAATTTCAGATTAACTCTCACTCTCTTAACGCATTGGCAGGATTATCTATCAGTTGTATCCGACTGTTTCCTAATTGGACCTTCTGATTCGAGAAATTTGACTTCTGTCCAATTAGATGGGCCAAATTCTGTTGGAATTCATTTTTTCGTTTCTCGAAAGCCAATGAGCTGTTAGGCACCGGACAATCATTAACGGCAGACACGTTACATTGTTTCATTCTGTCCCCGCTTCATGCTTCTTGACAGGTTGATAAGAGTTACATATAGATGCCTTTTTTGTTATTTATCTTTTATTAAGTATATCAGAGAAATTTCCACCAACAAAGAGAAATAATAATAATAGTAAAACTGAGAACTATTTCCTCTAACCAGTGGTCCATGAAATTATTTACAAGCAGTCGTTGGGAATGATCACCAGTCCCAGACCATCTTGACATGATGAATTAGCCATAACCAAGAATGGAGATTTCTTTTTTGGCGTCCCATCAGCCATTGGCTTTTCGCTTTTGAGATCAGGAATATGGGCAAGGCAAATTAAGGAAAGTTTTTGACTGAGATCGCACGCATCATTTTTTTTCTGCGGAAGGAATTTCTTTAAAGAAAAAAAAAGAAGCTCTTTGAAGGTTTCTGGATGGATTGAGGTGGGATGGTTTAAGTGCACCTCAAGACATTTCCCAGTGAAGCGACCAGCAATTTTCATTTCACCTGAGATGAAAAGCGCGACAGGCAGCTTCCTGGTGTGCTATTATGAGGACATTATTCACAGCATCGGTTACCAATCATGATTTGCGGACACTCATCTCGATCTGTGCTGATCGGGTCTGCGATTATGTGGTCAGAATGACACCGTGCTAGATGAGTGATTTATAATCAGTTCTGATGTCACATACACTGACAATCTTTAATTTTTTTTTTATTTGGGAGTTTTTACAATCTTAATCTTTAACTTTCGCCATATAGTTTTATATTATTGCTTGATCTACGTCTTAAATAATGAAGTTTTTGTTTTATACTTGATGTTTTGTGTGAGATTCTATCTGAAGTCTGTGGTTAGAATGTCACCGTGTAATTTGATTTATAATCATTCTGATTACACAATTCTCGATTATTTTTATTCTTTTTTTTTCCGGGAATTTTTTTAATCTTTAAATGCCGCCACCGAACTTCAATACTGTTGCATGTTTTTGTCTTAATTGAGGTTTTGAATTTTCAGTTTTATATCTGATGTTTATGTATGGGATTTTATTTTAAGCTTCCGCTGGTGCTAGAAGAAAGAGACAATTTTTGGTATACATGTTTAAACATGTCTAGCCGTAACTAAGAATGGATAATCCTCTTTATTTTTTAACTTTTTAATTCTAAATTAAAATAAAAAGTAATTTATAATATAAGAATAATATTATGAAGTTCTATTATTTAAAATTCGAATTCGAGTATAAAAAAAACGATGAAACCTTCCGAAAAAGAAAATTATTGAATACTTAAGTTATTATGAAAATTTTTTGAAGCAAATTTGCAAAAATTGTTCTACACGAAGAGAAAACCGCGTTAAAATCAGGGCAACAGATAATTACTCTTACCGAAAAAAAAAGTATTAAAACTTTTCACCAATTTTTTCCCTCTGATTTAGTTACTTTGACGAAAATGACACGAAAAGTTTCTTAAATTGCAACTTTTTAAGTTTTTTTTTTTCCAACAGTTATATTCTTTTGGAAAAAGAACAAAACGCCTTAGCGTTCAGTTTAAAACAACTAATTTCGACTTTTTCTTCTACCGGAATCATAATGATTATCTTTTAGCTACCAGACTTCACGAGTTTACCCTAATTAATTCCAACACGCTTCTAAAAATGCCAAATTTACAAAATTCTTGGAAATCGACATGGAAGCCTGCCCTAAAATTGAGTTCATCAATATGTAATCGAAAGTAAGCTAAGAAAAAAAAATAAGGCATTCGGAACTGTGAGCGAGGCACCGAAATGAATAATCCTAATGATTCTGGAATCGATAGGACACACGCAATGTCCTGTGTTCGAACTATTTGTCCTTCTGGGTGCTGCCCTATCTAGTGGTAAAAACTGTTATTTTCGACGATTCGTCGGGGTAGATGATTAGCACGCCATGACAGAAACTGATCCGCTATTCCAGAAAACTGTTATTAGTGACAAAACTGCATTTAGATTAGACGTCGGAAGAACAACACGAATCCTTTTGTAATAAACTCCAAGCTAAGTCCATAGGCTTTTCGGCTACCTTAATCCAAAAACACCGCAGTCTAACTAAGAAGGGGGGGGGGGTATTTTTGTCTGGTGTTCAATTTTCAAAACAAAATTTGATTTGTAACTACAACGATGTGTAAGGAAACGATGATGTAATACGTACATGAAAATTTCGTAGCTTTTTCACCAAGGAAAGTAATAAAAAAGCTAAAAATTAAATGGAGTAAACTGAAAAAAACTGAAATTTTTAACTCCCTATACCAACTTTCTGTAAAAAGTTACCTGAATCTAAGAACGCACAAATAGTTTAATTATTAAAAAAAAATATTAATTTTCTTTTAAAAAACGGTTATTTAAGACGATTTTCCTCGTAGATGAAAATCATTAAAACTGATTAATATTTTCCTATTTTTGAAAAATTTCAATAGACCCTGGCTAAAAAGAATACAAGTTTTTTTTTTCTTTTTAAATGCTTTTTACTTTGAACTGTGGATTTTCCTGTTTCTTTCACAATACACTTCATATTGATATTTCACACAATTTCACAATAACCAAACAAGCAGTTGGCTCAATGTAAGCAAAACTTAATGTAAGTCCTAAATTACTTTTATTATCTCAAACAGTTATAAAAATAGCATTTTTTGTATAGTACACTCTCAGCAGTGGCGTACTATGGATGCATGGGACTAGCTCTTCGATTGGATACCTCTGAAAAGAGCCAGGGTGCAAGAAATATCTAATTTAATAATAACATCAGAAAGATATTTATTTGCACATAAAAATCTACATTCGTAATTTAAACTCATTTTTGCGCTCAGATGTACGGAATTTTTCGGACGGTAAAATTTATTTCGTTTTTAAATTTATTTTCTTTATTTAATTTTATTTATCACGTAAAGAATATTTAAATTTATTACTTTTCTTTTTTGAAAATCATTAGATATTTTACTTGAGCCACACATTTATTTGTTAAAAAATTCAATATCATAATAAAATGATTCAGTGAATAATGATAAACAGTCAATATCATAATAAAATGATTCAGTGAATGATAATAGTAATAAAATGATTCAGTGAATACCCCCCTTTGGTCCCCTTTTTACCCCCGTTCTTGACTATCAAGCACTATATTGGTAAGTCTTTGAAAAATCGTTTCAATGTTTGAACAAAAATATTAGTAAATATTTGTCCCGAAATACGAGACAAGCATCCTAAATGGGGTGTCAATTTGAATCATGTCTTCATTCAGGTGGTATGCTAGTATCGTGTAATAATGTTTAAGAAGTTAAGTAATTTGGTTCTATTTAGCACCTTGTTATAGTTGCTACAGATTTGAATTATGTTCAACGTGCATCAAAGTTTGTGGGAGTGTATATATGTTTGAATATTTTTGCTAGTGTAAAATATCACTGAAAATTTATCAATTTATAAAAGTTACTTTTTCGTCAGTTATTTCCTTATATCTACGCACAATTGTGAATAAAACTGACTACAGGACAAAATTAACAGTTGAGACTAAATACAACAAATGGCAATTGCGAAATGAGCCACTTTTTTTTATTTTTTTTTTATCGAAAATGCACAATGCTTTCTTTTAGATTCGCTTTAGTAAATATTTAATAACGCAAATGGCGATTAAAAAATTGTATGTCAATCGCCACCCGATCACCACTTTTTTTAAAAAAAAATTTTTAATCGAAAATGCACACCATGTGCATTTTGTTATTCTTATTATTTGTAACTAATATGACATTATTATAATTATCTGTCATATTTTGAAAATAATCTTGTTTCACGGATGTTTCTTAAAGTTGGGGAATATTTTTTCTGTGTATTCTCCGTCACCCTGATTAACAACTATATCTGAATCTATTATTTACTATTATTGTTATCCAATTCCTACAATTATTTCACACTCTCCCTATTATCTTGTTCACATTTTCAATCGTTAATAAAATACTTTTTATTGATCCACTCAAGTTCAAATACATTTTTTTTTTTGAACTTGCAGTGGATGACACTTGGTGTTAAGACAGTTTTTTTTCAAATATTAATTCATTCATTCAACAGGGATCAGTGTAAATCGAAATGGAATTTTCTGATGGGTTAAGCGCTAGTCATTGTTTTAAATTTTACTATAAGCCATTCAGTTTTTCACATACTTTAAAAATAACATCAGTGATAATTTCCAACTGATAGCTCTATATGAACAAAAAAAAAATAGTTGATTGCGCACGTTTAAATATTTAATTATTTTATAGTCGCTGTGTCAGATAAATTCATTAAAGAACATTGCGTGGTAGCACGTGTGGTCCACGTGATCAAATTTATACTTTTTTAATTGGGTATACTATAGCCTACGTCACAGGTCGTGTTATTCCTACTAAATTTAACTAGTAAACAGCATTTTCTGCGAACCTGATTTCTAGCAACAAGTAAACATTAAATGAAGTGTGTTGTTATAAGTCGCTACTCGGCAGGTTGGAATTGTATTAGTCTAGTTCCTCTTGAAATAATTTATATTGTTGTTTTATCCATACCCTCCAACTGCTACGGAATTTCCGTAGTTTCAGAAATCTTCTTTTCTGACGGTAGCAAAATTAATGTCTTAATATTCAAAAAAAATTAATTTTAGCGTAACTTGTCCACTATTACTTATAAAAGTGCAGGCCATATGGCTAGATTCTTAAGTTCTGATAAAAGTTTTATGAGAGATCCATTTGCTTTAGAAATTTCTACTTTGGTTCGCTACCACTAGAAAGAATTATTTTCAAAATCCTCATAAGTTGGAGGGTATGGTTTTATCTAAGTTTATGATTTTAGTAAACATATTTAAAACTCAGCTTATTAATAAAACTAAAAGGTAAATGTTATTCCTAGTAAAATTTTCGAAGTTGAAGTAGTTGTGTTTTTTTCATATTATACCCAATTGTCTGATATCACGTGCCATTTTTTTTATTTATTTATTTTATCTTTAATCCCTACTATTTAGAGCCCTTGAATTATTCTTATCTTGGTATAGGAGCCTTACTACTATTAGTTCTCACTCACTCTCTCTCTGTATATATTTATATATCTTGTTCATATTTTCAACGTTAATAAAATACTTTTTAATCGTCTATTCAAGTTCAAATACATTTTGTTAAATTTGTAGTGGATGACACTTGACGTTAATACAGTTTTTTCAAATAATTAATTCGTTAATTAAATTTAATTAATTAATTTTAGTTTCATATGCGAGAAAAGTTTTTAATTATTCAATAAAAAGTAACTAAAATAGAAATTTCTTTGTTCACCTAAGTAGGAATTCACTTTAATTTTTTTTACTTGTTAGTAATGCTTCTTTTTATATTCTCCTTACAAGATATTTTAATCTTATAAAATCCTTAAAAAACAGTAGCCACATTTATTAAAAGGTAGCCACTGTTAAAAATGCCAACAAAATGTTGCCCTATAGTGTATACAAAAATGTCTAAGAAATAAATGTGCTGGCTAAGATAAGGAGTCCGGTTAGTTTGAGTATTCCTTTCGTAAGCCTCATCCCCTCCGTCTTCATTAAGTCACTCACGTGGTGGGGACATTGTTATTATGGGGCACATAAACTCATCTTTGCAATGACAGTTCTGTCATGTTTAAAGTGAAGCCTCGCGTAGAATCAGTTAGAATAATGTGCTACGAACATGAACACAAAGAAAATACAGGAGGTCATTAGATTCGCGGTAGGTAGAGAGGCACTATCCAAGACAGATGTTACCTCACTTCTCTCTAATATATACATTTCTATGAAAGATCGAAATCTACGACTGAGAGAAAATTTATGGTCAGAACTACCAGAATGTGGTAGCATTTACCGTGTTTCTGGCTTTTTCATAAAGCCGTAAAGCACGGTAATTTTTACCGGAAACGCTGTGGTAAAACGAGCAATAAAATATCGTTTAATACATTTAAACCCCGCTATAGTGAGCCTTCAAGGGACCGAAATTTCGGTTCACTATAACCGGGACTTCACTATATCCGTACTGCAAGCAGTTTTAACTAAATTATGTGCAACTCCCTTTTTTGACACATTGTTTAAATAAATGACCCAGGAAAGGAAATAAAAAAATGATTAAAAAACAATCTATAGTAATAAAAAATGTGTTAACTTTTATTTTTTTATTACTCTTCGTCTTGCGTACAAAAAAAAAGTTAGGGATGGGAAAGTGAGATAGAAGAAGCAAACAAGAAAAAATGCTTCTGGCTACATTCCACTCAATGAGTGGTTTTAAAAATGTATTTTACGTAAAAATTTCAAAGTTACCAAAAAATGAAGGGGAAAAAAATCAGTCGAAGACGGAAAAAAGTTCATAAGATCCAATTTCCTCTCTTCTATTGGTTCACTATATCCACAAAAAATACTATATGTGTAGGGGAGAGTGGGGTCAATTGTAACAGGGTACGATTGTAACAGAGCAAAAATTTCGAGTGTCGGGTTCTAGATTTGGTTCCTAGGTGGCGCACAAGGTGTATTTAATAAATCTACATGTACACCCCAGCTGGCAACCATTTTTATGTACTTTTGAAAGAGTTACATCACAAAAGATATTTTCACGCCACGCAAGTACTTTTTTGGTATTAGAATATTATATTGTAACAAAGTAATTTTGTTTAAACAAATAAAAATTAGTAACCGAATATGTAAGTGGACACTTTAATTAACATTTCAATAAAAAAAAAGATTAGTTTTGCTAATTAACTAGCATTGTTTTTAACAAATGAAGTTGAAATGGCGTCTTGGGGACAATTGTAACAATAAGTAAAGGGACGATTGTAACAGCTGAAAATAAATAATCTTATGTTTACAAACCATTACTTAACTCTTTAAGAACCACCAATAGTTTCCTATATCATTTATATTATGTTGCTTGTGCATTATTTTATTTGTCACCTTTCACAGCATAAATTAAAATTTTTAACCCCTTAAAGTTAAAAGTTTAACCCTTTAGGTTTCTGCTCATTATTATTTTTACTCCTAAAATATCACTACTATTTTGATCAATAAAGAAATATATCACAACTATGATAATATGTATAATTAACTATGTTTTAGTTGAATTTATGAACTGTTACAATTGACCCCGTAAGTGGGGACAATTGTAACAACTGCACGACTGTCAAAAATTGTTAATAACTAATATAATAATATTTAAAATCAGGTATTTATTTTTTTTTTCTAGTAGAGGATAGTCTACTTTACTCGTCTGTCAATTAATACTAATAATATATTGGATTTTTTGTTAGTTAAAAATAGTTAAGTAAAAAATGTTACAATTGACCCCACTCTCCCCTACTGTTATATGTGTATAGCAAGCCATGGGAGCAAACATTTCGTTCACTATATGCGGGAGTTCACTATAAACCATGTTCACTATAACTGGGTTTGGATGTAATATGTTTTTACATACGTTTAAAATTTGGTAATTTTATACCGTAGAGCATATTATAAAGATCATTTATCTGGTTAAATTTAATTTTCATTTCTGTATTTTTACTAAATGAGTGACGATAAAAACTATAATTTCGAAAACCAGAACTTCCTGTAAATCGTTACCATAGGAATGGTTTAAATATCGTATATATCGGCTTTACTACCAGAACTATTTTTTTTTTTACCAAATATTTCTTTACCATACAGTATGGTAATTTTACCTGAATTTTAACCCCGGGGAATGTCAGCTTTGGAGCTAGCCTAAAATATTTGCAGCATATCGTTTTTTTCTTTTTTTTTTCTTGTTTGTTTTTTCTTTTTTTTTTTAAATTTATACCAGCAAATATCGATCTTCCGTTTTACTGATAATGATTTTAAGCTCAAAGTTTTAATCTTAGTTCCAGTGGAAACCAAATTTTATCATTTATTAAAACTAAGCCATCAATAATTAACGAGCACAAAGGCTTGGAAAATGGCTGAGGAATTTATAAGTGCATTATAAAGAGTAGTAATACTTCGAAACCACGTGTACATTTCAAATAAATTTAAATGAATTAAGTTACATTTCTGCCTTTATTAAAAGCGTTATAAATATTTATTATCTGAACACATTATTTTCCGCCATCCTAATGAATATGTGGGAACGAGAAATAGCGTTCCTACATTTTTACGGAACCAAAGACAACATTAAAACAATCACATGATAAAATTAAACACTTTTATTTTCCTGGAAAATGATAGAGTCACAAAAGCTGCGTGACTAACTTAAAAACAAATTAAAATTCTAAATAGTGTATAACAGAGTAGTAGTGGTTTTGTGGTTTAACAGATGCATATATATACTGGAGAATATGTGCGATGAATAATTATGACATCAGTATCCTGCAGTCAGTTGCAGTTAATTTCTGACAGCAGAAAGAATATCAGGATGAGAGGTCGCAGGTTCGGTATTCCGATCCGCCGGTCTGATCTAGCGAACTCTACAGTACTCCCCTTCCAGTCTGTAAGACGTTTAGGCTTGGAATGGCAGGACAAATCGAACTTTCCTTCCAGACCTAGTAGTTACTTCTGGCTTTACCATCGGAGACTGATTGGTAGAGTCTGAAACTTCATCGGATAGAAAATAGGCAGGCTTTAATCTGTCGATCGAAACACTAGATTTCTGTCCTTCAAGATCTAGAACAAAAAATTTGTTAGCTCGTGAAATTACTTTAAATGGGCCTTTATAGGGCTGTTCCAAGGGACGTCGGACACTGTCTATCCTGACAAAAACATGGCTACAAGACTGCAGATCTTTACTGATGAAGATTGAACGAGTGGCACCACGAGTATTCAGAGGAACAGGGCGCAAGTCTCTCATTTTTTCACGAAGTTTCTGTAAAAAATCAGAATGAGATGTTATAGGTTTAGAAAAAGAGTTGCGAAAAAATTCACCTGGAAGGCGTATCAAACAACCATACACCATTTCAACTGGTGTACAATCAATATCTTCCTTTAAACTTGAGCGAATGCCCAACAAAACTGTTGGTAAAACTTCCATCCAGCGCTCAGTTAGGTGGCATTTAATTGCATTTTTCAGGCTTCTATGGAACCTTTCTATAGCTCCATTACACTTTGGATTATAAGCTACTGTCCTGGTTTTCTGTGTTCCCAAAAACTTAGTCAAGGAAGAAAAAAGTTCAGATTCAAACTGACGGCCTTGATCAGTTGTGACTGTCTCCGGAACGCCAAATCTGGCTATCCAACCAGCAAAGAACGTTTCTGCAACTGTGTCAGCTGTCTGATTCTGCATTGGAAATGCCTCAGGCCACCTAGAAAAACGGTCAATACATGTAAGTAGGTACCTGTAATCTCTTGACGGTGGTAGAGGACCCACGATGTCTATATGAACATGCGAAAATCTGGCACTAGGAAGTCCATATTCTCCTAGAGGGGATTTCGTGTGGCGTCCAACTTTAGATTTTTGGCATGAGAGGCAAGTCTTGCACCAAAGCTTTATGTCTTTGGTCATGGATTTCCATACGAATCTCTTCTTGATGAGGTCTAAAGTTACTCTTCCTCCGGGATGAGATAAACCATGAAAAGTCTGAAAAATACTCCAACGAAAGTCTTTAGGAATGTATGGTCTTATATCACCAGTAGAAACATCACAAAAGATCGTTTTTGAATTTGGGAGATTCATAGGTTTAAGTTCGAGACCGGAATTAGACTCAAGTAAAGAGTGAAGCTCCGTGTCATTAACCTGTGCCTCCGCAATCTCTTCAAAATTTATGTCACTTGAATTATTAAAACTAAAGGAAGAAATTCTCGAAAAAGTGTCAGCAACTATATTTTCACTACCGGGAATATGTCTTAAATCTGTAGTGTACTGACTAATAAACTCTAAATGTCGCATTTGTCTTGGAGAGCATTTCTCGCTTTTTTGTTGAAATGCGTAAATGAGAGGTTTGTGATCAGTGTACACTAGAAAATTTCGACCTTCAAGCATGTGCCGAAAATGTTTGATTGCTGAATAAATTGCAAGCAATTCCCTATCATAAGTGCTGTATTTTTGCTCTGCAGCATTAAGTTTGCGTGGTTTAACAGATGCATATATATACTGGAGAAAATGTGCGATGAATAATTATGACATCAGTATCCTGCAGTCAGTTGCAGTTAATTTCTGACAGCAGAAAGAATATCAGGATGAGAGGTCGCACGTTCGGTATTCCGATCCGCCGGTCTGATCTAGCGAACTCTACAAATATATATGAATAAAATTGACTACCGGGCAAAAATAACGGTTGTGACGATACACAACAATTACACCTTTCCTATGATATGATGCAGATAAATCGTATTATAATGTAGGATACATTATAGTGTAGCTATATGTATCACAGTAGACTCTCGATTAACCAGTAGATTTGCTTATCCGGGAAACGTTTTGTTCCGGATAAGCGAATATCCTGGATGATTCAATTTATGCAAATTTTGATGAAAGAATTATCGAAAATGTAAAATTATTATACAAAGAAACATCAGTTAAATTAAAAATTGATTTAAAAGGAAAATAATTAGACATTTTAATGTCATTTCCATTTATAATTCTAAAAAAGAAAAGCAGAGATGTAGTTTCCCTTACTGTTTTGAAAAAAAATATATTTAATTTTACGAATTTTCTTACTTTTTTTTTAAAATAAAACTATTTTTCTGGTACAATTTTTTAAAATTTTAAATTAGTTTAATTTTTACGTTTCTTACCGTTTCTGCGCCGTAAAATTTTTCTAATTTTTTTTGCGTCTTCAAATGATGAAAAAAATTCTATAGAAATTTCTCTCTTTCTCTCTTTTTTTTTTTTTTTTTTTTGAATCTTAGTTTTAAATTTATTTTTCTCTCTCTATAAATGTGCTGAAGCATTTTAAAATGTTTTTTTTTTTTTTTTTTTTTTTTTACTTTTTCAAAAAACAAATATTTTCCGACAATTTTTTCCTCCTCTTTTAATAATTTGCTTGATTTAGTTGACATTTAATACTATTATACAGATTATTAATAAAAATTGCTACTCAGACATTAAATGGGTTAAGGAATACATTAATGAATTACATCAAATGAATTACACCTATTCATTCAAACGACACCTCAAAATATTTATGAGCGAACATTATCATACACCGCCTTTCAATTGCCGCAAACGCAAGTGTGATTTGGAAATAAGGTTGCCGATTTCAAGTTCAATGTTTTCATAAATCATTTTGAAAATCAGAGAGAGTTTCTTTATGAACTTCCCTCTGGCTCTCTTAAAAGATAACAACCGTTGAGGAATGAGAGGAATTAATTGAGAGAAATTTATTAGTTTCTTAAGAACGAACTCTGAATAAATAATCTAAAATAAGGGAGAAAGAAAAACGAAACGTCAATTCAAGATGATGTAAACATTTGTATGCTCTTTATTACAAATTTTTTTTCCGGTCACTATTAAATTATTATTATTATTTTTCATTTAAATTGTTAAACTGTTTAACTCTGGCACAGTTTAGATAACAGCCGTTGAAAAATGAGAAGAATAATAAGGAGAGCTGCCCAAATCATGCCACTTTTCACAATTAAATTTTTATCGATTTTAAATCAAAGATATATTTTAAAAATACGTTTTATATATATTATAAAATAAAATATATATTATAAAATATATTTTAAATATATATTAATTTTTTTTTTAAATGTATATAAGTAGTACTGCTGTAAGTACTGAAAATTAATTTTTTCCCCGCGTGTATGCAAGTTGTACAATAAATAAAAGCGGTTGCCTTATTCGTATCACCTGCTCCCTAATTCGTACCAACCTCAAAATTATTAATAATTTATGATTAAGTGAATAAGTAAACCAAGTGTTGCTCCAAACGTTTGTTTATTAGCAGTGTTAAAAAAATACAAAATTAAAAACGACTTTAAATAAACTCAAAGAACTTGGAATCAAATAATTTAGAGAATTCTACTAAAACGCTTAATAAAAAGGAAAGAAAGAAGATTTAATAACTGTACAACAAATCTCAGAGCATCACCATTCCAAAAAAATAAATAAATATTACACTCACTTAAAAACTATTTACATTCCAAAACTATCACCATGGCAACAACAAAACTCTACTCGTGGCCATCTACTAACTGACACATAGTAAGTTTATTTTACACAAAATACGGTCCGCATAAGCACATATCTGACATAAAATAAGAAATGTGATATTAAATTTTTAAACTTTCACAAGTATAGGAACAGTATTATAAAAAAATTTTGTAAATGAAACCAAGTTTAAGCATGACTTTTATTTTTTTTTTTAGCTACAATGAATCAATAAGAAATATGAAAGACTTACTTGCAAAATTGATTGAAATAGAAAGTTAAGAATTGAGAAATGAAATTGAGGAATCGAAAAGAGGCATCATTGAATGAAATATCAACAGCTAAATAGTTCCATGGGAGATAATTATCGTCAAATAATCGTGAGTCGTGAAACAGTAATAATAATCGGAAAATCATGTCACAAGTTCTGGTGGGATATTTTGTCCCGTTTTAATGCTATTATTAGGGAGACTTGATAATTCCGTCGGTGCATAAAGGGTTAAAATGTCAAACAATTGCTTTATTTCTAAATTGACCTAGGTAATCTGTAAAACTACCTAGATTACCTGCATATTACCTATTAGGTTCATGGCTATTAGGTACCGGGCTATCCCAGGGGGCTGGGATTGCCTGGTTGGTAGGGCACTGCACCCATGTCCAAGAGGTCGTGGGTTTGATCCCCGCCAGCCGAAGACTCTCCGTGTAGTAAATGGTGACTGATGCACGTTAAATCTGTCGAGTCACTACGTCTTCCATGTTCCCATAACAAATCATACCTCTGGGGGTACTGATTCAGGAGTTTCCGTGTCTTCTGGATTGGTTCAAAATTACAAGGCTAAGGAGTTGAACATTAGTAGTCGTAAACTCAGAAATTGGGTCAGCTCATCAACGACGGTTATAAAATAAAATAAAAAAAGGCTCCAGTACATAAGCAAACAAAAAGGGCGTTAAGGAGGACTACTTAGCTATCTCAACTACAAGCGTCTTATTTCAAGGATTAGAAATCTAAATAGGTCGGTAAAAAAATTAAAATAGAGCTAGGAAGTACGTTTTTGTGTCGGATTTCCCAATTTAGGCATCGTCTGCTTTATTTAATTAGCATATTTTTAAAGTTATGCCCTGAATAATCTTACTACGTAAGTACCGGGTCATTAGTTCAAAAGTTATTATTTTTCGCATCGTAAATATTGCAACGTTAATTCGCTTGTTGGGAGTTCTTTTAAAATTAGCCCATTGAGAAAAAAAAAGTTCCTTTTATTCGCGACTAATTATCGAAAACATCATTAACCGCCGAATTATCGAGTTAAAGAAGAAGGCGGAGACACAGAAATTATTGCTTCAGATAAATTACTTCCATCCCCCCCCCCCAAGATTATCTGCTTCCACCCCCACCCCCCTCTCTAATATGTGACATATTATTTTTATTTTATTGT
This sequence comes from Parasteatoda tepidariorum, assembly GCF_982258835.1. Lineage (NCBI taxonomy): Eukaryota > Metazoa > Arthropoda > Arachnida > Araneae > Theridiidae > Parasteatoda > Parasteatoda tepidariorum. The sequence goes on along the minus strand of NC_141755.1, from coordinate 99,893,819 downwards.
GTCCCTTCGATTTTTAATAGCGCAGTCTGCTTTTGCTCTAATTTAATAAAGATAGAAAAAAAAAAAAGATCAATTTTTATAGCCCATCACTTTGATGTTATTTTATTTCTATTTCGAATGATTCGATTTTAGTTTTTTTTTTCTCCCTCGTGCTCTCTTTATCTGTCTCTACCGGATTGGTTCAAGTAAAAAGGAATGTGATTTTGTGTCAATAACAATTGGATGAGCAATTGTAGCGGGGAAAATATATAGATGTAACATTTTTATCTTTTTTTTTTTATTGGAATTTTGCCAGCATATGACATAATTACAGTTGGGTTAAAAGCAATGATGATAATACACAGTTTTATTAAAATTAAAAAAAAAAAAAAAAAAGAAAGAAAAAAAAGAACCACCTAATGCGATGTAATATACGTCATAATTAACTAGCCTTTTTTTTCATTCGTTTTTCTTTTCGAAATAATAAAAAGGAGGCTAAATTATTTAAAATTTTATTCTCCGATAATTTTAAAGAAAAAAATGTTTTTCTTAGAGAATTCTACATTCCAAAAGACATGAGAAATATGAGACAATGTTTGTTAAATTTTTTATTTACCAAAAAGAAAAATTTTATAGTGTTAAACTTTTTTTGGGGCTAAATTATTTACAATTTTATTCTCTGATAATTTAAAAAAAAATTTTTCTCAGAGAATTCTACTTTGCGAAAAACATGCGAAACACGAGAGAATGTTTGTTCATTTTTTATTTACAAAAAAAAAGTTTATAGTTATAAACTTTTTTGGGGCTAAATTATTTACAATTTTATTCTCTGATAATTTTAAAAAACATTATTTCTCAAAGAATTCTACTTTGCGAAAAACATGTGAAACATGAGACAATGTTTGTTCAATTTTTCATTTACAAAAGAAAAAGTTTATAGTTTTTTTGGGGGCCAAATTATTTACAATTTTATTCTCTGATAATTTAAAAAAAAATTTTTTTTTTCAGAGAATTCTACATTCCGAAAAACATGTGAAACACCAGGCAAAGTTTGTTCAATTTTTTTATTTATACAAAAAAAGTTCGTAGTTTTAAACTACTTTTTATTACGTACACCTAAAGCATTTAATTAAAATTATTATATTTTTAATAAGTTGTACACAAAATGTTTTCTATCTAGTTCAACCGTAACGTATTTTTTGCTAGGTATATTCCACTAAATTTCTTGTCCCAAATATGGCGGATACCAAATATTATCATCAGATTCAACCGCTAGTTCTTTACGTGAGTCTGTCCACTAAACTTTCATCAGTTGGAATTTCGAATTATAAAAAATTATAAATACATAATTTATTTTAAAGTTAATGAAGAGAATTTCTAGAAATTGCGTAAAATTATGAATGGGGATTTTTTTCTATGAATTAATGAAAAATTTATTGCAACGAATAAATGAAAAAAAAAAAAATATTTCAAATGGTTTTGTAGTGTATTATACTTAACAATTTATAAAGAATCTTTACAATTGATTCCTCGTTTACTTAAATACCGAGAAAATAAAAAAATTAATTAAAATATTTATTCTGAAAACTTTTTCTTTTATTAACTCCATGGGTAAACATCAAACAATAATTTTTCAGTTTATACTATACCTAATATACTTTTTCATATGAGCAATACCTATACCTTATCAAAATCTAATCTTTGCAAGAAAGATAGTTTATGAGATTAAATGTACAATGTTTTCTTTCTTTTTTAAAAAAAAAAAAAAAAAAAGAAATTCCGGGATTTTAGCGTGGTAAAAATTCAATATGTCTTCATTATTCATGACTTGGCCCCCATTTCGTTTCCTACAAATATTAAGCCAAAAAATAAATAAATAATTGTAACAAATAAATAAATTAAAAAAAAGAAGCAGCCAAATATAAAAAATAAACAAAACATATCATAAAATATTTAACAGTAAGCTTCATAAATTATATGGAATATTACTACACACATACAGTTATATTATGATTTGTTTGCGTTAGCCTTTTATTTCTAAAATATGGCTGCTGTTAAAACTAACTGCACTTTCATGGTGTTTGCAACTTTCAAAATTATTACCATCCTATCCCCCCCCCCCTCTGAAATACCAGGGTTGGCCATCAAGGTCTCCGCAAATGCAGTGAGTTATGACATCTGTAGTGGTCGTTCACCCAGCTCAAAGAGTTGAAGGTAAAAGGGGGGCATTCATTCCATGGTTTGGGATTTCCGGCCGCTTTACAACCTCATTTTTTCCCCATATTTTCCCAAATTTCCTCTGTCTTGCGCAATATAATTTAACATTTAAGCATTTGACTTTTTTGACTAGTTTTTATATATATGACAATTATATTGCCAATTTTGTGTTAATTTTCGCAAAAGTTAGATTTTTATCACTATTTTTTTAATTGTTTTATTTTGTACCTCTTGTCTAAATTCTTTCTCTTTTTTCTTTCAAATTGGCAAAGAACGAGAACCATCTAATTTTAGAGAAAAATAATATTTTGTTTAGAAAGATGCAGACAATTTATGTTCGGTATTTGGCATTGATATTTTAATTACTTAAATAGTTTTTATAGATTATATTGCTAATTTCGTGTTAATTTTCACAAAAGTTAGATTTGTATCACTCATTTTTTGATTGTTTTATTTTGTACCTCTTTTTCTCAATTCTTTCTCTCTTTGTTTTTCCTTTTTCGAATCACATTTGTTTTCTAATCACTGTCCTCAAATGAAATAACATTTTTGTGCGGCTAATTTTTTTATGCACTAAATTCTGAAATTTGTGAGGAAGAAAAAAGAATTTTATTTCCTCCTAAATTTCTGATTCAGAAATATAATATTTACTGTAGATATTGCGTTAACAAATGTATATGCAGAAATGTTCATTCAAGATATTTTTCACCCAAATACTGGTTGTGCAAAATCTTCGCGTCTTTTAAGAAGAAAATTACTTGTTTAAACTTAAAAAAAAAAAAAAAAATTATCAATTCTGAGTGAATTAGATTCATTGGCAAAAAACATGAACCATCTAATTTTAGAGAAAAAATAATATTTTGTTTAAAAAGATAAACACAATTCGGTATTTGTCATTGATATTTTTATTACTGAAATAGTTTTTATAGATATGACAATTAGCTATAAAAACTATTTGAGTTATTGAGTTTTATAGATATGACAACTATATTATGCTGTCAATTTTGCGTTAATTTTCGCAAAAGTTAGATTTTTATTACTATTTTTTTAGTTTTATTTTGTACCTCTTGCCTCTTGTTTATTTTGTTGTTTTATTTTGTATCTCTTTCTTAACTTTTTTAAAAAAAAAAAATTTCTAGATATTTTGCATAAGCTTTTATATCATGATCGTCAAGATTTTTTTGTTGAAATAATTATTGCAGTGTATTTTGTTTGTGATTTAAGTGCATCAAAAAGCATAATTTAGCGGGGGGAAAAAAGAATGCATCTAAAGTAGAACATAAAATTTAAATTCTCGAACCAGGCTTAAAGTTTTGCCAGTCTCTATTTTCAAGAAAAATGTAAACAGTTTCCATAATTCTTAACAAATGTAGCATAATGAAATTTTCGGCGGCCAAAACCATAAAAAAAAAATGCTGAAAAGGAAAACCTGAAACACGTTTATAGCTAAAAATTACTGATATTAATTGAAAAAAGAAGTTTCCCTGGTTCCAGTATTAGCCATAGTTCATTAAAATACATATTAATAATCGGAAATTTAAGACATTGTAAATGATTCCATGCTTTTAAGACTTCATATTTCTAAACCACAGCCTTTCGACAGTGAAACACCAATTTCAGGCCTAGCATTGAACTCTGTTGAGAGGTCCTATTTATAGAAATTTTTCTGCAAATCATCAAGTGTTTCAGTCTTCAAAGAGATTCTGTAAGCTGTCTGCAGTTTATTGTGTCAGCCTCTCTCATAGGACGATGTAATACTGGTCACAAAAATATTATAGTCTCCAGACTATAACAGTTTTGTGACCAGTATTACATCGTATATAAGAAAATCTTGCTAAACATAGATAAACTTTTCCAGCATCTGAGTCAATGTTCGTGAAATGATCATAAGGTGTGAAGGAGTGACCTCAAATATGCTAATAGTTTAAGACAATAGTTTAAGTTACGAAATCGGACACAAAAACGTACTCTCTCTGAATAAACTTGCCTTTTCTTCAACGGATTCAGATTTCAGACCTGCAAAATATAGGGGGTAGCCGAAATCTGGAAAATATGGTTCCCATAGTCTGGTCTAGAGAGCAGTCTTAAGTTGGGACCCCTTAATGTTAATTTCATTTTTTTTGTGTATTTCACCATATCTTAAGAACTTCTTAAGCGAATAAAAAAAATTTGCACCCAACTATAAAGTTCGTTTATCCAAATATAATTCCATGCAAAATATAACTTTCAGTAAATATTTATTATTCTTATTATTTATTTAATAATAGTCAAACAATTTTAAAAAGTAAGGTAAACAATTTTTCCCATCATTTTAAAGAATTTAATTTTAAATGGCAAGGTACAAAATTTGATGCCAAATCGGTCGAATAGCTCCTGAGAAAACGAATTTAAGCATTTAACATACGGCATAACTTTAATTTAAACACACGGCTTCTTTGAAATTTGATAATATATTTTTTTTAAATTCCTATCAAAAATGAAAACAAAAAAGTATGCACGTTGAGGTATAAAGTTTAAGCGAGGAAAAAAAACAAAACACAAATCGCAGTACAGGAGGGTGAATGTAATTGAGTACAAGCCAACTTTATTGCAGTTTATAACATCAACGTTACGTATAACGTAAGACTAACGCTATGCAAAATGTTTCTGTTACCAACATGAAAATAAATGTGTTTTTCTCCCCAAAATGTTCTCTAGAACAAGGTGAAAAATGTGACTTTACATTGTATCGTCCTAATTTCTTTTATTTAAATGTAATTAATTTTATATGTGTAATTAGTTTTAATGTGATTAGCAAAATTACAAATGAATAAAATTCACAAGCTTCTTGGCTTGCATATTTTAAAATAAGTATTAATACGTTTTCCGTAACGTGATTTTTTTTACTTCTTTTTATCATTATCTCCTTTATACTTTTATTAATTTTATTTTTGGGTTGGACCCTTTTTAGTAAAAATGTTGGAAAGTAAGACGTGACGCTAATAAATTAACCTTTGTAGCTATTTCTTCAGGTAATCAAGAATGAAACGAATCCGATCTGCTTTTACCACCAGGTGGCGTTCTATGGACCTTAATTAATTAACATCATTGTTTTTGTTGGAGCTCATTTAATAGAGACAATTTTCTTTCATATCGTTTTTTTTTTTTTAAACTTTGCCCTCCCCCTCCGCTTTACCTTCTTTCTTTTCCCTCTGTTTTTTTTTCATCTTCTCTTTTTTAGTTCTTTTATGAGTAGAAGTTTTGTTGAAAATGTTCTTTTAGCGAAAGATAGGCTGAACTGTTTTAATTTAGGCAGCCGTTGAAGGAAGAAAAAAAAAACGTTTGTCAGAGTTAAACAATAATAAATAAAACAATTTCTAAATCATTTTCAAGCAGCTGGTTGTACACGTTAAAAAAAAATTCTTAGTAGCATTCATCAGTTAGATTTTTGAAAAATAACGTTGCGTTATCTTAACGTTGTCTTATGTACATTAAAATTAGATTTATATGAAAAAAATTTTCAACAGTTATTCATGGATAACTCTTTACGTTTAAGAAAGAGAAAAAAATAAGGATTACTAATCGAAATGATTTTATCGAAGACTTATTCAATTATCATCTTAGTAACGTTGAAATATGTTAGAGTAAGTTATTTCAGCTAAGGATTACACAATTATCGTCTTAGTAACGTTAAAATATGTTAGAGTAAGTTATTTCATTTAAAGATTACACAATTATCGTCTTAGTAATGTTAAAATATGTTGTTAGAGTAAATAAGTTATTTCATCAGACGATTACAAAATTATCGTTTTAGCAATGTTAAAATAATCATTTCCATAAAACGATCAGTTGAAGATGTAGTTCGATACCTTTCCTTTCTTTTTACTGTCTCACCTGGATTAGGTATGTCATTAACCTAGTGAAGCCGGGGCGTTTGAAGGTTAACCCTTTTTCCGGCTGAACCCCTTTCCACAAAGCTAAGCATATAATAACATAACCCCTTTTCTGCCTCTAGGTCACTGGAACTGTATACAAATTCTGCCACTCGTCAAAATCGTTTGCAACTTCCTCCCTAACTAGTCTCCATTTGATATGGTTAACGCCATTTTTGTCTGTTTTGCGTTCTAATGCGATATCGTTCGATTCGTTCGTAAAATTTAACTAGTCTATTGTTTTCAATTTATTGCTCTTGAAAAGTTTGAAGTGCTCTCATGTGATATTATTGTGTGTGTACTAGTTTTTTCAGATTTTACTGTATGGAAGAAGTTTAAATATATTTTTTGAAGGTACGTTTTTATAATTATTTTTATGATTAATTGTTTTTAGTTTATGAACAACTTTTACATTATCTTTTATGTTTGCAACTTCCTCCCTAACTAGTTTCCATTTCATATGGTTAACATAACTTTTTTCTTCTGTTTTGCTTTCTAATGCGATCGTTCGAAAAATATAACTAGTCTACTGTTTTCAATTTATTGCGTTTGAAAAGTTTGAAGTGCTCTCATTTGATATTAGTGCGTGTACTAGTTTTTTTTTCAGATTTTAGTATATATGGAAGAAATTTAGATATATTTTTTGAAGATACGTTTTTTGATTAAGTGTTTTTAGTTCGTGAACAACTTTTACATTATCTCGCTATGTTGTACTTTTTAATTCGTTATTCGATAAAAGGCAGGTAGATTAAAGATCCTTATCTTTCGGTTTAAAGGAAACAGTGTGGAAGAAAATAATGTATTTTAATAAACTCTACAATCACATGTATATTAATAAACTATGCAATCATATATTTAATGAACATGATATATGTTAACAAATGTATTTTTGTAGACTAGAACAAATGAATGCTTTTTGTCTTTTAAAGTTTCTAAGTTTTGTTTTTATTTGTACTTTAATTTATTATTTTAATATTGACGCGTTCATTTGATTAAGCGAAAATTATTGCGATAAGCCAAAAAAAAAAAAAAAAAGAGTTGTGTGCAATTATAATCATAACATATTCGAATATCAGTCAATTTAAATTTGCATAATCTCATCAATACTCAACACATCTAAACATAAAGCTTTGACAACAATTTAGTTTTAACTTAATTTAAAGGTAAAATTTTGGAGCAAATTTATATTTCTGTAAAATTTCAGGATTTTTTTTACTTACACTAAACATATTAAAGTAAATTTATATTTCTGCATAATGTTAAGAATTGTTTAATTTACCGTAAAAATTTTTAAGTAAATTTATATTTCTGTCTCGTGACAGAAATTATTTAATTTGGAGTAAAAATCATTAAGTTTATGTATAACTCTAGCGTCATGAATTATTTAATTTGCAATAAAGTTTATAGAATAAATTTGTAGTTCTGGTGATTAACAGAAATTAACTTAAATTATTGCGAAATTTTCGATAAATACCTTAAAAAATTTTGGACTTGGGAAAATGTGAACTTTGGACTTAAAAATTTTGGACTAAAAATTTTGGAATTTTAGGACGAATTTTGAACTTGGATGTTAGGAATCAGCCAGTGTGATAAAAAAAAAACTTCTTCTAAATAGTGTTTAGATGTTCATAAATAAAAATAGGATTATAAAGCTTAACTTACTTGATAGCATCCTTAACAATTAGTCTTTCCCAATTTTTATATGTATCTTTTCCTTTTTTTTTATTAAAGAAAAGCAATTTAATGTTGTAAAATACATGTCCAAAAAAAGTAATGAACGAAACCGCGCTATCTTTCAACAAAAGATATATTAAGAACTTTAAGTTTGGCTACCGATCCTTAAAATAGTCTTTAAAATATTTGAATATTATTTTCTTATGTTTTTTATGAAATATTAGCCTAAACGCAAAATTAATAATTACCTAAATCATCTGAGTTACGCAAATACTGATAGTTTTTCACATAAAATTTTTGTTTAAGTTAACCTGATGTCCCGAAATTCAATGAGAAATTTATTTTAGTATTAAATTTTATTTAAATAGAAAACTCTATTGTTTAAGTAATGAATGTTTAAAACATAAATATCAATTGAATTAGGTGCTCTTCATTTTCCCCACATTTTAGTTTTGAACGGTTTCAGACGAAATATAATAAATTATTTTTATGCAATTTTTATCACATGTATTTGAAGGACATAGATTAAAATTTAATGGTAGTTAAATAAGTTGTTAATTTTGTTATAATGACATTATTAAGGTGTCAAATTGAACCATGTCCTTTTGTTTAATTTGAACCTAAGTTTTGTGCAATCAATTTCAAGAAATGCAATACTTCGGTTTAGTATAATATCATATTATGGTTGCAGGAAATTTGGATGATTATTATGGCTAAACAGGCTCCAAAACAAAACATTAATAGTTTATTGCTGATTTCACAATATTTTTAAAATGCTTATATTCAAAAAAATCTTAACTAAGGGACGCAAAAATGTGAGGATATTAAAAAAAGGGCTTTGGAGAGTTTAAGACAGTTTTGCGGACTGGAGGATAAAAACCACGGTTTTTTGCTGTGTATTTTAATATTGTGTCCACAACTTTGTCTGTCCTTCTGAATTATGAATAAATGGAAATAAAAACTCCGATACACCTAATCCTTAGTTGATACTTATCTTTGAATTACTGTTAAAAAAATTAAATTTTGAATTATTTTATAACTTCACAGAAAGCTTATATTTCCTTTCTCTCATAAAAAGCAAGGCAAAATCACTTATTCATTGCGTTTTTTGTTTTAATTTTAATATTACTTTAAAAAAAATCTGGTTATTAAAGTCATTGATTTTAATAATTTGATTTAAAATCATTTTAAGAGTTTATTTCCTTTTAAGCCCTGAGATAAGTACATAATCGTCAAATAGACCCCGACTTTTCTAGTTTTGTGATGTCAGCGTTACTAAAAGACTTACGTTAAGTTTTATCTCTAATCTAACTTTTTAAAAAAAAAAATTTTAATATAAAGGGTGTTTTCCTCAAGCTGTCTGCTACTTTGCTTGACATACTATTTTATTGTATTTTATTACTGGCGTTTATCAGTCGACCCAATTCTGAATTTACAACTATCAATGTTCAATTCCGTAGCTTTGTAATTTTGAACCCAACGAAAACAGGCGAACTCCTGGAGCAAGTTTGGGAACAAATTAGACCTTCGTGAAGGACTTTTCGATGAACTAACCCACATTTGCGTTACATGAAGAGGAAAATCACGGAATCTCTCTCTGTCAGTCCGACGGTAAGGGAATTTTAACCCATGAATCGTCTGCCACTGACGATATTTTATGTCAGCTCAGTGGTTGGTGCAAGTCGTAACAGCCTGCCAACGCTGGGATTCGAACATAGGTCATCTCATTCTAAGCGAGTGCTCTATCCTCTGAACCACCGTGACTCTGACACACTATTTAAAAATTTTATCACTTATCTATGTTTTTTTTAAAAAAAATAACTTAAGAGTGTTTCCCTCAATCTACGCTAATATTTTTTATTGTAGGTAAAGGAATTAAAAAAAAAAAACACGTTTTTAATTTGTATTCTGAGACAAACTATTAAATTCTAAGTAACAGACTAATTTAGGCTTCGTTGTTTAGGGTTAGATCATTTTCAGAAATGTTCCGCTTCGTGAAACCGAAGTGATGATAAAAAAAATTCATTCGCATAAAAATGTCATTACAACCACAAGTTAATGAAAATGTGACACCGACAATTCATAAGCGTCACTGTCATGTGAGATTCTATACATTTCGCTGTTGTTTGAGACGGTTGTGATTATACAACATTCTTACAACAAACAATAAGCCAGACGCATTCTGATGACTTCATCAGAATTTTATGAAAGAAAGACGTCCAACAGAATCGTTAAAATAACAATCGTTATCGTTTTCTGGAAGACCAGAAGCCTAGTTAGTATTCAGCGGACTGCAACCCCCTATCTGCCCCATTGAATGAAAGGAAAAAAATGGAATTATAATTACAATGCTCCTTTTTTGGTGAAACAATTCTGCGAAAAGTCTTAACACTTTCTACAATACGTGTTACCAATTATTATAAATCGTCCTTACAATGCCCAAACTGATTGTACAATCAAAAAATGAACACCTTTGGCATCTTTTTTTCGTATGAAAAGTAAAATAAAGCGGTTTAGAAGAAAAGGCGAAATAATAATCACAGTCCATGCATCGTGGTCAAGCGTGACCATTTTAATGATGATTATTTAATTCTTCTCTGGCTCGTTTTTTTCTTTCTTCTTCCAATCCTCTATTTAATCATCATATTCGAGGGGTGCTCGCAGCTTCACATTCTGATCATCCACTGTGTATTATTTATTGATGTCTCATTATAATATCACTTCCGATACTGGCCACACCCCAATGACGTCAGGTGGTAGTCGAATTTTTCCCTGGATCCATCGATTTTTTGCTCTGGGTACATTAAACTGTCCTCTTTTTCTTGATTTTTTCGTCAGTTCTTATTTTTGACTGTAGGGGGCGTCTGATTAATTTTTTTTTATATAGTCTTGTTTAACTTTTTTTAGGTTGATGAAATAGTGCTTTGTAATTTTGCACTAAATTCTCTACAATTTGACTCTTGGTGATGGAGTGAAGTTACACCATTCCAAATCAAGAGATAATTAAGAGAAATTGAGTTGTTTTCATAACAAACTTTTTTTTTGTTGATAAGTTGTTAGTAAACCTGATAGTGTAAGCCAGAGGTCGCCAAAGTGGTCTATATAGACCCCCAGGGGTCTATTTAACAAAAGTGGGGGTCGATCTGAGCCAGGGGGTCGAATGGGGGTCGATCCGAATCGGAAGAGTCGAAGAAAAAAACAGTTCTTAAAACGTAAATCCCAAATATCTAATTGAGTATGTAAAATTTGTGATTTTTTTTTTATAATTGACTTAATATCAGTTTCTTTATAGAACATAAATTAATAAACGCATCATCAAAAACGTGGACATCAACCTGCAAGATGAGTTTGCTGAGATTTTATCGGATCTTGAAGCAAAGACGCTTTTTAAAAATTTAACAATAAGTAAATTTTGAAGAAATATAATGCAAAAGTATGTAGAACTTTATGAAATAGCTCAGCCTTTTTATGCTAGCTTTTCCAAGTTCCTATATGGTTGAAGCCGGTTTCAGTCACGTAAATTCAATCTTAACTAAGTACAGAAATAAATTAAATGTGGAGTTACGAGGGGATTTAAAATTAAAATTGACCAATTTTGAACCCAATATAGCGAACCTTGCAAAAAAACACCAGGCACACTCATCTCATTGGTTAAGAAGCAATAAATCTGTAGTTACTTATTACTTCTACTTATCTATAATTACTTATTATTTAATAAATATTAAGGTACTTATATTTCAACATTAATATATTTTTCATAAAACTATTGTTACACAATGTACTATTACTTTAATAAATGTTTAAATCATAAAATAAATGTACAAACACAGTATCTAATAGAGTTTTATCTTAATTAACGGAAAATTACTTTTATGGGGGTCGATGGAGATTTCCAAAAATTATATAGGGGTCGATGATGAAAAAAGTTTGGCGACCCATGGTGTAAGCGAAACCCTTTTGTTTACTTTATCAAGTATTTATAGGGAAAGAAGCTTAACTAATATAATTTCATATTCTTCACATTTTTTGTAAAAAAAAAACAAAAAAAAAACTGTTTTATTTACTTAGTTATTTTTTATTTATTTTTTGAGAATATACTCTGTAGCTGAATTCTGTTTATGTATAGTGCAGTATAAGCAAAAACATGCTTGATTTTACTTTATTTTTACTAGAAAGAACCCAACCTCAAGGAATTTTTAGCGTTTTTCAAGGAAAAAGAAACTAAGACTGTTTCTTTTTTTTTGTTTAAAAATATACGTATAAAAATAAGTGTGTAAAAGAATAATGCAAATATACTTGTATAAAATAAAGATACTTGAATAAAAATGTACGTGCTTAAAAATATACTCAGAAGCTGAATGTATATTAATGTTTTAGTTGAGTTTTCTAAAATCTTCCTAATTTGTATTTATTTTTCCTACTTTTACAATTAATAGTTAAGAAGATTTGGCATTTAAAACCAACTTATGACTAAATATTATAATATATTTCTAAAGGATATATTTCTAGATTTTCAACCAATTAACTTTAATAGAGAAACGTTGCAAAACATATATTTTTTTTTTTTTCCACGTGTCCTTAAAAATTTATTTTTTGATCTTTATTTAAATAAAAGCTTTAAATTTTAACGGTAATAATTTTTAACTTTGCAGTATTTCTACGATCAAAAATGATTAACAATGAAAATAATTTGTTACATTCTGCTGTTAAGTTCCTATAAAAGATGTAAAAAAAAAAAAAAAAAAAAAAATGGCATATCAAGATTTTTATAAACATTTTAGGATAATTTCGCATCCTATTTGAATTTATGTGTATATAGCTTAAAACCGCTCTCTTAACTTAAATTTAATTCGATTGTCCTAGAAAATTTTACCAAAATAGGAAATGCTTGATAGAAAAATTGTTAATAGCCCCTGGATATCTTGATGCACATCTTTATTTTATTAAAATTATTAGCCATATAAATGCATTAAGATCAGTATTTTCTCTCCCCATTATTTTATGGACAAAAGTTTTTTAAAATCTTCATAAAAATTTTCACAACTTTTATTATTTATTTTATGCAAAAATTTTGAATAGTCTTTAAAATGCGGCAGTTAAATATTTGTTTATTTATTAACTTGTTTTTATGAAGAATAAGCTTGCTTTAAGTCATGCAATGTGAACTAGTTTTACATTGTATGACTTTTTACTAGTTTTCCAACTAAACTGATAAATGTTATGTTTACTAGTTTTCCAACTAAACCTATTATCAGACAAAAATTAATAATTTCAAATTTTCACATATTCAACGAAGAATTATGTGCATGATTTGTTGCCAGATTATAGCCTGTGCAAATTTTAAACAAATATAAATTTTATTTATTTATTTGAATTCAAAATATCTTAACAGTTTTGAAATATAAGAGTTGCGTGCAAAATAATAAAAAATGACGCTGCTTTTTTCGTAAGATTACAATGCAAGGGATAAGATACTAACTTTTTTCACAGAATGTATTTGAATATGAGAAAATGAATACGATATTCTTTTTCTTATTCTTCCTCATACATTTCTCTTTCTTGATGAAAATGATTTTTCAAAAAACGTATTTTCGGAAATATTTCCTTATTATTACAAATTCGGTGTTTAAAATTTTTTATGTTGAATAAAATAGAAAAACTGCAATTTTTCTCTATACTGCAAATTATGGTAATTTTTAACTTGTTTTGTCAGAACTTTAAAACACCAGCTAATTTCTTGATTCGCTCAGCACACGTTAGTGCTATGTATAATCGATTGAGCTTATTGGTATTTAACTTTTAAAATTAGTTTTTAAATTGGTTATTTATTAGTTTATAGAGTTGTAAATCTATACTATTCTACATAGTTTTTCTTACAATTTACAATCACAGGAACAAGGATGTTAATGATTTGAAACGAAATTTTAATCACTTTACTTTTAAGAAAAAGAAATCATAATTTTAAATTTTTAGAGTAAAAAAGCAACAAGAAAGAAAATTTGTCTTGTTTTTCAAATGATTTGGAGTGGCAAAGACAAAAAACATAATATTTCTAAATTATTAAAATAAATTCAGATGCTTGTATACAATCTAATAAAACACTTTTAGCTCTTTTTCTTTGCCAGAATATATATGAAAATATCTTATTTAACTTGAAAGTTGCAAATATTATGAATGAAGTGATTAAAATTCTATGTATGCTATTTTTTTAGAAAATGTTTTCATTGAATTTATAAGAGAAAAAGAGTTTAAATACAGTAAATCAATTTTGTCCTTTCTACTACGAGTTAGATAATTATTAGCTACATAATTATATAAAATAATACTGTAAAATGTTTGTTCCCGGAGAATTTTAGAAAGTATTTCATAACTTTAAAATATTTTATGTCGAATATTTTTACTTTATTTCAGTTTAAAAAAGACAAGAATAGATAAGAAAAGAGTAAAATATCCATGTTAAATAGGAAAAAGTACTCCTTAAAAATATTCGTATTATTAGAAGTGCAATATTTTAATTGATTTGCCAGATAAATTTCTTTTCTCTAATATGCTTATTAAGGCGGTGAGAAATTTGTCCTTATTTTGCAAATTTCGGAAATTCTGTTAGTTAGTAAGTGCAAAAATTCTTTAAAATTCAGTATTTCAAGATCCTCTTGGCAAAAAATGTTATTTCAGAGAACTGATTTTTTGTATACGAAATGATAAGAAAATACAATTTTTGCATTTGCAGGCTAAGTGAAAATCCGTAATTTGTAATAAGGGCTAATTTCATTCCACCCTAAATGGTTTATATTTTTTCCCGTAATTTTTAGTTCATTGTAGCTTTTTAAAAAATGTATATATGAAATCTGTATTTATGAGATTTAATTCAAAACAGTATAAAAGTTATTAACCACAAAAAGTATTATCCAAAAGAAAAGAAATACCAATAAAAAATTAAATTTAAAAAGTAATAGTTATATGCTGTTAAATTGGGATTAAACTCGGAGTGCAATGAAATATTTTTTTTTTTCAATTGAGTTGTCCCTATGGAGAATTTTCAAATGATACTGTGCATATTCTTTTAGTAATAATAATTTTAATTTTGTTCTACTTACTGAAATATTTTAATTGAATAAAAAAAATAAGATGTAAAAAATTTAATTATTGATTTACATATTTTACTATAAATATGATTAATCTGACTATTATTCATAACCATCACTTAATTTGGTAAATGTGATAAATTATTGAATTTCGAATTTTCTGATTAGTTTTTAATTTCGCTTACTTGTGATGAGGAATGTAATAAATTTGGATTCTTTTATGAAATCAAGATCTTACTTCGAATATATGAGTAATATATTATATGATAATAATTATTCATCAACTAGCTTAGATTTTTCATTGGTCCCACAGAATTTCATAAATTTGTTCAGAATATAAGAAAAATTTATTAAACATGGAATTTTGGTACCATATACTATTGCACCAAAATCAAAATATTTTATTTAAAAAGTAATAACTTTTTAAATAAAATATTTAAATAAAATTTCCCTGATTTCGGATAGGAGTTAAATTTATTTTTTCACCATATTTAAAATATTTTTTGAACACTAAAAAAAGAGGTAGGATATAAATCAATAAAAAATCGTCAAATCAATATAGAAAAATTATCAAATATTTACTTCGTATATTCTAAAATTGATAGAATTATCTCTTCACTTTAGGACTAGAATATACGCGAAAGCTACTTTTTGAATAGACTGCCCTCTATTGACTCTTTTTGAAACTAATTTTTAAAAATTTGACTTATTTTCCGAAAATTATCACCCAGTGTTTAATCGAAATTTTAATGTAGAACTTTTTGAAAAGGGAACATTTTTGTTAGCAAAATTATTCATTTTATTTGTTTAAAATGTTTTGTTTCTTTTTTGCATTGATTTGTTCCGTTTTGATTTTTGTTAGGGAAGCTTTATATTAAACATTTAAATAAATTTTTGGTAAATTTTAATAATGTATGTAACTTTTAAAATTACGAAAAAAAAAGAGTTTATTTGTTTATATGCTTGAATTTAATTCTAAATTAGAAACTGAGTAATTTTTTTTAAACAATATTTATCGAGCAAAGCTGAGAATTCATTAAAGATATACGTATTAATATTAGATATACGTAAAGATATTACGTATATAATGTTAAAACTATATGAATATAACAAATAAAATTAAAATTTCAACTAATTCACTGGCTGAAATCCAAAATCCAATAGTTAACTAAATGCATGCATATGAAGTTGAAACTATGTGAAATTTTTTTCTTTGTTTCAACAATTTTCTTCGAGCAAAAGTAAACTAATTAGTGTGGAGTAAACTAAATATGTCTATATAAAGTTGAAGCATTTGAAACTTACAACTATATGAAATGTAACATTTTGTTTCTTAAAGTTTTTAAATATTTATTAAATTTTTTCAAAGTATAAATAGAAAAAATACAGTGATTCTGCAAAGTAATCTTGTGTATTTAACGTTTCGGTTTGCTACAATGTTCTTCAAAAACATTTCCAATATTATTCATGAAGTTAATTAAAAAATGTATAAATAAATAAAAATAAATTTAATAAAGCTGAAAGAATTTTTTTTTTTTAGTGAAGAATTTTGATAAAAATTATTTAATTTTTATACGTCCTTAACAATGGTAAGTTTTATGTAGGAAAATTACTGTTAAATTTACCCTGTTAATGAAATTTTCGTGCTATCTGAACCATAGTATACTTTAGTAGTAAATTAGTATAACAACCGTAATAGGCTGCTAAGTTGAACCATATTAACGTACTTTTCAAATTTAACTGCGTGATACGATAGCTCATTTTGAACGGAAACAGTAAAATTTAACATCTTAATAATGTTCGCAGCGAATTTGAGTTGCATTATTGTTTAACGTTAAACCAATTATTCTCAGAGAAAAAAAAAACTTAAATATGCAATATAATGACTCATTTTGTATGGGAACATTAAAATTTAACACCTTATTTTTGCAACAAATACGTTTGCAACAAATTTGGTTAGTATAATTGTTTTACGTTGTACCAGCCTTTCTCAGAAAATAAATTAATTCACGCTATACTATCTGACTCATTTTGAACAAAAACAGTGAAATGTAACACCTTAATAAATTTGCTTAGCATTATGGTCCAACGTTGAACCGATTGTTCTTTGAATAATAGGTTCAGGAAAATAAGCCTGATAGATATTTTTGAGAATAACTGAAGTAGGTGAATAGTATAAATTGTATTTACAGTATGTATTTTTTTTAATAATGATTTTAAATTAAAGTGTTTTTATGTCAAGGAAATGCTAATAACATATGACTGTCTATTTGTTAATAATAACAACATTTCAGTCGTATTATTCGGTGATTCAGATTACTGATCTAATCTGAATCACCGAATAATCGGAATAATCACATATTCAATTTTTGAAAATTGATACAATTCATTTGACTTCATTCGACGATTGGAAACAAAAATACATATTTACAAGAGCTGTTTTTTTTTTAATTGTTGGTTTTGGGCGAAATGAAGATAAAAAAAAAAAAAAACAGAATCTTTTTTTTCTTCTTTGTTTTTCTATTTGCTGTTAAATTAAATTTATTTAATTTTTCTAAAATTAGAAAGGGTGTCTCAATTTAAAATCCAACAAGATGGACAAATTTGATGCACTATTTCTTAAAATGATTTTAAACACTCAAAAGATTTTTATTTTTAAATCTTTTACTTTACCTTAATTTTTAAAAATTTTAATTTTTAAAAAAGCATCCCTGATTTTTTTTCTTTTCATGATAATAAAATCTTACTATTATTAATGTATCATTGTAACTTAGAGGGAAAAAATAACAGCACTAAAATTATCTCACTTCAAAATAAATTTTTTATAAAATTTGAAAAGCAAATAGTTAATTACTATCGAAAATTAATATATTAGAAATAACAGGAAAACAAAGGATATGAAATATTAATTTTGTTTAAAAAATGTCATTTCGTTTCTTGTGAAGGGAATTTAAAATGTATAGTTTTGATAATGAATTTATATCAGTCTAAAACTTTAGAATCACAATTTCTCAGAGTGAAGTCTGTAGCTCTAATGTTTTGGATATCTAATTTCAATTCTGTCTAATCACGTGTCGTCTAAATAATCTAATTTTAACTCTTTAGAATCAAAATTTCTCACAGTGTAGCTTCATTATTTTAGATATCTAATTTAAATTTTGACTTTTCCCTTGTCTAAATAGGTTCTAATAATCTAATTTTAACTCTCTGGAATCAAAATTTTTTTAAAGTATAGCTCCATTATTTTGGATAGATAATTTCCATTTTGACTAATCGTATGTCTAAATAGGTTCTACATAATACTAATTTTAACTCTTTAGAATCATAATTTAGACAGGATAGTTTCATTACTTTGAATGGCTCTTTTTAGTCTCAATCGACCCTTTATCAAAACAGGTTCGATGTATACAAATTTTTTACTCTTTAGAATTAAAATTTCTCACACTGTAGACCTCCAATTTCAACTCAGACTAATTATTTGTCTAAATAGGTTCCTATAATCTAATTTTAACTCTATAGAATGAAAATTTCTTACCGTGTAGATCAAATTATTTTGGATGTCTTATTTCAGCTCTGATTAATCATTTGTCGAAATAGATTCTAAGTAATTCTAATTTTAATTCTTTGAAATCAAAACTTATACAGAGTAACAAATTACTTTGAGTATGTTTTTTTTTTTTAGTTCGATTGACCCTTTAACCCTTCTAAATAAATTAAAATTCTTCAGAATCAAAATTTCAAAAGAAATTTTAAATGCCGTTTAATTTTTTTTCTATTAAGTGTCCAAAAGTTCACATAAGTTACAAAATCTTCTTTTTTAGAAAAATAGTGTAAAAAGGAGATGAATCCACAGGTGTCACTCTTGTATTGTGATTCCAGGTGGTGGGGTTTGTTTTACCTTATCTTATTATTTTAGCCACCTACACTTTTCCATCCCACCCCCTTCACTTCTAAAGTCTATTATTTATCACGTGACTGGGTCACGTCACGCGAGGACTTATCCAACCGTGAGAGACCCTGACCGGTGATAAGAAAAAAGTGGGAGTTAACATTCATCGATTGGATTTGTCATTGGACAGCGGAGGGGAAAGGGGGATCCCTATTTTCCCTACAAAGAGTGGGTGGGTGCAAAATTGATATTAAGCATGTGAACCCCCCCTCCCTTTCTCCCGTAGATTTTCATGTATTGAGGAATGTGATAGCAGACTATAGATGAGACACTGACTCTACTTTATTTATTGTCATGCATGTTACTGTATGCATGTAGAAATCAGTTGTTTGTTGATCATCTACCTAATGTGCAGATTAACTGGTTTGATCTGTTAAAAGAGCAAAAAAAATTGTTTCATTTCTCAAATTACCTAGGTAATTGATTAATAACAAATAATTATTTGTAGATTATCGACCTAATGTGCAGATTAACTGGTTTGATCTGTTAAAAGAGCCAAAAATTTTTTTTCATTTCTCAAATTACCTAGGTAATTGATTAATGACAAATAATTATTTGTAGATTATCGTCCTA
This sequence comes from Parasteatoda tepidariorum, assembly GCF_982258835.1. Lineage (NCBI taxonomy): Eukaryota > Metazoa > Arthropoda > Arachnida > Araneae > Theridiidae > Parasteatoda > Parasteatoda tepidariorum. Next base: position 99,874,431 of record NC_141755.1, on the reverse strand, counting down.
ATGTGCAGATTAACTGGTTTGATCTGTTAAAAGAGCCAAAAAAATTGTTTCATTTCTCAAATTACCTAGGTAATTGATTAATGACAAATAATTATTTGTAGATTATCGACCTAATGTGCAGATTAACTTGTTTGATCTGTTAAAAGAGCCAAAAAAATTGTTTCATTTCTCAAATTACCTAGGTAATTGATTAATGACAAATAATTATTTGTAGATTATCTACCTAATGTGCAGATTAACTTGTTTGATCTGTTAAAAGAGCCAAAAAAAATTTTTCATTTCTCAAATTACCTAGGTAATTGATTAATGACAAATATTTATTTGTAGATTATCTACCTAATGTGCAGATTAACTTGTTTGATCTGTTAAAAGAGCCAAAAAAATTTTTTCATTTCTCAAATTACCTAGGTAATTGATTAATGACAAATATTTATTTGTAGATCATCTACCTAATGTGCAGATTAACTAGTTTGATCTGTTAAAGTGCCAAAAAAAATTGTTTCATTTCTCAAATAACCTAGGTAGTTAATTAATGACAAATAATTATTTGTAGATTATCTACCTAATGTGCAGATTAACTAGTTTGATCAGTTAGAGGGCCACATTTTTTTTCATTTCTCAAATTACCTGGGTAATCTGCCTACTAGGCATTCGTTAAAGTGAAAATAAGATCTTTTCTAGAACAACAACACAATTGTTGCAAATTAACAACATAATGTTGCTTATTTATTTACTGCTATCTAAGAAATCATGTTACTGCAAACAGCGTATTTGTAAATGTTTGTCAGACATTCTGCAAACATTTGTCAGAATCAATTACTTTAAAAACTGAAACACAAAGCATCAAATCAATCACGTTTTTTATCTTATTTATTTTTTTTACCTAAAATGAAATTTTAGTTCTTCTTCAAATGCCGAAACAATTGCATTTTGCTGTTACAAACGCTTTTTTTTTTACTATGATTTATATATATATATATTTTTTAACAATTTTAAATCAATATATCTCAATACCTTTTAAAGATAGCTGGGATATATATATTTTTTAGATATTTTACTTCAATATTTTTCTGATATTTGAAAAACATTTCCAGATTTAATTTTGTAATTTTTTAAAGAATATTAAGGGAAAAAAAATCTTCAAATTTAATTGTAGAAATTTTTATTTATTTATTTTATATAAAAGGACTATTATCAAAAAATTTAGACGACAAACTTAAATATTTGCATTTTCAATCAAAGTAAAGTTTCAAAAACGTGTTTACGATCTCTCTTTGTGTTGCAAAATAGTATAAAAAATTCAAAATAAAAAATAATATTTTTAAAAACCACGTTTTTGTAGTGGAGAATAATAATTAAAATTTTTTTTGAAAAACGAAAAACGTGGGGCGCATGAAATACATAACAGTAATGTTATATTAGTGTGTGTATGTGTGCTCTTGAGTATATGTGTATGTATATCTGTAATTGTATCTGAATGTGGAATATGTTTGTGTATATGCATATGTATGTGGATGTATATGCGGCTGTGCATGTGTATGAGTAAGAAAATGTGTATATGTATGTGTATGTGTACTGTTATGTATTTCATGCGCCCCACGTTTTTCGTTTTTCAATTTTTTTTAAAATTATTATTCTCCACTACAAAAACGTGGTTTTTAAAAATATTATTTTTTATTTTCAATTTTTTTATTTTCAATTTTTTTTATTTTAAATTATAATTTCTTTAATTTTTAATTTTTATTTTATATTTTTTAAACATTATTACTTTTCAATTATTATTCTTCACTACGTGGTTTTTAAAAATATATATTTTTATTTAGATTATTTTTCTTAGTCAAGAGTAGTCAAGACTACTACAAGACCACTACTAAAATAATAGAACTTTCATTTTAAATTAGGGATACAAAAATCCTTATAGAAAAACAATACCTTTACGACTTTCATTAGTTTTATGCTGATGACAACCAAAACAAACCGGAAAATGAATGAGGAAAAACTGGATCCTACCACGTGATTTTTCAGCCAATAAAAATACTCCGACAATAAAAATCTTTTCACCTGACATGTAATACTAATTTGAAATAATGGAATCGACAACAAAAGACAATCTCGAAAATATTTTTTTTTTTTAAATTTTAATTTTATTTTACTTTGCATGTCTTTTTTCTCTTCATTTTCATGCATTGTCATCCAATTCTGAACTGTGTGCCAAATTTGAAGTTTGTAGCTAGTCGGGAAGTTAGTTTAAAATCGATTATAAAATTCCACCCGGACAGACATACACGAAGGCAAGTTTATATAAACCAGGGTTGGGTTTTTGACGTCAAAAAGTGGTTTTTGACATGACAAGGGTATAATACTGGTTTAAACCGTCAAAAACCCGTCAAAAATGTCAAAAACTGAAGTTTGCCAAGAAAATATATAAACTTCAAAACTACCAACAGTTGCCATGCATTATATTGAAATTTAATTATACTATAGGTAATCAGCAGGTTTTAAAATATTTTTTAATTAAAATTAAGGTAAAATAACAGATTTAAAATCTCAGAAATTTATATTCAAGTGCATGTGCACAAAATATTGCACAAAAATTGTTGAAATATTTATATTTAAAAAAAAAAAAAATTAATTTTTTTTTTTGGTACTTAAGAAAATTAAAAGTTTATTACTATGCATTTTTGACATATAAGGAACATATAACTAATATTTATAAGGAATTTACAAGTTATGTTGTATAAATACAAACTTGATATAAGTGTATAAAAATTTTTTTTTAATGTTTTACCGAATATCTTTATTATCCAGTATGTTAATTTGAATTTAAAAGTAGTTATATTTATGAATAATGATAAATATAATTCATATTGTTTATTATATTCATTTATAATTATTACACTTATCATTTTAAAACAATTTTTATCTCTTAATTTTTTTCTCTCCACTTGTATTAAGAATACAAATAATGCATATCTTGAAAGCAAGAAGTAATTATTCAACAGCTGAATATTTAGATATTCAACAAAACTATATCCTATTCAGCACAATGAAATTCACAAGTATTTGGATAAACTAAATTTTCAGCATAGTAAATGAATAGGCTGAATATACTGTAAATCGACACTAACTACTCTGTGTATTTAACAGAAAGCACTTAAATTTGTATTGTCTTATGTTAAAAAGATTATTAAGAAGATTTAAAAGAATATTAAAAAGATTTTTCTTTAAAAGAAGATGTCTAATGTACAAAACTGCTAATGTTTATCTTTAAAAATGTCTAATTTTTAGTATAATCTATACTATACACTAAATTTGGTTATAAATAAATTTCTTAATAATATCACTGCAAATTTTCAATAACACATGAAAATGAATACATAATATTGCAAAAGATGTAAGTTTTCAAAAGTACAAGATTTTGGTTACTATTCAAAATATAAGTGTTTCTTCAAAATTTTAAATTTATTTTTTCTAGAACATTTAGAAACACTATCCTTTATAAAAAATATATAAATTTTATGTATTAATTAAATTTCACACATGAATATAGGTTTTTGACATTTTCGACATTTTTGACAGCGAGGTTTTTGACGTGACGGTTTAAACTATGGTTTAAACTGTCAAAAACTGTCACATGTCAAAAACCTGCCAACCCTGATATAAACGTGGTAAAATACAAAAATATAAGCAATCTATAATATTTTTAAAAAGTTTCATATATTTAACCGGGCACTCTTCGTGCATAAAAATCGTAAAAAAGAAGTAATAAAAAAAAAATTAAAATCAATTCCTACTTAGGCGAACAAAGAAAATTTTTATTTTAGTTAGTTTTTATTAAATAATTACAATTTTTTCTTCCATATGAAACTAAAATTAATTAATTAAATTTAACTAATGAATGAATGTATGAAAAAACTGTATTAACATCAAGTGTCATCCACTACAATTTTGAAAAAAAATTTTTTGAACCTGAATGGATGAATGAAAAGTATTTTATGAACGATTGAACATTTGAACAAAATATATAAATACATATAGGGAGAGTGAGAACTAATAGTTGAAATTGAAAAAAAAAAGGCGGCGCGTGTTATCAGACAACTATAAAAGTATAAATTTGGTGACGTGGACCACACGTGATACCACGTCATGTTCATTATTGAATTTATCTGACACAGTGAATATAAAATAATTGGGTATAATATGAAAAAAACACAACTACTTCGATTTAGTAGGAACAACATATGACGTAATGCTAAACGAATGAAATTTAGTTGTTGTTTATTTAGTTATTGTTATTAGTAGTTGTTGTTATTTGTTTTAGTTGTTGTTGTTTATTTAGTTGTATTTAGTTTCAATAACTTTTCTTTATAATGCAATAAAATCTGGCGAGCATCTATTTAAACGATCGAACACTTCGTTTGTTTATTTGTGGCTTGAAGTTAGGCTCGCAGAAAATGCCGTTCATGGGTTAAATTTAGTAGGAACAACACAACCTGTGACGTAGGCTATATTATACCCAATTGAATATTTAAATATGCGCAATAAATTATTTTCTTGCTCAAATGGAGCTATAATTTAGAAATTTTCGCTAATGTTATTTTTAAAATATGTGAAAAACTGAATAGCTTATTATCTGGGCGTCAGCGTGACGTCAACGTCCAGCTGACGCCAACAAAATACTGGTTTGTTAGCTCAAGGCCTGGTTTCTTAGAACTAGCGCCTTATCTGGGCGTCAGCGGAGAGTTGACGTAGAGCTGACGCCAAAAAAATACTTTTTTGTTAGCTCAGCGTGAGCAGTTGGTCCAACGCAGACATTATCACTCATTGCGCATGCGTTAATAACGTAAACAAATATTTATTTTGAATTTATATTGATTTTGTTATTGTCGACCAGTGTTTTAGAGAGCAAATAATGACTTTGTCCAAGAAAAAACACATTATAGCTGAGCTAAATGAAGAGTGCTATGTTTAATGAAGAAGCTATAAGTATAAAATAATTAAATTTTTCGGAACGTTTCGAAAATATAGCCATAGACCTTCTTCTGTGTGGCATAATAATATAAATAAATTTAAAAAAAGTACTTTAGAAAATTTTCAAAAAGTAACAATAAACCCTCTTCGAAAGGTATAATAGTATCGAAAAATTTAGAGCAGTAAATAAATTTAAAAAAAAAAAAAATTCAAAAATACGTCTACGGACCATCTAAAAAAACATTTAAAATTATATTTTTCAAGAACAAACTTTTAATTTAAAACAAAACGGAATTAATATAGTTCAAGATTTAGACTGGAGGAAATTTTAAACTCATCTTTTCACCTTTGGATATGAATTATAATTAATCTCCTTGATTACTTATTTAAGACAAAAAAGTTTTAATAAATTTATTTTCTCGTAAATTAAAAACACTTGTTAAGTTTTATTTCTGAAGGCGGAAATATACAATAGTCAAAATTCCGGAAAATATTTTGCACATTTATTTGTCCGATAAATTTAAAAATAATTGTTGAGATTCACCGTCAGCTGAATCAAACAAGAGGGAAAAAAGTAATTATAATTGTATTTTTCTTCAGGAGATTTCTATTTGAAAGAGATTCCAATTTTCGTTTTCCCTATTTTAATCCCTTCAGGTTTTAAATGAAAGAATTTTCTAGTCCTTTTTCTTCCCCTCTTTTCATTTTCTTTCTTATTCCCAAATATTTACTGTGATTTGAAAAGAGAAATTACTTTTAACTAGAATTTTCTGATGATCGCATTTGCACATACACTGAACAAATCTTTCAGAAATCTGTATTTACTTACAATTCCACATTGTTTGCCTTCTTTTTATCATTATTATTATTCATTAATAACACGATATTATAGGCAAACTAAAATAAATACATTTCTATATGTTCTTGTTCTCATCGTATTAAACATGCGTTCTATTGAATTTTTTTTTTTATCAGTGTTAGATGTTAGAACCATTTGAAACTTTAATTATTGAAATAGTTTATTCTGAATAGAAAATTGAACTTACATGAATACTCTTAATAGTATTCGTTTTAATAAAATCCTCCATTTTTTTCGGGGGGGGGGATAGCTTTTATTTTTTTCATTTTCAAAAATTTTTAAATCCTCCATTATGCAGAGATTTATACGGAAAATAAATTAATCAACTTTTAAAATTTTGTTTTTGAAAAATTTTAATTAATATACGTACCGTTTGAACAATTTCATGTCAATTATTTCAGTTTTAGGAGAAAATGTTATGACAATTTTTTTTTTATCATAATCAAATTACAACTTCAATCTAGTCATATTTTATATCGGAACACTACAGAATTTTTGTTTTTTATGCGTAGAAGCTCTATTGGTGCATTATTGGTAAAAACTTTAATTCTTTTTAAGTTAGCTGCAAAAAAAAAAAAAAAAAAAAAAATCTAACATATTTTAACACCAAAAAGTTGAATTGGCATTTCGGCTGATATTAGTAGCCGTGAAATTTACGAAAGTTGCTGTTTTGAACAACGCTCTGAATATTACAGCAGACTGATGTATATTTCACAATATGCGGTAACTGACAGTGCACAAAGCTGTCAGAAACAGCATAGTGAAATTGTCAACAGAGTGCTGTAGTATTTACATCATTGTCAGAAGCAGCACAGTGGGAAATTGTCGACAGTGTACTGTATTATTTACATCAATGTCAGTTACATCATTATTTACATCATTGTATTACATATTCTGGAATTTACAAGAGTAATGAAATACTTATAGTAAAATTCAAAACAGTAATTTTGTAAATTTTACAGAAATTTAAAAAAATTTCGTAAATTTTTTTTTTACTATTTTAATAAAAAAAAAATTAACTTCTGTTTTTTTTTTTTTTTTTTTTTTTTTTAAACTGATGCTTGTGTAGGAATATGACACCTCTTAGTTCCTTTATGTACAGTAAAATAAAAATAAAAATTAGAGTACTACATTCAGATTCCTTAAATGTCATGAAATCGAACATTTCAGTATGAATACTGATTTGCCAATAGCTGTTTAGGAGAATCAAAAATATAACTATTGAAAAATTATTAACTTGAATGTATTGTTATTTATCACTAACAATACTGAATGGCAATTATTTTAAGCTTTACATTTTATTATTCATTTTCTGAAGCTTTTGTCGTACTTAATATCATTTCACCATTTCGTTAACAAGAATGTAAAGATTCCTAGTGCAAGTCATACTGAAACTTTTAGTGGCCTATATCAATCAAATCTGCATTTTTTTTTCCTTCAAAATTTTAAAATGAGAGGATTTTAAACAAAAAATATAATTATGAATTAAATATATCCGTATTATGTATTATTCGTATCATTCGCTAATGAAATAAATCAAATCACTTTTTTGAAATTTATTTATTGTTTAAATATATATACTCATTGATTTTGTTTTATATTTTTCAGATTTCTATTTGGACGAAAAGCAATAAATTGAGCATCGAAAATGTAATGTTCTACAACTTTTGAATGAGTCTGTAAGTAGGAAATTGTATATTTTGTTAAATTATTACTTTATTTTACTAGATTTTTTTATATTGAGTTTCAATTCTTATTTTGTTATCAGTGAACATTTCTATGTTTATCAAATAATGTAGTGTTAGTGCAGATTCAAAACTCGGAAATTTTATTGAATAATGTTTTTATATTAAATAGTTATTAACTAATTATTTTTCTAGAATATTTATTTTTATTTATAATTTTATTTGACTATGTTTTTTTAAGTATTTTTATAAAAAAAAATTTTTTGTGTGTAAAATTGTAATATTTTAAAAAGAATTACATGAAAATTTGACAATAAATAAAAAAAACTTATTTGTATTTACTTGTTTTTACTTTCGTTTTTATAATTTTGCAATTAAGTTTTTTTTAGGAACTCCTTTTTATTAAAAATAGTATTTTAAACAACGCAAAAAGTATCAGATAACGAATAAATTCATAACATAAATTCATAACGAATAAAAAAAAATTTTGTTCTTTTTTTTATTAGGTTAAAATATTTTACAAGTATTTAAATTTCACTTTAGGAAGAAAAAAAAAATTTTTTATTATTTTTTTGTGAAGCTGAAATATTAAAAACATAATGTTTAAAAATATAACGAATTTTTTTAAAATCGCAATTATAGATTTATTTGTTTTTGTAATTTCGAAATTTTTTAAGTTTCTTTTTAAGTAACTCTTTCTTCTAGAAAATATGATTTATAGAATATAATTTAAAAAGTCATGACGAATAATAAAAATAAATTATTTAATTATTTATTAATTAAATTTGATTTAGATATTTTACAAGTATTTAAGGTTTCACTTTTGGAAACGTTTTGTAATTATCATTTTCTTTCCTTTTTTTTGTGTAACTAAAATATTTAAAACATATCACTAATTGTTTAAAAATGTAATTGCAAAATGATTTGATTTTGTAATTTGGCAATTATTCGAGTGATTTTTCTTTTTGGGAATGGTATTTTTTTTTTAAAAAAAAATTCTAAAATCATGACGTATAACAAAAATAAATTGTTTGTATTTTGTTTTTATTATCATTATTTGCTATTGAACTATTTAAGTTTCACATTAGGAAATATTTTACTTTTTCATGGATTTAAAACCCTCAAAAGATAATTTTTAAAGCAATTTTGACGAATAATCAAGCTAAATAATTTATAATAATTTTGTTCTTAATTCTTATGATTTTTTTTCTAATCATATATTTCAAACATTTTTTCAAGCATTCCTTTCCAAAATAATCCAATTTAGATATTTAATAATCTAAAAATCTTTTAAAGTTTTATATCAGGTCAATAATTCAATTAAAAATACAAAAAAAAAAATACGTTTTAAGTACGAAAAATTTAATTTAAAAGACAAATGTAAAATAGTTAGAATTTTACTTCTACTCTCCATCATTTGTGAAACTGTCCTACCATAAATAAAAGAATTTGGGACAAAGTATATTGTGCAACGTACATACACCACATTTTCGCATTTTTTTATTATCCATGAGCTATGGGCAAAAAACGTCACGATTTCCTTGCATGCAAGAAGTTCCTTTGTCGTATAGTTATTGAGAGAAAATTCTAAAACATGAGTAACTATTACAAACTCACATTTGTCATGAAAATATCATATTCGTTGCAATACAGCATCATATCATGCAACTACAGAGGCTTCAATAAACAACCTTAAAGAACTCAAACATGCGAATGGATTTTACAACATCTTATATTTATTTTATTTTAATTTATAACAGTCGACCGAATTTTCGGGTTAACGACTGCTAGTGTTCAACTCCGTTGTCTTGTAATTTTGAACCCATTCCAGAAGACAAGGGAACTCGTGGATTAAGTATTGGGAGAAATTTGCCTTCGGGGAGAACTTTTTGATGGAACTAACCCGCGTTTGCGTTACTTGGAGAGGAAGACCACGAGAACCTCTCACGGTTAGCCTGACAGCAAAGGGACTCTAACCCATGATCTGTTTACCATTGAGGATATTTTACGTCAGCACTGTGGTCGGTGCGTTGAACCTAGGTCACTTCATTGGGAGGCGAGTGCTCTATCCCCTGAGCCAATCATATAGTTATAAACATTATTATACGTTAACTTACTAAAGCTAGTTCCAAACGATCACTTAGAACAGTGTTTCCCAAAGTGTGGTACGCGTACCCCCAAGGGTACGTGAACAGCTTTACGGGGGTACGCGTTCTTATGCGAAATATCTTACAACAAATGAAAATTTCAAAAAAATTTATTTAAAAACGAAGCTAGCCATTAAAATGTACGATTACGTATCTTCCTATTGGCTTTTTTTTGCAGAGTTAACAGTTAATAATTAGTGGTGTCAACAGCCAGTTGCGATTTGTAACTTTCGTGCAATTTTCTTATAGTAAAAAATGTGTTCATTTTTTTATTAGGGGTACACAGAGTTACGAAAAATTTAGAAAGGGTACACAAAAACCATAAGTTTGGGAAACACTGTCTTAGAAAATGCAATAGAACATGTTAAAAATGAATTTGGGCTCTATTTTACAGAATAAAATATTTGAAAATGCTGACAAGTCTCTACACGTCTCTAATATTTTATTCAAAGTAATTTTATTTCGTTTTTAGAGCAATGAGTATAATGGTATTCTTGATGTGGTTAATATGTAAATGGGAAACACCAGCAGCAGTTGAAAGTATTTCCGGGGAGGGTTTGTAATTGAAAATAATTTATGATTTGCCACAAACTAGTACGTGTTTTCAGTATGTTTATCCGCCCTCATCTGTCACGGTATGCCACGGATTGTCTGTGACAAAATTTTTCAACTTCTTTACTTTTTCTGTGGGTGTGGTTGACAGTGGAAATATTAAATCATATCTACCTCATACATACTTCAGTTGAATACTGAATGTTGCAGAAAAGTTATACTTTCTAATTATTTTTCATAAGTTAAAAAGAAAAGATCTACATTTTTATAACAACGCTCTAAAATTCGTGATTTGCTTAAGTATTTTAATGCAAGGAACGTGCCGGATTATAATTTGCTGCAACTTCAATAGGGTGCAGACTTAAACCGTATTACCATGTAAATTAATCCTTTTCAAACTTGATTACATGGTTCAACTTCAATGGAAACACAGCTCAATTGAAATTTTTTTGGTTGCCGAAAATTTGCACTGTTAGAAATTTTTAGGAAGAAATGGTTAAATGACAATTTAATTAATTGCTATTTTACCATATTCAGACAAAGCGGTCAAATAACCATAAATAAGATGGTAATCAAACTGTTAACTGTGAGAAAAGCCGTTCTAATACGGGTAAACAACCAGGATTTTATCGCACCAACTAAGTCCACTTAATGAAGCCAATTTGTTCCTTGCAACTGCGAGCATTTTATAGCTGAGTGGGTGAATCTGTCTATCTCATGGACTAAAGAATTGGGATTTGAGTCCCAGCATTGACACCACGATATTTCCACCATTCCCTTCACTACATGAAGAATTTTCAGTGTCCTGCACTCTCCAATGCCCATTAACTTAACGAAAAGCCTAACTTCTCTATCCAGTTAAAAAAAAAAATTACGGTTTTGAAACTATGCTAGTAGTAAATGGTTTAAAAAAACTTATAGTTTTGAATTTATGTTTGCCGAAGATTACTATCATACTAGAAAACCATACTATTAAACCATGCTAATTGGAAATGGTTTCAAAATCATAAAAAGAGTAAAAAATGTTCTTTACCCTAAACTTTACGGTTAATCGGGTGTACAGACTGCTGCTGATTATTTTATTATAATTTTTGAATGAAAATTCTAACAGTGTGTTTCAAGGTATTATGTTGGCAAGTTTCTTTCACACTGAAAAAACCCATTCTGGAGGAAATATGTTTCTTCCAACACAAATGGAAGAAATATCAAATAATAATGCCTTTTTATATTTGATATCATTTATAACTAGTAAAACTTAATTTGGTAATTTCGTAAAGAATCATAATCATCTTTTTCTTACATAATTTAAATAAATTATTTAAATAAAATTTTTAAACTAATAGTATTTTACTAAAATATTTCGATACGAGAGAGCTAACTCATTAATCAACAGAGCGCTCAAGTACACTCTTTCATACACGTCATAATTACGGGGAAAAGAAAGAAAACCAAGAAACAAACAAAAACTAATGGATAAAAAGCAGTTCGTAATTCAAGTAAAAAGTAATATATGCTAACAGATGGCAAACATTATCAAATAATGTCAACTTCAAAATTTTATTAACAGAAGATAAATAAGACTTTTGTCAGAAGAGGCTCATCCCTCCCATTTTCCCCTATATAGTCAAATGTTCATAAAATTTAAACAGCATTATGATGTATAACTTTTAATTGATTGACAGGGACAGGTCAAGACAAATATGGACCATAAACCCTCTTAATTATCCTTAGCTATTACTAAAGATTTTAAAAACAACCGGCTAATAAGTTTAGTTTGGGGAAAAAATCCTGGAAAAAAAAGATCTAATCTCTTCATCAGCTCACATATATATATATATATATATATACAGTCAAACCCCCCTATAGTGAACCTTCAAGGGACCGAAATTTCAGTTCACTATAACCGGGAGTTCACTATATCCGTTACGCAGGCAATTTGACTAATGGTTCCCAATCTACTCCCTTTTATTACACATTATTCAAATAAAAGACTGGAAAACATTATGTATAGCAAAAAATGTGTTATTTTTCATTACTCTTCGTCTTGAGTACAAAAAAAAAAAAGTAATCTTTAGCTGATGAGCAATCCTCAACATCAGATATGGAAACACTTCCCGACTCTCAGATAATTTTTCTTGAATTTCTGTTATTCCACTTTTTAAACCCGTCTAACCTGCCATTCGAGCACATAAAAGTAGTTTCATTAAATCGCGTACCAAATTCATCGACATTTGTCCAGATACTGGAAAATTGCGACTTCTTCGATTGGTGAACCACTTCAGTAATGTATCTTCAACATCCTTATGATCTGCCTTCATCAACTTTTTTCTGCAATCTAAATCTGCCTGCTAAATTTTTTTCATGAGCAGAAATTATTAATTGCCTACATATGGAAAATTTGTTGCAAACTGCAGATTTGGGTAGTTTATATTCCCTGAAAATATCAGCTTGACTGCATCCATTTTCAATTTTTCCCATTTATGCTCGCCATAGTTAAATTTGAGACACTTGTCAGGGACTAATAACTTGTTTACAGGATTTTTTAACTGAACTGATAACAGAAAGGAGTTGAAATGAGGGCCTTATCAACACATATTAGTGTCCAACCCTTTGACCAATAATAAATAATTATTCATTCCCTTTGACAGAAAATGCATAATGATCCCACTGACACCTTACAGGTGGATCATCTGCCTGAGTTGGAAACATCTTGGTTTGTTTAGGGATGGGAAAGTGAGATAAAAAAAAAGCAAACAAGAAAAAATGCTTATCGCTACATTCTCCTCTATAGATGGTTCTAAAAATCGGTATATGTATTTATTTTGAAGTAGAAATTTCAAAATTATTGTAAAAAAAAAATGGGGAAAAAATCAGTCGAAGACAGAAAAAAGTTCATTATATCCAACTTCCTCACTTTTTTGGTTCACTATATCCGGAAGTTCACTATATGCAATAAAATATATATAATAAAATATATATAATTCACGCGTGTACTTTCTACTAATCTAGTTTTTCCATCTAATCATTTTTAGCAAAATATTTATTCAGGAGAAAGTCTTAAAAAATTTAAAAACTCTCAATTGAAGCTTTTTTTTCCCCAGCTAAGTTTACGTATCTATACGTTACAACTAAATATGAACAAATTATTTTTCATACTTAAGAAAAAATATTACTATTTACTAATTTTTAAAGCCCCTCAGAAATCGTAAGTCCTAGGCCTAGACCTATTGGACCTAAGCGATACTCATGTCTAATTTTCAAAAAAGTTTCTTTAAAAAAAAAAAAAAAAAAAAAAAAAAAAAAAAAAAAACTGATATTAAACAGATTAGATGTGGGGGGGAACTGCTCTTCTGTAGTTAGTGCTTTTTTTTCTTTTCTTTTAGTAACGGAAGTCTGTTACTTTTTCTTTGTTTCAACCTTGTGGCATCATTAAGAATAAAAGCGAGCATCAAGTTGACCTAGATGAAGAGGGCGCGCATTAATTTTATTATAGAGTCTGTCGGCGGTGGAGTAGAGTAATTAACGATGGCGCTTTTGAAGGTCATTAATTAACCGGGATTTTTGAAACCTCTAAATGTTCTATTGATAGCTGTTCTTTTCTCCTCCTCCTCCCACTTCCCCATCTTTTGTTCATCAATTTAATGGAGGGAGTTAAGACGCATTCTTTCGTTTGCGATCGAAGTTTAGCACTTTTGAAATCAGCGTTGACGAAGTCTCCTTCAAAAATATTGAATTAATAAAATCCTTCGTAAAATTTCATTAATTTATGTAAATTATCTAAAGACAAATTTTGCAATGTTGAAACTTCACCGGAAATCGGAAACTAATAATAGATAATAATAGTGCATTAAGTAATTTAGGTTTTAATCTCTAATAACATTTATTTTTTTAAATCCAAATTCGCCGTTTTAGATAAATTAATTAATCATTGGAATATTTTTAACAGTATTCTAAACAAGCAATATTGCGTTTTCTTTATAATATTTTTAAATGTTTAAAAATCTAATGTTTTTGCAATAAAGCTGGCAATTTATTTAGAAAGATAAATTATGTGATTGAAAAAAAAATGATTATTTTAAAAGATGAATTTTAAAAAGATAAACTATTAAAAACGACCTGAAGTCATTTGATTACTCTGAACTGGTTAAATTCGCTATAAAATTAGATATTTCTTATGTGTATACCATTTGTCAGAAATATGTTTTATAAATAATAAATAAATATTACGGAACATACTTCAAAATAAAAATTTGTTTCTGGCTTGAAATATCTAGATAATTCTATTACATTATTATATTTTATTATATTTCTTTATTATATTTTTTAAAGCACTTTTAAATTTTTTTCCCACTCATCAAATTAACTTTGATGTATCTTAAGAACTAAGAATGCTCTTTTATTTCCAGCTAAGAAATTAAGTACATCGAAAAGACGTTTCTTTTCTTTGAAATATCATCCATGTCTTACGAGACTACATTCGCATGTGAAAGTTTGACCCAAGAGATAAATTATCTATTATTCATAATGGCTAGCTTAAATATTAGTTAAACGTGACTCTAAATATATGCTATAATACTCGCTTGTTAACTCATAACAACACTGGCATTTAAAATTGCGTCCTTTTATTGACATACCATCAAAGATTTGTACCCATCAAATTTGAATATTAATTGTGTATTTTGAACCCAATCCAGAAGACAAGTGAACTCCTGGATCAAGTATTGGGAGAAATTTGCCTTCGTGGAGAACTTTTTGATAGAACTAGCCTGCATTTGCGTTACACGGTTAGGAAAACCACGAATACCTCCCACTGTTAGCCAGACTGCAAAGGGACTTTAACCCATGATCCGTCTACCACTGAGGACGACAGCACTGTAATCGATGCAAGCCGAATGTTCCTGTTTACACGCTAAACTAACGTAAAAAGTAATTACCAAGAATCGCTACAAACTACTGTTTTTTTAATCATACTACTTGTAGTGCGTTATTTTCGACCACTGCTTGTTCCTTAGTAACTATCCAATATTAGTAATTAGACTTTACAATTAATGTGAGGAGATATTTTACGAATAGAATCCAGCAAAATTGAATAAACCATTTATTCCACAACGGATTACTATTAGGAAGGCAGTATTGATTCCTGGTAGTAAAAGAATTTGAATAGAAATAATTCTTTTCACTTAACGAATTACTGAAGCCTCTCTCTTTAAATTACTTCATCCAAAGCTCGCTCTCTTTTTTTTTCACGTACAAAATAAGTGCTCTTTTTTCTTGTTCCTTACGATCAGTGCTCCCAGTGATATATTTCACGAAACGTCAGCTCATGAATTCAATCTGTGTGTTGCATTCGAAGGTTACCATGGCGACCGCCAATCAGCTCCAAGTTTGCAAGTTCGACCATGCATACAAAAATAGATCCGTTAGATTCTTTTACTTTGATAATCGGGACTGTCCTAAAAGTTACAAAAAAAAAAAAAAAAAAATTTTACATTTCTATTTCTTTTTATGGAAGTGGGTAGGGAAAATTTAAACAGTGGACCATATCTGTGTCATTAAGTAAAATAAAGATTTAAAAAAAAAAAATGGAAAGATGTTAATTTGAATTTAATTATCACTAGGTTTAATTACTTAATATACAGACAGGATATACATATGTATTTATATTAAATTACGGATTTAGTGTTAAATTACATTTTTCATCTATTGCTTTTACTATTTCAATACCGTAAACCGGGGCGAGTTTACCCATTTTTTCAGTTTGTCAACTTTCAAGTGGTCAAACTTTTGTAAATATTAAAAAAAAAAAGGCTTTTAATAGGTGTTTCGGAATCGCTATTTATCCCTCTTTAAAGCTGCGAAATCGATTTTAGAAAATATTAACAGTTACGCTGTTACTGTATATTTTTATAGAACTGCTGACAAATCTCTCGTATGGGGCGAGTCTACCCATTCTACTAAAATGAATGTTAACATTGTAAATAATTAAATTTTACTATTAAATTGTTATTTTAGTTACTATATAGGATATTTATGAAGTAAAACTTTATTATATATTCCATTTTTTTATTCATAAAATAACACAAATTGAGTATTTGATCGATTATCACATTTTGATCACAGTTTTGTTTTTATAATCATTAACATTATAAAATAACATTTTTTTCTGATTATTGTTGATAAAAATAAATTAAAATTAATATAAATTTACAATTAAATAATTAATAAATAATAATAATTAAAGATTATTAACAAAATCGAAATTCAAACATTGGGAATCATGAAAAATCCTTTTCCCATTCTTTTGGGAGGTAATAATAATTTATAAATAATAATTTATTTAACTAGCATTAAATAAAAAAAAGTTAATTTTGTAATATAAAAATTTAAAAAATAGGTAAAATAAACATATTTTATATTTACATTTATATTTAACTTATAAATTTTCTTATTAATGATAAATTTATCAATGCAGAATTAAAATAATATACTCAAATTCATTTAAAATGACTTATTTTAATATAAACAAAGTTCTAAATTATATTATTATGCTTTATTAAAACTAAATACGAATGGGTAGACTCGCCCCGCGAATTCTGCTTTTTGTTTACAACAGCAAAACTTACATTATTTTTTTTTTTTTCATATAAAATTAATGTAATCTTGGTCTTAGGTAAGTTTATCACTTAACCAAAGTGAAAATAATAATAATAATAATATACTTACGGAGCACCAACTAAAAGTTTGCTGATTTTCAATACAAATCCCTCAAAAGACGTTTGAACAGGTCGGTTAAAAAGACACAAAATAAATAAAAACGGATCTAACTACTACAGCGCCATCTTCCTTAGAGTCTGAACTAAGTCCTCCGTCGGTAAAAATGTTTTTATTTGCAATTTAAAATAGTGAAAATTAAATAAAACTAAAATGGGTAGACTCGCCCCTGGATGGGTAGACTCGCCCCGGTTTACGGTACCTTAGTAGATTGAACATTTTTAACTTCTTATTTTGTCACTGTGAAATGATTTTGAGAGAACTAATCGAAATCAAAGCTTTGAGCTTGAAATTTGTTACCTAATTACATGTAACACTTCGTCGTTTGTGATTCCTTTTTGTTTAATTATAGAATTGGAGCCGTTATGGCTCAGGGGATAGAGCGTTCGCCTTCCAATCAGGTGAATCGGGTTCGAATCCTAGCGATGGCTGGTCGATGCGAATTCCGTATCCCGCTTTGCACCGATCACAATGCTGACTTATATCCTCATGTGGTAGAGTGGTGGACGAATCATGGGTTAGAGTCGCCTTTTCGTCGGGCTAACCGTGGGAGGTTGTCGTGGATTTCCTCTCCATGTAACGCAAATGCTGGTTAGTTCCATTAGAAAGTCCTACACGATTACAAAATTTCTCCCTAAACTTGATCCGGGAGTTCCCTTGTCTTCTGGATTGGGTTCAAAATTACAAGGCTGCGTAGTTGAACATTAGTAGTGGTCGTAAACCCAATTTGGGTCGGCTGTTCAACGAAGGTTATAAAATAAAATTAAAACAATAGCATTGGTTTGGAGTTCTTTAAGAATCTGACTGATCCGAATGTAAAATAGGTAGGTTTTTTTCAAAATTTACTTCCCAATAGAGCTGCACAATGGGCTATTGGTGACAGTGTGGGAAACATCTCCTTTCGAAGACATGCCATAACAATTTTGATCCTCTGCAGCGGGGGTGACTCCCCTGCTTTGGTGGCGCGACGACCTGCGCCCGAAGTCGAGCACTTTATGGCAGAGCAGTTTAACGAAGACCGATACAGTGCACCCTCGGTCCCTACGTAGGCTGATCAAAGTAGTCACCCACCCGCTTACTGACAGCAGCCAGTGATGTTTGACTTCGGTGTTTTACGAGGGTTGCTATTTATATTTCTGGCCTTGGCAACAGTAAGTGTTGCTAGGCGACCGCAGACGATTTTAATCGAAAGTGATATTTTTAAACATAAATTTAGCAGACATTATAGGCATTTAGCATTATAGCTTCATTTGTGTTGTTGACAGTAAATTGAAAAGTTCTTCTCTTTCAAAAATTGGAATTGAATCGTGAACATTTTCGTGCCATTATTTTTCATAACTTTCGACGTGGATTGTCAAGACAAGAGTGCTTCGATGAATTTAATTCTTTATTCAGCGAGAAAGCGCCATCCTACAGCACTGTAAAAAATTAGTATAACGAATTTAATCGTGGTCGATGTTCGATCCAGGACGAATCCCGTGCAGGTCGTCCAAAATCCGTTGTTGTGCCAGAAAAGATCGATGCTGTGCGTGAACTGATAAAGCAAGATCGTCATGTGACATACAGTGAGATATAGGCGTCTTTGGACATTAGTATGACTAGCATCAATAAAATATTGCATCAACATTTGAGCGTAAAAAAAATTTGTTCGCGTTGGATCCCGCATAATCTGACAAGCGCTCAAAAAAAGGCTCGTGTCGATTGGTGCAAGGAAATGTTGGAAAAATACGTTCAAGGTACATCAAAGGTTGTGTATAACATCTACACAGGTGACGAATCATGGATCTATGCATATGAGCCGGAAACAAAACAGCAACCAACTGTTTGGGTCTTCCAAGACGAGGCAAAACCAACAAAAGTTGTTCGAGGAAGAAGCACATCGAGGCAAATGATTGCCTGTATCTTCGGCATTAATGGTCATGTGGCAACAGTGGCGTTAGAGCAACGCAGGATGGTCAATTCTGAATGGTACACGACCATTTGTTTGCCAGAAGTCATCGGAGAAATTCGAAAAAAGCAGAAGAACAGGCGAATCATTCTTCATCATGCAATGCGAGCTCTCACACATCGACTCAAACAAAGGCGTTTCTGACGGAGCGAAAGATCGAACAGATGGGTCATCCACCGTACAGCCCTGATTCGGCACCCAATGACTTCTTCTTATTCCCACACATCAAAAATAAATTACGTGGACAACGATTTTCGACCCCCGAAGAAGCGGTTGATGCATTCAAAACGCATGTTTTGGAGTTACCTCAATCGGACTGGAAAAAGTGCTTTGAAAATTGGTTCAAACGCATGCAAAAGTGTATTGATCATCATGGAGAATATTTTGAAAAACAATAAAACCAATTTCGATCCTACATATTTGTTTTTTCATTATTAGGCCAGAAATATAAATAGCAACTCTCGTATTGGGAGCCGTGTCCTTACGATCAGTTTACTGGGAGTATGTCAAATTGCACCCAGTATATCGAACATTTATTTTAAATCCTTGAAACAAATGCCTGCAAACTTCATTGAAGACTCCTTCAAGGCAAAATAATACAGTAAAGAAAGAAGGAATTAGTACTATGAAAATTTAAATAGTAAACAAAATGCGAGTATTTTTTGTTGGATTTTTAAGTTTAAAACTTTCCATCTTTGTGAAAAACTGTTGGTACTAGTTATATCAGTTTCATCAACATGACCCTATCTCTCCACTCCTTTTCTCTAATACTTCACTTCGAGAAAGCAGAATACAATGTCTTATCAATCTTAGATTAAGTCATTTTTTTTTTGTATCTGCTATATTTTTCCTCCTCCAATGTAATTTTTATCCAAAGTCACCTTTTGTATTTATAAGAGAAAAAAAAAGTTTCTTGAGTATCTTTATCGATTTTTCATCATTTTTGTCTCGATGATTGTATAAGAGACGAGAAATGTTTGAAAGGAAGATAAATTTTAGACGAAAATTAAAGGGATGAAGAATGATAATCGTAACTGTGTTTACCAGCTGTTTTAACATTATTACTGAGACGCTATTTTAATAATGGCTTGTGACGTAATCCGTGAAATCAGATATGAATGGCGGCTGTACATGCATTTTCTTTACTTCTTTTTTTTTTCTACATTAATTTTCAAATTAGCGTTTAGAGCAAAAAACATTGTAGAGTAAAGAAACAAAAAAGTTTTTCTCTTAAAAAATAAATGTGTTTCTCAAGCCAATTAAATAGTTTTATTTTTTTCTGATACAAATTATGGGATGCATCACTTTTGAAAGACGTGTAGGGATTTTTCGGTGGTAATAGAAGTTTATTACGAAAATGGTGCACCCTTGTACGTTCTTTGTTTAAGACCTTGCATGAACAAAATTATTTTCTCCCTTTTTATTTATAAAATGCAATTTTTAATACCATTGTTTTATTTTCAATATTTTTTTTTAAGTGTTTATTAGATTCTTTAGATGTGAAATTGGTCGAAACTTCGATCGGTGATGCGATGAAGTTCGTTTATACAATTTAGAAAACAATTTTAATTTGTAAGAGCACTAATCATAGAGGTCCAGTAAAAATTTAAACACTCTATCTAGACAGAAAGTTATCGGATGGTTTATTATTTTTTTTTACGGAAATGAAATGGTATAAATTTCTCTTGTTCCAACCAGAAAACGGTTATAACTTGCATTGTCATCCAGCATAGAGATTTAGTTAAAATTTGAGAACTTTAGCTAATCGAAAAGTGATAGAAGTCTTTTTTCATACGATTAATTTCAATTGGCGATAAAAATGGCAATAAATATTGTCCGTAGCAGTTAGAAAATAGACTATCTAGTTATAAATGACATTAAAATTTGCTTTCAGTGGTCAGGAAACTCTTGAAACTTGCATTGTTATGAAGCAAACAGCTCAACTTGAGATTTGAGTGCTCTAGCTAGCTTATTTGTTCTTTGTTTGATCAGGAGAGCGGTCCAAAGCTTGGACCTTTTTGAAGTTAATTTTACCTTTTGCCTATTATGCCATATCTAAATAATCTTTTAAGTGAATCGAAAAATTTTTGCTCACAATTATATGAAATTCCTTTATTTAACGATGATTTCATTCAAAAAAATAATTTTTAATAATTATTTATTATTTTATTTGATAATAGGCGGAAAAGTTTTAAATTGTGAAGCATACAAACTTTTACATGGTTTTAATACAAAGTTAAAATACAAAATTTGAATAAAATCGGACGAATCGTTTAACTATACGACTTCTTGAAGCATTTTTTTTTTATTTTTTATAAAAAACAATTTATTAAGTCTATTTTTTTATTTTATAAACGACGCAGTACAACCGATCATTTTTGTGCTTTCACTAATCAATGTCCAACTCTGTGGCCTTATTTTGATCCCAACCCTGAACCCTTAGGAAAATTTGCCATAGAGAAGCCTATGGTAATCTATGGCAACCTATGGCTACCATAGAAATTTGTATGGCAAGATACCATACGCGTATGGTTACCATAGAGATTTGTATGGCACAACACCATAAGCCTATGGCTACCATAGAGATTTGTATGGCACAACCCCATAAGCCTATGGCTACCATAGAAATTTATATGGCAAGATACCATACGCCTATGGTTACCATAGAGATTTGTATGGCAAAACCCCAAAAGCTTATGGCTACCATAAATATTTGTATGGCAGTATACCATAGACTAATGGTAACCATAAGGATTTGTATGGCACGTCACCATTGGCCTATGGCAACCACAGAAATTTGTATGGCAGTATACTATAGGCCAATGGTAACCTTAAAGATTTGTATGGCAGTATACCATAGAGAAAAGTTGATCTAGATCTCCACCAACGAAACAACAACTTCTACGGAGTCCTCAAAAACATCTTCTAAAAGAAATAAATATCCATTATTTCACCCCGAAGTTAATTAAATTCAACATGTAAACCCACAAGGCATTCCTGGTGAGTCTTTTCCGGCCTCCGGGTGGCCAATTTTTCCATTTTTGAGTGTTTAAAATCAGATGTTCCATTGATTTAGGCTTAGAGTATCAGACCGCCATATTAACGTGTCATCCACTACAAGTGGAATCTTTCGCAAACTTTGGCTACTTATTTTAATATTTTTTCGATCTCATTCTTGGTCAAAAACAATTTATTGCAAACGCCTATGCGATTATCTATCTGAATTTATTAAGTTTTTTAATTTCCGGCTGTCTGGTACTTTTATCAGCGTTTACATTCTCATTAGTTTTTTATTTTAATTCCACTTAGGTTCTTGCAATGCTTTTTTACATTATCTTACATATGTTAGGGCTTTATATTTATTTTTTGTGTTTAATTTTTGCTTGCCATTAAATTGTTTTTTATCATGTCTCTGTGTTTTACTATTTTACAACTAATATTTCTTAAGTATCCACATATATTTGTACAATGTTCTGTTACATGTTTATACATAGCTTAGGGTCATCACTTAACTAGATTTGCTGGATTACTGGTTGACAATTGTTTTGCTTCAATATCATCAACTGAACAGTCCCTGGCCATAGCATCTGCTGCTATAACCAAAAATGCTTCTAACAATTTAATCTTTCCTTAAGTTTACAACTTTTTCGTCATAGTGATTCCCTATACCCAATTAATTTTTATTTACTATCCCTGACCAAGTGTAAATTTGTCAATAACAATTATTAATTTCACCAATTTTAATCATGTCTTAAACATGTTTTGTATTTACCAATGTTTCTATATTGTGTTCTCTTTTCTAAATGTGCTTAACACAACTCAACATAAATTTTCTGAGTTTTTTTATCCCTCACTAGTAGGGGATCAACTAATTTAGCCTGTTTTCTATTCTTAGATTTTCATAGTCTAATACCATCTTTTTTATGGATAAAATTTTGTTCACATGCCACCACTGGTTGCACCGTTACATATTCAGCTTTTGTCCCGTTTGATCTATTTTAAACTAATTTCGCTTCGATCACCGGCCCCACTCTTTATCTTTTGAGTTTTAATAGTATTTTATTGTTTTAGTAGTCTGTTTAATTTTTAGTTTAGTATCACATATTAAAATTTAAAGAATTTTCATACTCGCTCCGACCATCGGACCGTTATTTTGCTTCGCGTTATTTTAGGTTCCTCTAATATCTGAGGCTTATCTAACTAATTATGATACCAATCAATCAAATTAACGTTTTTTATACTCGCTCCGACCTCCGGACCCACTTTCTATTTTCTTGTTTTTACAGCTTTAACAAATATTAGTTGCCTGTACTCAATATATTTTGTTCCTAATCAACATAACCAATATTTTCCCCACTCGCTCCGTCCACAGGACCCATTTTCTAGCGGTTAGTACTAACTGTTTGAAATTTATTTGAATAAGAACCGCATACAAAAAGGATTCTGCAAGTAAAACAGGAGAAGTTTATCAAAGAAATTTAAAAAAAAGCTTTCTGGATATATATTTATTCTACAATTATTAAGTTTTGCATTTTTAATATCCATTGCGAAAGATTCTTGTAAGTAATTATTTTTTGACGTATGGTAAAATATCAACGAGAAATGTTGCCATAGCTGTATGGCAAAGGTATACCATAACCTATGGAAAAATATTTCTTCATAAACTGTAGCACATCTTAGTTTTATGGCAAAAATTTGCCATATAAAAAAATGCCATAGGATATTCCTATGGGGTTTTGCCTATGGCAAAATTTTGCCATACACTTATGGCAAAACTTTGCCATACAAAAAAATGCCATAGGATATTCCTATGGGGTTTTGCCTATGGCAAAATTTTGCCATTCAAAAAAATGCCATAGAATATTCCTATGGGGTTTTGCCTATGGCAAAAATTTGCCATACATGTATGGCAAAATTCTGCCATACGTATATGGCAAAATTTTTGCCATAGGCAAAACCCCATAGGAATATCCTATGGCATTTTTTATGGCAAACCTATGGCAAATTTTCCTAAGGGAAGACAAGGAAACTCCTGGATTAAGTATATGGACAATCTAACCTTCGTTCAGGACTTTCAGACAAAATTACCCATATTTGTGTTTCATGGAAATGGTCCACTGTGGTCGAAGCTTATCGATCAGCCATCTTTTGGAATCGAACACGGGTGTCTCTTTGGGAGACGAGGGCAATATGATCTGAGCCGCCGAGGCTCCATTTGGTCATTTAACTAAGGCTAATTTAATGTAGGTGGTTTGTTATTTTATCTATCCATGTATATGCTTAATTGACTGTCTATTTTATCTTCATATTCTACATATCTACATATTTATTCAAATTTATCTGCATTTTCCCGGGAATGCTAAGAATAATTTCAGTTGCATGTTCATCTGTAAAAGACTTACCAGTTATTATATTAACCAGTTTTTCAATTTCCTTTCCTTAAAAAACTTAATTTGGAAATCGAATTCGCTTCATTTAAGGGAAAGCTATCCCAGCAACTTCGGGATTTTGCATCCGGATTCCGATATCCTGGCATCACGTGATCACTACTAGAAGTCATGTATATTTATTATCTAATTATTTTTTAGATGCAGGCAAAAGTAAGGGGGGTGGGGGAGTTGGAGAGACTAGGGGGGGAAAATGGCAAACCATCAGCAAAGATCATTGCACGATTTCCGACCGGAAATTGAAAACATAGAAGCTTCGTGAACCATTCGTCGCACGTGCGACGATTTAATTCAGATTTCCTACAAAAAAAAATAATAAATAAATCTAATACCTATATCGCAGTACACAAAATCTAAAAATCTTCTCGAAAAATGACAGAACAATAATAACTTACAAAATATGATAGGTGGCGCTAGTTACCCTTCTGATCAATTTCAACCTTCCTCGGAGTTAATGTTTATTATTTGTTGTAATTTGGGGCTCCATAAAGTGTGTATTAACCTAATGGATTTTTGCCAACCTAGTATCCTGTGCTTGCTCAATTACTGTTATTATTTTTTTTTTAAAGTTTTCTTTTGCTTTGATCTGAAAGTAAGAAGGCGTATTTCTGTACTATTTGTAGATATTTATAAGAGATACAAAGAGTGTTTAGCAACCCTATTTTAAAATAAATACAGTGGCATAGTTTTAATGTATGTTTGGAGGGGTTACGCCTTATATATATATATATATATATATATGTTATTGTGAAGGACCGAAATTGGTGGTTGGTGACTTCTACCAGTAAATGTTGACAATCACATAGTTGCTTTGGTAAATGTCCGAAATATATACCAGGTCTAATTAAGTGCTACCGGCCGGTATAAATTTGCCCGGTATGCCCGACACCAATGCTTTTTTAAGGTCAAGTGCAGCTGCCCAGTATACATTTAAACGGTACTCCGAACGTTTCTTCTAATCTGTCCTCAGCAGATATTAAAATATCGAATATATATAATAATATCCACGAATAAATTAATATCAAATCAGATATAACAAATATTTTGGACATTCTCCAAAGCGACTATGTGATTGTTGACAGACATCGATGTACAGACAGTGATGAATCCTTTCTTTTGAAATAGATGAAATTTATGTCAATGATAAGACTTCTTTTTGACTGGGATAGCTGTCTTCAAAGAGAAATCTGCATCAAAGATAAAAGTTTTCTTATCATTGATGCAGGGGAATTGCATTTTTGTTAATTAAATTTTTAAATTTCATTAGCAAAAATTTTAAATTTCATTAACACTTTTTAAATTTTATTATTTGATTAAATTTCAATCCCACAAGTATTTGGTTAATATTATTATTAAAATTCATAAACATTGTTATCGAACCTTTTTTTTTGTGGAACTATTATCTTTTGAAACTGTAATATTTAAATTAAAAGTAAATAATTTTATAATTATCACTAATTTGTTAGTGCCTTTTAGAAAAATAAAAAAAAAGAAAACGCTCGCAATTACTTCTTTAGCGTTAACTAGTAGTTTATAAAGTATTACATTTATAATAGAATGTCGAATTAATGCATAAATGTGGAAGGAGAAAAGGGTTAATACCTATGTACTTTTCTAAAAAACCAACCCTTTTCCAGGTGAGGAAGTTGCGGACGATAACCCTTTAGTTTCCGGCCAAATGTTTAAGGTCACCTTTTTATGTAGCTACCGAGGGGGGTGCCCTTTAGTGGGGCCCTTTTTTTTTACTATCAAAACCTCTCTCCTCCGTTTTTTTTTTTTAATAAAAAAATCTTGCTGAGATAGGCAAATTATCTTATTCCCCTCGTAAATTGATTTTGGGTAAATGTTTAACGCATTTTTGTTACGAATATGGTTCTCTTTCTTAGTACTTATTATTACAATTATTTACTAACAATACATAAAATAGTTCTATAAACCTTTATAATTCTTTCTATCATTTCAATTTAACATTAATCAACTACAATCGAGCTGCAAGACGCAGATAATTCCTAGCCCTGAAGTACTGTTCTTTGGGTACAATTTGAATTATCTCAATTTAGATAAATATTCCTAATGGTAATTGTTTAATAGAATGATATTAAAATTTAAAAGTTTTTTTTTCTATTGGGAATTTTTTGCTTTAAGCGTAATAAAATTATTTTCTTTACTTGTTCTTATATTTTAAATATTAAAATAATTGTTGCTGATTTATTTTCATCATATTGTTATAAACTTCACTACAAAATTTAGTGTTAACGTTTTTTTTTAATAAAGCGTTTTTTTAATATTATTAATACTTTTTTTATTACTTATTTTTTTTTGCATATTTTTTTAATTATATTAAAATTTAGTGCTAATGTTTTATTTTATTTTCTTTATATATTATACATAAAAATTAGCTTCTGAAAATTTCGCAACTTAGAAAATATTAGTGTAAAGTCGTTTGTTACAAAAAAAAAAAATTGATTGAACTTATTTTAATCTTTCTTCAAACTGAAAAAAATATAATTTTTGAATAAATAATGCCATTAAAAAGGTGGTTTCTTGACATTGTTTTTAATTTTTAACTTTTGTTTTTAAGTAAAATAATTTTAGCATATAAATAAAATAATAAAATGAGTAGTGAGACGCTCTTGGGGAAGCAAATTACATTTTAAAAGGATAGTTAGTAAGTTTAAAAAAACTAAATGCTTGATATTGATTTAATATAGATTTAATACAGATAGTATATGTAGAATTGGCATTAACTACAAAATGCAAAGGGTTACAATCAAGTTATAAGTTTTTTCTTCATATAAATTAATATGGAATTTAATTGAATTTCTTTAATTGAAATGGAAACACTTTCCATTAAGATGAAAATACTTTCCATTAACAAATTCAGTGGAATTTTTTTACGTGACTTAATATTCACTTATAATTAATATCGCAATTATATTTAGTTTTCGGTTTTTTTAAAAATCACTGGCAAACAAGCATTACTGGTAATAAAATGTATTTCTCTGTAATTACATCACGTAATCATGATTACATAATTGCATCACGTAATCATGATTCTTTGAATCGCACAACACATAGTATGTCATATGAAATTGGATTTTATTACATTAATCATTAAGTTCGTTTAGCTCAATTATTGCGCAATGAAAAAAAAATTAAAATCTAATATCCCGAGACATTTTTCGATTTTTTTCTTCTAATTTAACACGAGTATGTTAATATTTCATTTATTTCAATAAAATTCAAAATTTCTGTAATTTTTTGTAAATGTATTAATATACCTTACATACTTTAAAAAATCATATATTTACGAATAAAAAACAATCAAGTAAATGTTTCATAAAGTAGTTTATTTTAAAAGATCACATAATTATACCTTCTGGATGATTTGTTGTAAAGGTTATTGATAAAGGAATTCTATAATCATCGTCATCCTTTTAATAATCGATAATTATCGCAGATTTGTTAGTTATCGTAATAGATGTTATCGTGAGGATACCATTAAAATATCGTTATCATGATCCTTTAAAAATATTGTGATGTAGAAGTATACCTCCCTGCTATGATGCCTAGTTATCAATGATTAGTATAAGTTGATCATGACGTGATACATTCGAGAGATTTTGCAAAGCATTTTGGTTCTCTTTAATTCTAATGCTTTATGAACTTCAACGCGCATGTGCGAAAATATTCCTACAAATCGCATTGAATAATGGGTTGAAAATAAGATTGGCGTTACGACAAACGCTACGCAAAATTTCTCTATTAGGTGAAATATTTGTCCATCGCTTATCAGATAAACAATAAACTGTAAAACTTCTTTTTTTTTTTTAAATGCTTTTTTAAAAAATGAGGGTGGCAGAGGGGAGAGTGAAAAGTTAAATAAAATAAAAATAAATAAAAGAAATAAAGACGGATTGGCGAAAAAGAGTTTTGACCGAAAATTAAAAATAAACAAAGCAAAAATGCGAGAAAAATGAAGTAAACATCGTCGAGATGTAAAAAAAAAGAAGAAAAACAAGAAGAAATAAAAAAAAAAAGGACTTACTAATTGAAACAAATAATAAAAGAAAAGAAAAAAGTTGCTAATGCTCCATCTTTGCGACTGTGAAATCCATTTATTTAGATGGGCGGTGGGAGGGTGTAGAAGGTGTTAAAATTAACGACCGGGGTTATGTAGGCCCTAATTAAAACTCTTTGTCTGACTTAAATGACGGTTACAGTGTCTCAAGGGTGGAGAAATTCTATCGCCAGCGATTAACTGCCAAGTGAGAGGCTTTTTAAAAACGGTTAATATTTGTTTGCGTATTATAAGTTTCGCGGTTCTTTCCTTACCCCCCCCCTTACCCCACTTCTCACTCTCAAGAGTAGATTTAATTGAATTTCCCCCCTTCCCCCCCACCAGCTTTTTTTATATATTTTTTTATCAGGAGAAGTGTTCGCCCGAAATGAACTTCTTGATTTTAATTGGGCTCATTTTATGGCTTCATTCTAGAGCATAAGCGATGAATTTTCATGGGAGAATGGCTTATGTTTTCAGGATCGGCTATTATGAGTGAATCTCATTCAGTGCGATACTAATGAGCATTCGACACTTTGTTCCGGAACCATCAATAATGTTAAATAATTGCGCTGTTTTTATAAGCTTGTAAATACTGGGCATAATTGAATTTAACATTATAATATAAAACCTTACTTTAAATATTCATTGAATAAAATTAAATAATTTGTTTTGCTCTAATATATATTTAGATTTTTTATAATCAGAGACTTGTCTAAAAACGACAATTTGTATTTTCCAGAAATAAACTTTTTTATTTTAAATAAGCTTAATTTATGACTTGATTCAATTGCATGAGAGATAGATTTTCAGGATAAAATGACTCATGTTTTCAGGATCGCTATTATGAGTGAATCTCATTCAGGGCGATGCTATTGAGCATTCGACGCTCTGTTCCGGAACCATCAATAACATTAAATAATTGTTACATTAAACAGTTGTTTCGTATTCTTGTAAGTACTGGCATAATTAATGATAGCATCAATAAAAATAATATATAACATTTAAATATTAATTAAGTAAAACATAGTTTGTTTTCCAATATATTCATTTTTTGTTATAATCCGAAATATATTTAAATAATAAGTCAATACCCAACTACACTTCTGAGTTTTCATTGGGCTAATTTTATGGTTAAATTCCATAACATAAGAGATGACCTTTCATGAGAAAATGGCTTCCAAAACCATCAATAACATTAAATAATTGAGCTCTCTTGTGTTTTTGTAAATAATAGCTTAATTAATAATAAGATTCATCAAAATACAAAGAAACCTCCAGGAAAGACAACCTCGGTGTAGTGACCACCTCTATTTACGACCACTTTTGGGAAACATGAAATTTTTTTCTGTAGTCTTTGTGTTGAAGCAAAACCTTTAGGAGAGATCATTGAAACCTTTCCCGGTGAGCGGGAGAACCCCTGCACTAAATGTTGAAAAGATCAAGTAAGGAAACATAAAATTATCAAAACAAAAGATATTAATAAAACAAATAAGTAAGATAACAAATGTATTCAGAATATTTTTAAGTGGCTCTTTTATTTAGAGATCTCTTTTTGTCGATCTCTAAAAGCGATCGACAACCTCATGTTGCAGTCAAAATGCACTAAAAACGATGCTATGAATGATTTATTTTTAAAGTTGAAAATCAAATTAGGAAACAAAAGTTAAACCAAAAGCTAAGTATTTTAAGCTAACAAAATTTTTCTCAATTTCTGAGGCTAATTTTACTGATATAAAATTAAATGCGAAAAAAAAACATAATTGTTTATTTAAAATAGTTCTATCATTCATAATTGGTAAATTTGTTTTTTTTTTACTCATAATTAAGAGTCATTTTTAGTGAAGCTAAGATTTATTCATCGATACGGTTTTCAAAATGCCTACAGAAGTGGCATTTCTAAAATTAAAATTAAAATCGTTTAATTTTAATCGATTAGTTTTAATCGTCTGCAACTAAATTTAAAATAGTTTGCCAAAAAATCATGTATCTTTCGATTACATTTTGAAATCAATGGTGGTAACACCAAAAACGACCGACCTTCATTAAAGACCATTTTAGTGTGAAGCAGAGTGGTCGCTCCAGAGAGGTTTCACTGAAATAACATAAAGCCTTATTTAAAATATTTATTAAATGAAATTAAAAAATTCATTTGCTCTAATATATTTAGATTTTTTATGATCAGAAATTTATCAGAATATTATTGTGTTTAATTTTTATTTTTAATTTGGGGACATTATTTCGAAATACTCAATGTCGTTTATAGTTGAGAAATATTAATAACAATTTGATTCTTAGCCCTAAAACCATCAAAAATAATGGAATTAGAAGGGATTAAGATGTTTGAACCTTTTAATTTCTTCACTTGCAAATACTTGTATTATTAAAATAGCTAATTAATAACATAAAATTTATTTAAAATTTTAATTCATTAAAATGAAAGGCAATAATTTAAAATGTTTTTATATGTTTTGTTTTACAACCAAAAACTAAATCTAATTTCACTTCTAATTTAAGAAATTCGTGTTTAATATCTAATATCATTAATCTTTGATAAATACTAAGTATTCCATACTAATCCATATATGAAAATGCAATTACACGTCACATTCTCTTACAATACTGGAGTAGACAATTTGGTAAGCTAAAAAATAGAGGATAAAATGAACGCTAGAAACCGATCCGCATTTGATATTTGTTATCAAGATTTTATTTTTAAACAATAATGTATTTACCCTCGTTAGCAACAGCCTTTCAATGCTGGATCGAAAATTAATCGAAACGGATCGCAAAAAAATGAATTGGTTTTTAAGACTAACGTATATTTAATGCACCGAAACGACATTGCTTTCTGCTCCCCCTAATATTTGTTTTCTTATACGAAATAGGCTTATGTTTGCTTCTTTTGTTTTAGGCATGTTTGTTGAGGCATGTTGTAGCTAAGGAAGTAATAAGAAGCAAGATGAAGAGAAACATGGCGAGCAGCGTAAGTGTTTTTAAATTTGAGAATTTCTTTTTCTTACAATGCATTAATGAAATTTAGGCTATTAAGAAAATAAAACAAGGTTATGAAAATTGCCTCAATAGAAACTATATTCAGAAATAGCGAAATTTTATTAATAAATTCTTATTTTACTTAAAAGATTCTTTTATTTTAAACAAATTTTTCCACTATTTGTGGATATTTACATTACAAAATAATCACTTTTGGAAATATGAAATGTTTCATGTTACGTTTTCTAACCTATTTTTTGCCTAGCACCCTTTCATAGGGAGAGTTTTTCAAGGAAAAAAAAATTAGTAGCATAAGTGTTTCATTAATACGATTTACTTTTAAAAGACAAGATAGTTTTGGCTGCCGTATTATAATAATCATAAATAATTATTATATATATTATTTATTAATTATTAATATTCTATTATTATTATGTATCTGAAGTTTAAACTTAGCAAAGCCCTCACAGCAATTTAATGAAAAGAAATATTAAGCATGTGCTATAGCTTTTTTTCAAGCATGTGCTTTTCATAAATGGATCACTTTTTGCAGTTGAGCAGCAATGAATTAAAAGTGATATTATGTTTCAAAATTTGATAATGAGGGAAGAGAGTGTCGTAGTGGCTCAGGGGTTAGAGCTTTCGCTTCCTATTGAGGTGTCACGGGTTCGAATCCCAGCGATGACTGGTTGATTCGAATTGATGACATAAAATATCCTCAGTGGTAGACGAATCATGGGTTGGACTGAGATGCTAACTTGCTCCGCTTTGTAAAAAAATATATTCTAGTGGTAATGAAATTTAAATTATTTTTAGTATTTTTCATTTTAAGTAGTTTTTCCATCACTGTATATCGAATATTCAAAGTATCATATGAAATGCAACTTTATTGCGTTTTCTTCGGGGTTACTCTTACGAAGTGTCCCTTAGGAAAATTTGCCATAGAGAAGCCTATGGTAATCTATGGCAACCTATGGCTACCATAGAAATTTGTATGGCAAGATACCATACGACTATGGTTACCATAGAGATTTGTATGGCACAACCCCATAAGCCTATGGCTACCATAGAAATTTATATGGCAAGATACCATACGCCTATGGTTACCATAGAGATTTGTATGGCAAAACCCCATAAGCCTATGGCTACCATAGAAATTTGTATGGCAAGATACCATAGCCCAATGGTAACCATAGAGACCTGTATGGCATTTATATGGCACGTCACCATTCTCCTATGGCAACCATAGAAATTTGTATGGCAGTATACCATAGAGCAATGGTAACCATAAGGATTTCTATGGTAGTATACCATACGCCAATGGAAACCATAAGGATTTGTATGGCACATCACCATTGGCCTATGGCAACCATAGAAATTTGTATGGCAGTATACCATAGGCCAATGGTAACCATCAAGATTTGTATGGTAGTATACCATAGGGAAAAGCTGATCTATATCCCCACCAACGAAACAACAACTCCTATGGAGTCCTCAAAAACATCTTCTAAAAGAAAGAAATATCCATTTTTTTCACCCCGAAGTTAATTAAATTCAACTTGTAATCCCACAAGGCATTCCAGGTGAGTCTTTTCTTGCCTCCGGATGGCCAATTTTCTCATTTTTGAGTGTTTGAAGTTCGATGTTCCATTGATTTAGGCTTAGAGTATCAGACCGCCATTTTAACGTGTCATCCACTACAAGTGGAATCTTTTGCTAACTTTGGCTACTTATTTTAATATTTTTTCGATCTCATTCTTGGTCAAAAACATTTTGTTGCAAACGCCTATGTGATTATCTATCTGAATTTATTAAGTTTCTAATTTCCGGTGGTCTGGTACTTTTATTATTTGTATTAAAATTTGTATCTTTTCAAAATATGTAGTGATTGGGTATAGGTTTTCGCTATGTTAAATTTTGCCGTTTGTTAACGCTGACTTGGTACACTTTATAAAAGTCTGAAAATATAAGAAAGATAATTGGTTTGCAAAAGCATGAATAAAAGTAAAAATATTAAAAAAATAACGGGCTGGCAAAAGCATAAATAAAATAAAATAAGCATATAAAGAGATAAATTTAAAAAAATAAAAGCAGACGATAAAATTAGAACACCTGAGAGTTGTTGATTTTTTAGAATTAGTTTTGTGTGGAATTTAGGTTCTCATATATCCCGTTACGGGCACTTTATCTAGTTTGTTTTATAATATTTTATCTATCCCGCTACGGGTGAGTTTCATTATATCCCGTTACGGGTTTTTCTTGTTGTTTTATGATCTTTTCACTATCCCGTTACGGGTACTTTATATTTGTTAATGTATGTGTTGTGGTGTGAAATAAACGTTTTTTATATAAAACATAGAACTGTTTCTTAATATAGCTTGATGCGTTACAACTTTAATTAATATCTTCCAGTTTATATTTTTATATTTCTTTTTCCCAACTATTTCTGATTAAACGACATCTTCCTTTTTATTTTATCCCCTCCCTCTGATTTTATATAAATTTTTAAAGTCACATCACTTTTCCAATATTAATGGTGTTCTATTCCCCATAGCAATTTGTAAACAATCTCATGATGAAAAACGCAGTTAAGTACTTATCATTAAGCCATATCCATCATTTCTTTAATAATTAAATTTTTTTTAATTCTTTTAACTTGTTCGGTGACAATTTTATTTTATTGCTGTCATATATCAATACCAAAGTCTGTGTTTACATTCTCATTAGTTTTTGATTTTACTTCCACTTTGGTTCTTGCAATGCTTTTTTACATTATCTTACATATGTTAGGGCTTTATATTTCTATTTGGTGTTTAATTTTTGCTTGCCATTAAATTGTCTATTTATCATGTCTCTGTGTTTTACTATCTTACAACTAATATTTCTTAAGTATCCACATATATTTGTACAATGTTCTGTTGCATATTTATACATAACTTAGGGTCATCACTTAACTAGATTTGCTGGATTACTGTTTGACAACTTTTTTGCTTCAATATCATTAACGGGACAGTCCCTGGCCAAATCATTTGTTGCTGTTACTAAAAATGCTTTTTAACAATTTAATCTTTCCTTAAGCTTACAACTTTTTCGTCATAGCGATTCCCTATACCCAATTAATTTTTATTTACTATCCCTGACCAAGTGTCAATTTGTCAATAGCAATTACTAATTTTACCTATTTTAATCATGTCTTAAACAAGTTTTGTATTTACAAATGTTTCTTTATTGCGTTCTCTTTTCTAACTGTGCTTAACACAACTCAACATAAATTTTCTGAGTTTTATGTCCCTCTCTAATAAGGGATCAACTAATTTAGCCTGTTTTCTATTCTTAGCTTTTCATAGTCTAATACCATCTTTTTTAAAGATAAAATTTTGTTCACTTGCCACCACTGGTTGCACAGTTACATATTCGGCTTTTGTCCCGTTTGGTCTATTTTAAACTAATTTCGCTTCGACCACCGGCCCCACTCTTTATCTTTTGAGTTTTCATAGTATTTTATTGTTTTAGTAGTCTGTTTAATTTTTAGCTTAGTATCACATATCAAAATTTAAAAAATTTTCATACTCGCTCCGACCATCGGACCATTATTTTACTTCGCTTTCTCTTAGGTTCCTTTAATATTTGACGCTTATCTAACTAATTATGATACCAATCAATCAAATTAACGCTTTTTATACTCGCTCCGACCTCCGGACCCACTTTCTATTTTCTGGTTTTTTACAGCTTTAACAAATATTGGTTGCCTGTACTCAATATATTTTGTACCTAATCAACATAACCAATATTTTCCCCACTCGCTCCGACCACCGGACCCATTTTCTAACGATTAGTATTAACCGTTTGAAATTTATTTGAATAAGAACAGCATTCAAAAAGGATTCTGCAAGTAAAACAGGGGAAGTTTATCAAAGAAATTTTGAAAAAAACTTCCTGGATATATATTTATTCTACAATCATTAAATTTTGCATATCCATTGCGAAAGATTCTTGTAAGTAATTATTTTTTGATGTATGGTAAAATATCAACGAGAAATGTTGCCATAGCTGTATGGCAAAGGTGCACCATAGCCCATGGAAAAATATTTCTTCATAAACTGTCATACTCATCTTAGTTTTATGGCAAAAATTTGCCATATAAAAAAATGCCATAGGATATTCCTATGGGGTTTTGCCTATGGCAAAATTTGCCATACATGTATGGCTAAATTTTACCATATAAAAAAATGCCATAGGATGTTCCTATGGGGTTTTGCCTATAGCAAAATTTTACCATACAAAAAATGCCATAGGATATTCCTATGGGGTTTTGCCTATGGCAAAATTTTGCCATACATGTATGGCAAAAATTTGCCATATAAAAAAATGCCATAGGATATTCCTATGGGGTTTTGCCTATGGCAAAATTTTGCCCTACACTTTTGCCATACATGTATGGCAAAATTTTGCCATACGTATATGGCAAAAGTGTATGGCAAAATTTTACCATAGGCAAAACCCCATAGGAATATCCTATGGCATTTTTTTATGGCAAACCTATGGCAAATTTTCCTAAGGGGTGGGCATAATTATTCTTATTTAACAACTTCTACTATTGAATTCGCTACCAATTTATTAAAACTTTTCCAGAAAGCGGAATAGTTACATCCCCTGATTAGAGTCCCCTTGCCGTCAGGTTAATCATGAGAGGTTTTCGTGGTTTTCCTCTCCATGTAACGCAAAAGCTTAACCAGCTTTTTTTAACCAGTTTCATCGAAAAATCACGAGCGATTACTTCTCACTTGGGCCGGATCACGCTATTGGTCGAAAATGACATCACTGTTTGGGGGAAGGGAGATGGTGGCTGTTGGCTGGTGTTTGTATGAGTTTGGCGACAAATTTCGTATTCACACTTGCTCGCTCGGAATTTATTTATTCCTTGCAAATGTTTACTTAATATTATGTCGTC
Source organism: Parasteatoda tepidariorum (assembly GCF_982258835.1). Classification (NCBI taxonomy): domain Eukaryota; kingdom Metazoa; phylum Arthropoda; class Arachnida; order Araneae; family Theridiidae; genus Parasteatoda; species Parasteatoda tepidariorum. Next base: position 99,838,046 of record NC_141755.1, on the reverse strand, counting down.
GTTAGGGTGGGGTATTTCAGACAATATTTATGTTTTAATTGATTTAAATTCATCAAAGCTAAAAACAATAAAAATAATGAATGTTTTTACAAATATAAGATGGTATAGTAATATTACAAATACGTTTTTTTTTTTCGTTTGTTTGTTTTCCCATAAGAATTATCTTTTGCAGTTTTGAAGTAACAAAAATTGAAATAAACATAAGCTCAAATTTACTCATACATCTCAATTTAGTTGTGTTATGAATAATTTTAAAGACTTCATAATCAAGCAACACGTAAATTTAGTTTAAAGTAATGGCCAAAATTCTGGGCTAGCCTCCCCCCCCCCCTTGCATTTCTAGAACAGCCCCAGTTGCTAATGACGTAAAAGCAGTATAGCTTAATTTCACTTATTTAGATTCTAATAAAAAATTACCACAAAACTGTGCAAAATGTGAATATTGTCTTTATTACTCAACATTAATACCACGTGTAAATAGAGCGCATTTGAAAACGCATTTAAAATCTGTCGCCAAATCAAGATCAGTCGCCAAAATACTATGCAATACACAGTATATCCCTTCCCCAAACAGTGATGTCATTTTCGACTAATAGCGTGATCCGGCCCAAGTGAGAATTAATCGCTCGTGAAAAATCCTCCACGATGGCAAATTTCTCCCAATACTTGATCCACGAGTTCTCTTGTCTCCTGAATTGGCTTCAAAATTATAAAGCTACAGAGTTGAACAATGGTAGTCGTAAGCCCATAATTGGGCTGGCTGTTCACCGATGACTATAAAATAAAATAAAATCAGGGTAGAGAGAGCCGTGGTGACGCAGGGATAGAGCCACACAGGTTCGAATCCCAGAAGTGGCTGATTGAAGCGAGTTCTGTGCCCAGATCGCGCCGACGATAGTGCAGACATAAATTATCCTCAGTGGTAAACGGATTATGGGTTAAAATCCCCTTGCTGTCATGCTAACCGTCGGAGATTTTCATGGTTTTCCTCTCCATGTAACGCAAAGAACGGGTTAGTCCCATCGAATAGTCTCCCACGAAGGCTGTTTTGTCACAATGCTTGATCCAGGAGTTCCTTTGCCTTCTGGGTTGTGTTCAAAATTGCAAGGCTGCTGAATGGAACATTGATAACCGTGATTCAGAATTGAGTCGATTGTTCAACACCGGTTATTAAATATATGGGGGAGAAATAATAGGGGGTATTAAAAGAAGCCTCCTCTTTGATCAAAGAGTAAAGGTTTGCAACAAAAATAGTTCATTAAATGCATTTGAAAACAACATACGCGAGCTTGGATCCATTTCTTATAAGTTAAACATATTACAAAATGTTTACTGTTAAAATAGAAAGGGGGGAAAATTTGTGACTTCTAAAAGTCATATATTTTGTGAATAGTTTCCAAACAGGCGAAGAATTTTTCAACAAAAATATAGGATGTCGTGTGGTCAAACGAAACTAAATAATGATATTACTTTGTGGGGAGCGGAATTTCTTATTTTCCCTTCCTTTTTTTCTTTCCCCTTAGGAATTTAATCTTTTTATTTAAAATTCCCTCTTCTTTTCTTTTTGTAGCATGTTCATTTTTGGAAGTAAGGAGGGAAAAAAGTGTGCCCCCCTCCTGCATGTACAAACAAAATTCCCCATTGAACGATTGATCGATAAAAGAGAATGAGTTGGTTGAGGGGAAAAAGGATGTGCAACTCCCTTATTTTTTTTTTTTTTTTTTTTTTTTTTTTGCGAGAAAAATGAGTGAAGAATATCAGTTTAAGAAAGAAGGGTTTGCTCTACTCGAACTTATCTTTGAAGAATTTTTCCCTTTTATTTATTTTTTTTCCCCGCTCTTTTTAATTTTTCAGTATTTTTTTTTCCCCTTGTAAGGAATTCAGGAATATACGAGAACATATAATCTGCTCTTTTGTAAGAATAAAGTGATATAAAACTCAAAAGTTTTCCAGAATTATTCAAACTGAAGTTAGTTTTTAACTTCTTGTTTTTATAAATAGTGAAGTAAAGTTTTGAGAAATTTAAATGTAAAATAAACACTGTGTTTTAGCATTGAAAATAAGTACCTTAAAAGTGCGTCTTAGTGCGAAATATTATTATAACTGTTTATAGAGTTCAACTAAACATTCTGCAAATGAAAAAAATATTTTAAGTGTATGAAAAAAAAAAAATTTTTTTTTCCATTTTTTTTCTTTGTTTTCTTAATTAGAGTCAATCCTTTGTCATTTATTCAATTCATTTTTCTGCTCGAATTCAAAAAAAAAAAAAAAAAAAAAAAAAAAAAAAAAAAAAGAGAGATTTGTATTATTTACACTTTTTTAGCACTAATTTCTGGAAGAAAAAAAATGGAAAATAAGATGATGCATTTGATTTAAAACGCATGAAATTTCTAAAATTTGTTCAGAATTATTTTTATTAAACGCTGATTTTCTTTATGTAGCATGCGGCGTAATAACTATTCAACGATTAAAAGCTTCATACTCAAATTTTTTGAGGTAGTGTTTTTAATAATTTAATATTTGAAATATGTAAGTAAAGCTGCTTTCTTAGGTAAAGGGATTCATATCAGACATTTCTCGTAGCCAATTAACTAATGTTATTAGTTTAATTAGCCTTAATTCGACTAATGTCTTATTTTTTATTTTAAACTGCCAACACGACAATATATTTCCAAAATAATAATTAGTTGTTTTGAGTTGATTATTTTTGTAAGGATATCATCAGTATTTTTCGGTTGATGGGAGGGGGGGGGAAACCTAGTAAAATTAAATAGATTTTATAAATTGTAACATAATATTTTAAACATATGCTTCATTATTCGATTTTCGAAATGTGGCTTGATTTTCGAAGTCAGATTTAAAGTACTAAGCGATTGGAATTAGTGATTCGTATGACTTTATTTGATCGGTGATTTTAATCTCATCCGAATCAGTTGATTATAGGATTCGAGTCATTTATATAGAAAAAAATTCAGTTCCAGTCCATTTTTATTACTTCAATTTAGAATTGCAAAATGCATTTAAAATCACTCTTTTCTTAGATTCAAAATCAAACAAAAATGTTTATCTCTTAATAAATTGAGTCATCTAAATGTATTCACTGTATCAACGTAAAACGTTTTTATCTAATTGCACTGTGCAATGTAATTAGATAAAAACAATGTACAATGTTTTTATTTTAAAAAAGAGTGACACATTTTCATCTAAAACGCCTTTTAGATGAAAATATGTTACTCATTAAAAGAAATGGTATTTTTGGCTGAAATATTGAATTTGTAATCATTTTTTGCTTACCTTTCACAATTTTCTTAAAAATCATCAATTTATCTTGGCGACTTGACGTATTTCAACAACTCAAAATAACAACTTTTAGGCATAGGAAAGGCACTCTTATTAACCATGGGACCGTCATTTATTAGGTGATATTCACGACATTTTTGGTAACAAAAGACTAATCTACCCTCCCGAAATTTCCAAGCTCTAGTAAGAGAGTTATCAGAAAACTTACTAGAAGCTTGGCGACTTTTCTCCTGCAAAAAGGGTAACGCGATAAAGCATTTTGGTTTTGATAACACCTACTTTTTGTAATCAAACACCTTTTGTTTATACAGAATCACAAGGCTATTATTCGTGCTATTTATTCGTGTTTTACAGTAACGCCATCTATGGCCGAAAATTTGACTTCTGCCACACCCATACGTCCACGCCATTCATCTCCAGATCGTAATTTTGACCTGTATCAGAGAACGATCAATCTTCTCTTCAGTATTCCCAGAGGTATAATTTATTATGGGAGCATGGAGGACTTTGTGATCCGACGAATTTAACGTGCATCAGTCAGTATTTAATACACGGGGAGTCTTCGGCCAGCTGGATTCGAATTCCTGTTCTCAAGGACGTGAGTCCAGCGTTTTGCCAACCAGGCTGTCCCGGCTTATTTCATTGATTAAAAAGAATTATTAAGAAGCGTTATCCACAAAGATGACAAAATAGAATATGCACAAAAGATATAAGTAAGAGTTTTATTTTTTTCCTGGTCCACTTTGTACAAATTCGAATGCCAGTCAAGAACATTTCACACAGCTTTCGTATTTGAAATATTTTTTTTTCTTTCAAAAATTAGAATCAGAAATTATGTGAGAAATTTCTTCCATTTCCCCAGGATAAAATCGAAGAAGTAAGATGAAAATTAAAATATGTCGAAACATTGAAATATATACGCATCATTTCAGAGATAGTCCCCTTTTTCCTTTTGAAAATCGTAACTTTTTCAAAATGCATGCATGGTAACAACAGCTTGCGGGCAAGCGCACGGAATAAAGCTAAAAAGCTGGTAAGTTGAAAGAGAGAGAGAGAAAAAAAAGTAATAAAACGGGGAGGGGGGGGAATGAATGTAAGAAATATTAGAGTAAAAGATAAGAAGGAAGGAAAAAAAAGGGGGGGAGGGGAATGAAATAGTTGAAATAGACGAGCAAACAACAACAGTACCAGAAGAAGAAATAATTTAAAAGAAAGGGGTAGGAGAGGGCGTGGAAGAAAGAAATCTCGGAAATTGGAAATGTCTGGAAAATCATGCATATGCAGCGATGAGAGCAAAAAAGAAAAAGATTTTATTCGGGAGGTGGAGTTTTTCGAAACAGAACATAGTTGGAGATGCAGTCGCATCTTGACGTTTGATCTGGAAGGGGGCGGGTGAATATTTAAAAACTGCCAAAAAAGTTCCAACATTCTACTCTGAAAAACATTATGTATACAACTTAAGTATTGATATTTAGTTACGTTGATTGTTTTTGTCCCTTTTTGTACATTCAAATAATTTTGAATTTTTGAATACTTTTTTTAAAAATTTGCAGGTTTTTTTTTATGAATATTCATGTCCTTATAAGATTTATGTATTTATTTTTGCAAATTTTAAAACTTTATCTTTTGTATTGGTAAACATATATTGTAAATAATTTGTGATGTTTTTTTTTTTTTTTTTTTTTTTGTACTGTTCAAAACAAGCAATTATTACTTTTTAAAAACATAATATATTATAATTTTAATTTAAATAAAATTATTATATATTATGTTCTTAAAACTGTCTGCTAACTGTAACCCTTGATGAAGTGCAGTATTTGCTAACATGCATTTCATCAAAATTTTATTTTTGCTTGTTTTTGGTTCCTAATTTTTTATTTGAATTGTTTACGTAAGAAAAATTCGTTTTTAGTTGCTTTTAGTGATTTTTCCATTTTGATTTATTATTTTAAAGTTTTTTAAGATTTTTTTTTATAAATTTACTTAAATCAATTTCATGCTTTGATTGGATTATATATTAATTTTGTCACATTTTTGGCAAATTAGGAAGAAAAAAATAAGAGATTAGTTTGATGGAAATCATAGAATAAGTAATTACGCGTTAGAGGTTAGATAAGGAATCTTAGTTTCAAAAAGTTGCGTAATGTTGTATTTATTTTTTTTTGTTGTTTTGTTTTGTATGATTTTGAAGCCAAGAAAGAAAAAGAGAGGGCTTTTGGTTGCCTACAACTATTATTCTTTTATTATAGTATGTACTTAATATTTTTAATATGCTTAAGCAATAAGAACGCCACAAAATAATTAGAAATTAAATTTAAATTTATCCAACTTTTTTGTAAATTCGATGTTGTTTTAAAAGAAGATAATAGGAAGCAAAATAGCTTATTGTATTTATAAATCTTACCTCATTTGAGCTCTTTGTGTTCTACATATTGTGGTGATATTTGTCTCCTTAATTGAGAAAGAATGGACTAAAATGCACTTCTTGTCATAACAACAAAAGCTCAAAATTTATGCTTTAAATTTCAGCAAAAATACCCCGGTTTACGGATAGCGTTTGAAATAATCATATATATTTACATATATAACTACTAAATATATATATATATAAATATATATATATATTTATTTTTAGAATGCTTATTTTTTTCATTTTCTTTATGAAAATCACTATATGACTGAAATATTACTTATTTTTATTATTATATTTATAGATTTTACCTCTTTTAATAACATGGAATTTTAAATATTTAACTATACGTTTTATTTAATCCTTTTTTTTTTTGTAGGTAAAAATTAGTAGTAAGTCTCAAATGATTAAAAAAAAAGAAAGAAGAAGATATAAATAAATAAACACCTGAAATTTAAAACAAACAATAAAAGTAAAACATTTTTTTTTGGTCCCAAAAATAAGCGACAAAAAAAAAAATTCGTAATATATATATATATATATATATATATATATATATATATATATATATATATATATATATATATATATATATATATATATATATATATATATATATATATATATATACCAGATTAATTATAAGATAAGTCAACGATTTAATCGATTTCAGATTTCATGTTGTGGTGAGATGGTCCCCTGATCAAAAATTTCTTGAATGATTTCTTGCATCCTTTTCTTTCTTTCTTTCAACTGTAAATATTCTTATCCTCCCACCAGGTCCCTCCCCCTTAACTCCACCCTCCTCTTATCATTCCCTTTTTCGCTCAGCATCTAACTCTTTACTGCATTAGAATATGTTGCTTTTTACTCAAAAACCCCTTTTTTTCCTATGGGGGTGAGACACAAAGTAAATTCTGTCGGATCAATATTAAATATTTGAATTTTTGAAATTGAAAAACTATTTCGTTGATAGGTAATTATAATTAACATTAAAACAGGTTACGAAAATAACATAGGAAATTTTTTCATAAAATATTAAAACATAAATTACAGATTACAAGATAAATTACGTAAATCATAAATTACAAAAAAAAGAGCAGATTACGTTTATACTAAAGAATGTTTTTAAAAAAATAATAAGGTTTAGATAGAAGACTATAATTGAATTGGGGTCTTAATTTTGCATGCAAAGTGTAACTTCTATAAGGTATATAATATGTTATGATAATTTAAATCAAGTGAATTATATTTGCAATATCCTGTAGTATTCTGAGAAAATAAGGTTCAATGTAACCATAATAAAATTGATAACCATAACATCTGTATTTTGTAACTTACACATTATTCATTAGGCCTACCTTAATAATGTTAGTTTGTACCGCGTTTAGGTTCTATTTCAACCACAGTATCCTGTATTCATAGTTTAACCCTTTCAGTCCCAAATATTTATTTTTCAATAAAAAAATCTGAAATTTGTAAAGCAGACTCATTTTGCATTCAAAAGAACTAAACAAACAGAATTTTTTTTTTTTTTAAAATTTCTTTAATAAAATTTTAAATGATTCCAAATGGCATCATTGGGAATAAAGTAGTGAAGGACGAAAATCACTAGAAAAGTTTTTGAATATATATTATGCATTATTTAAAGATTTATAACTATATAAATGGGGTATTTTTAATAACTAAATAAATTATAACTATTCTGCAAGAAATATTTAGCACTATTATATTTATTACACATAGAAAAAAATTGAACCAATTTTCATCATTATCGATATAGTTAGATGAGAACCTTATTATTTCTCAGTATTACTTATTTATTTTACATGAAATGTTTTGAAACAGTTCTTAGTATTGTTAAGACAGGTATGCATTGGGGTGCATCCAGAGCCGGATTATACCTTTCGTAGACCCTAGGCATAGCCGTTCTTGGGCCCTCCCTTCCTCCCCCACTCCTCCCCTCTTTTCAAAATATATGCTAAAATTTTCTTGCATATTTTTTTTTTTACATTTTTATTAATATGGATTTTAATTTACAAATTTGTTTATCGAACTTTATCTGCAATACCGACATACTGCCGATATTGCAGCTGATATCGATAATACCATTATGATTAGTTCGATCGATAACTATGTAAGCACTTCACGTCAACAATACAGCAACAAAACAGCAAAGAAAACAGTGAAATTGATAGTGAGATTAATTACAAGAAATATTTATACTACAAATAGCTTCATAGTTCTTATGATACTACTATGATAACTAAGTGAAGGAAATTAACATTGTCAAAAGTTAATCTTTTGAAATTATTGATAAATAAATTTGCAAGGTAGGTTAAATGTTTACTAATAGAAAAAAAATTATTTTTTTCTCGCAAGTTTTTCGTAGGCCCCTGAATTTCGTAGGCCCTAGGCACGTGCCTAGTGTGCCTATAGGTTAATCTGGCCCTGGGTGCATCAATTGAGTTGTAATTAACTTTAGATTCCATTGATATATCACATAGGACATTATCACTAGTTTCTTCATCTGAATCCAAGTCTTCTATTTCGATGTCAGACAAGTCTCCATTCATAAGCAAATTAACCGCCTTATCAATAGATAAAGCCTCTGCTTTTTGCTTTGGCATCAGGAAAAATAATGACAAAAAGAAATAATTCTTTTTTATCCCAAAATCTTAGTAAAACTTGAAAAAGTATTAAGAAAGAGCAAAGAAAAAAGATATAAATTCAAAATAAACAACGCATTAGAGAATGATATAGAGTTATACTCAACTCCCACTGATTCCATTTGGAATCATAGCTTTTCAATAAATAAAAGCAATAAATTTTCAAAATGAAAATTGTTAAAAATTGTTGAAATACTATTTATGAACATTTAAATAAATAAAAATGAAATATTTAAAAATATTCTTTAATTTAAAATGCCTCAAAAAGATATTTTATTTCAATAACTTTTATGGATTTGAAAAAAACTGAAACAAGTATCATTTCAATCACAAACACATGTAGTGCCGTCATCTATAGGTGAAAAATAAAAATATATTTCGTTAGAGGAATGTTTGTAGATTAAAATACCGCCTATTTCAAATCAAATGGAGTTTTAGGTAAGCAGATAAAAAATCTTAAATGTAATGATTCCAATTGGAATCACTGGGACTGAAAGGGTTAAGAAGTACAGTAATAATAGTTTTAATTGGTACCAGGTTGAGGTTGTAGCGAATTTGGACGATATTAAAGTTTAACACACTTAGAATTTTCCGATGGATTATATTTGTTCTCGTTCTATAATTTCTGAAATGTATTTTTAATTTCAACTAGCCAGCTGCTTGTGTCAAATAGAGAATGACTTAATAGAAATGCTGGATTAAAATGTCTTTTTTTTGTTTGCAATTTTTTAAAAAATTTTATTATATTTTTGCTAAAACTGCTTGTGTCTTATGAAAGGGTGGAATAATAGTACAGGCAGCATCAAAACTACATATGAAAAAAAAAAAACTTTTTGCTGTAAATGGAAGTTTTTTTAAATTATTGAAAGTAATTTTTAAAATTATTACTTATGAATGATTCTATGACTGTTTTTAAATGTTTTGCGGTTCAAATAAACATTAAATAAAATTTGATATTCGTCATCAAGTTTAGAACCACAAAAAACAGGAATCCACAAAAAAAAAAAAAAAAAAAAAAAAAAAAAAAAAAGATCAGGGAAAAGGACAAGTTAATTTAAATACGAATTCAGCGGCAACGAATTCATTTGAGTTTGAGGTATCTAAAAAATAAAAGTTCTTTTCACAAAATAAATAAATAACAGGTATAAGTATTTTGTAATATAAAAAAAAGCATAATTGAAACATTAATTTTTTAATTTATGTCACCGTTTACACTATTCAGGGAAATTTTATAAAATCAGTGAATTTTATTTTCTGACTGCGTGGCATCTTTGTCTTTATGATTTTGATGTCATGAGAGGGATGCATGAAGGAAAAAAATCTTTGATGATTGCGAAAAAGTCGCAGTCCGTCGTCAGCTACCTAATCACTTTCTAGTTAAAACCGTCTAAGTCCAATTGAATTATAAATTAGAGTAATGTATAAAATGATAAAAAGTCAAATGATTATATGATACTTTATACCTCCTGGTTAAAAAAATAAGGTAATGATAAAGTACATAATAATACTGAACTTTTTTGGGTGCATCCATTTCCTTTGATTTTTTTTAAAGTAATTTTTAATTCATACACCTTGATGAAAAAATATGAGATCTGTTGGAAATGCATGGCATTTAAATTGTGTGGGCATTTGGCATTTTGTGGCATAACTTACGATCGATTTTGAGTTAAGCGACAATGAGAACTGGAAAAAAGTCTATTGATTTTTTTTTTTTTTGATTTTTTTTTCTTGCACCACCTTTGCTGCGAAAATTTTTCGAAAAGACGACCCCTGATACATTTCATTTCCATTATTCAGGGGGATGGGGGATATAGAGGGAGGGACGGGGCTCGAATCTGTACTCCTTTTCCTCTTGCAATGGTGAGGGGGTGGTTGCTACTTTCTTCTCTGGAATGAAATGGAAATTTCTGATTGGTAGAAGGCTTGGCAATCCAGATTGAATTTTTCGGCACAAAAGAGAAGAGAAAGAAGAAGGGAAGGAGAAGAAGAAAAAAGAAGAAAGAAAAAGAAAAAAAAGAGGGGGAATTTTAACTGTTGGGGAGAAAAGAAATTTATCTCTTACTGTGATTCCTCAGAATTCCGTGAATTTTCCTAGACGTTTTTCATTCCTCATTCTTTTGATTTTTAACAGACTATTCCAGAAAAAGACGATTCTCTGCCTCTGAGATAACGAATCGTAGAAGACATTTTTGTAGATAATGAAACAGTCTAGTCCTCCAAAAAATATTTTATTTCTAAATTATGAAAGCACCCTATGCTTTTGTACATAAACCAACTGTTTAAAAATATATCTGAATTCAGACATTTACTTATTTTTTTTCTCTTCCATTTAGCTATGCTAGATGCTGGATTTATATTTATTTTAAAATTTAATGACGTGTTTCAGAAAAGGCACTGATAAAAATAAAAGTTTGTCATAGCACATTTCTGTGAGAGCTAATAATTTTTTGTTAAAAAAGTCAGGATAAAAATGTAATAAACATTTAAAGTGTAAATAAAATATTTTTCATGTTGTGTATTTAGAATAATGCATGAAAATGGGGTTAACATGTAATAAAAAAAATTCCCCACGTTAGAAACTTATTTCTTTCGAGAGGGTTTTTCAGTTTTTTCCCTTAGTTCTCTATACAGAGTAAGAAACTTGAAACTGCGATTTTAATATAATATTGTTTTAAAAAATACAAATTTTCATGCAATGTAATACATTTTACACTGTCACTCCTTACACCGTGTAAAATTGCATTGATTTAAAATATATATGAATTAATAATTTTAATTGCAATTTCATAGATTCTTGATTAATATATATTAATGGGGAAAAAACCAAAAGTCTTCCTCAGGACACATCTTTTAGTATAATTTAATGTAATATTTCTGGATAAAGAACTTTTATCCTAAGTTTAAAAGTTTTCTTTATTATGTATATATATATATATATATATACACACACTTTTAAAAGCAAAAAGAAATTAAAGTAACAAATAATAGTGTTCAATAATAATATTAATAATAAATTTTCATTTATTTGAAATAATATTTTCAATAATAAATTCAAATTTATAATTGAAAATTTATTTTAAAATTTATTTATTTCATAAAATTTTGATTCAGTCAAAATATTCCAGTGTCGAAAAAATTGTGCTTTCAAAAAAAATGTTTTCAGCGTTGAAACCATAATATCGGCAATTTGAACTATAAATTTAGAATAAAATATTCCTGTATCTGGAGGAAAAAAGAATTGCACTTTGGGAAAAATGTGTTCAGCAATGCATAATACCGGTAACTTGAACTATAATATGGTGCAAACTTGCTTCAAACCTTAGTAAGGTGTTAAATTAAACAATAATAGAACCACAATAATATCGTTCAACTTAGCTCCACATTAAGGTTGTAGCCAATTTGGACGATGTAATAGTTTAAAGTTTCTAGCAATATAATAGTATATAACAGCCCAAATGATATGAATAATTTACTATTTAGTGAAATTCAGTAATTCAACAATTCAAACAAAAAACAACATTTCGGCTTAAAACTATTCTTAAAAATATATTTTTCTTTAATACACAAAATAGAATTTTTCATTGCGAAAAAAGAAAAATAAATTCAACAGGCGTTTGTAGATACTGGATTAGAATAGTCTCTCTGGAAAATATAACAATAACTACTATTTTTTTTTAACCCTTCCATCCTTTTTTAACCATTTTTTTTTTTTAATCTTCCGGTGCATATCGTGAGCCGCCGCATTGGAAAATGTTGAGGAAAAAAAAATAGTCCTTCACCCGGGCAAGGAAGGAGAGAAATAAAAAGTGCCCCTCAGTGTGCCCCTGGGTGAATGACCAGAGTTATAAAAATGATGAATTTCGTTTCCGTTGGAAAAGGGGTAAAATCGAAGTTAAAAGAGATTTGAACATCTGAACAATGTTTTTTTTTTTTGATCTTGAGTAAAAGATTCGTGGAGCAAAACGATGAAGGTGTACATGGATTTTAGAACTTAGAAAATTTAAGTAAGTATTCATTTATCGTTCATTCATTATCATTATCGTCCATATATATACACTGAGTGGCCAAATTATTATGACCATTTTGCAAATGAGTTATTGCGTCACAGCGTTGCCGTTAGAGGGCAAGATAACCATAACACGGGAATGCTGGACAAGTGAGTCATCAGTTATACTGTGTTGCTTGCTCAGATGTGGGAAAGAAAAGTGATTTAACTGAATTTCAAAGTGGAATGATTGTGGGTGCGAGATGTGTCGGAACGAGCATCAGCAAAACGGCTGCACTTGTGAAGTGTTCTAGAGCAGCAGTTGTTAATGTGTACAAGGAATGGACAATCAAGCAAAAAACCGGATTCTCAACGTCAGACTTGTGGTCGTCACAGGGTACTGAATGCTCGATCAGAGAGAAGGCTGGCCAGGGTTGTGCAGCGCAATAGGAGAGCAACAGTGCGACAAATTGCAAGTGATCTTAATCAAGGAGCAACTGTGAACGTCTCTGAACGTACTGTTCGACGCACATTGCGCCGTATAGGGTATGGAAGCAGACGACTGAAGGGGTGGTCATAATAATTTGGCCACTCAGTGTATTCAGTCCCCTGGACAAATTATTAGACGCACTATAAAATTCTATGTAAAACCTTAATTATTAGGTGATACTATACAGCTTTATTGGTTTTATGTGACTGAAACCGGTTCGCACTTGCTTGCGCTCAATGGGTTAAATTAGACGATATATAATGTAAATTCGACAATTGGATAATTAAATGCTGTATCATATAAATATAGAATAGTTATTTTATCAGTTATTATACTAGTATATTATGATAATTGGACCAAATGATTACACGCACTGTAGTGTTTTAATATTTACGTGTTTTGCACGAGTTTACAGGCAATACTTTTATATTTAAACATGCATGTAATGGGTTTTTATTCATGACATTCTTTATATACTTCCTAATTCTATTTATTTTTAACTCATTGCATTAAAATGTTAACCAATTGTTGCACGAATATGAACAGGTCTAAACCGGTTTCATCAGCGTAAAAACAATAATGCTGCGTAGTAACACCTGATAATTAAGATTTTACGTAGAACCTTATAGTGCTTCTGATAACTGTATTTATATTAGTCTTTGTTCAATTTCGGAACCAACTCACTCCTTTGCGATAAAGGCGATACATTTCCTCAATTGCTTTTCCGCAAAGAAACTGCCCAATGTCTGAATAAATTATTGCTATTTTTGTTAAATTTTGGAATCATCTCACTTTTTTCTTCTTTTTTTTTTGTTATCAAAAGGGGATACATTTTCTAATTCTCTTTTCCATAAAAAAAAACTGTCTTTTCCACAAAAAAACTGAATATTTTTTTTTTTTTTCATTTTTCGAATTACCTCATATCTTTATGATATCAGAGACAATATATTTCATTCCTTTGCTTTTCCGCAAAGAAACTGCCCAATGTCCATTGATATATTTTTTATTAATATTGTTCAATTTTTGAAACCTCTCACTCTTTCATGATATCAAAGACAATAAATATTTTCTTAATTTGTTTTTTCATAAAGAAACTGTCCTATTTCCAGATATATTTGTCTTACTTTTTATTGATATTAAGAAACATTTCACTCCTTTACGATATAAAAAACGATTTCTTTCTTTGCCTCTTTATACGAACTAATAATAAAGATGTGTTTATAATCAGTAAAATCAGTAATTCATATCGATATTTACTTTAAATGCTACTTTCCATAGTATTATTAATTGCACACAAAATAAATGAAAGAACAAAATATGAATTTACTACTTAAGAAATTACTCACATTTTAGATCATTACAGAATAAAGTTTATTAAATTGAATTTAAAATATTTTGGTGATATGTTTTAAAATTGTAAAAATTTTTTCAACACATTAGAAATAGAGAAGTAAGAATGGCTAGTAATATATATGCTATTTTGATGAATCTCAATCAAAACCTATTGTATTACTGTCATTTTTCTGATTTTTTTCTTACTGTCTTTTATCTTTGGGAGCTAGGGCCTAAATTTCTAGCTCGTTGAAGATCAAAAACAAATATGTGACCGTACTTGCCCAAGTAAGAAAATAAGAAATTCCAGAATGATTCATTTTTAACTCAGAAACAGTGGCGTAAGAATGGTTAGTAATTTATTCCATTTTGATGACTCTCTATCAAAACCTATTTTCTTACTGTCTTTTATCTTTGGAATTTGGCCCAAAAAATCTATCCGTCAACAACATAGGAAAACCGTAGAAAATCGCCATTATCAGAATGGCGCTTAATTATAGTGTACTACTGGTATTATGTTAATTGGCGCAGTTTTGACAAGAATTCTGCATTGGTTATACGGAGTTTCCGAAAATATTTTTTCAGTTGTAGCGAAGATAGTGTATGAAAGTTTACCTTTTTATTTTGTTACAAATTGTTACAAACAAAGACGAGAAGTAAAATTCATAAATGTACGAAATGATTACTACATTCAAACATTTATTAAAGTAATGACTACTGTAAAATTATTTTTCTAATAATGGATTAGTTTTTAGCGTTCCTTTCTACCTTTTATTCTCTTTTGCATCTTACCGAATTGTCTTGTATTGTAGAGAATGTATATGTATAGGTAATATATATGTATAGGTAGAGAATATGTATAGATAATGTGGCATGTTACGAACCTTCAATTTTAAACCTTTTATATCTTACCCAGTGAGTTTTCCGGGTCATATCATGAGTCAATTTTCATTGAGACAATACCTTTTCGTTTTGACAATCGGGTTTATATTTTCCAGTATTTGTACACATTCAATTGAATAATTGTATATCTACTAAATGCAGAACAGTTTTGCAATACAGTTTTATATGGAAAAGAGTGCACGTATTTCTCTAAAATTTCAACAAATATGACAAAATTCGAAGTTCATATTTAAAAAAATTATTTTTAAGTAAATGGCCATAAATTTAAGAGTTTGTATGGGTTAATTAAGCTGAATATTGTTTTAGTCTTCGTAAAGTCATGAGTCATTTTTCTCTTATTCATACTATGACTATAATTTTTTAGTAATTCTTTAATATTATTTATTTAGAAAACTCAAAAATATTTCTTTTTGAATGAGGTTATTATAAGAGAAAAGTCAATGAAAAAATGAGTGGGTATCAGTAGATTCCGTTTCTAAATAGTTGATAGCTATAGATTCAGTTTTTAAAAAAAGGGTTGCTTTAGATTTTTTCTGAAATTGAGTCGCAGTATTTACAAGTTTCAGAACTTCCATTTGAAAATAATGTTACTAGTGAAGGAAAAAAAATCTAATCTCTAGATTATCTGTATATTTTTTTTTTCTCTAACTCCGAACGTATTACCAACCAGTTTTCTTGCAAGAATTTTCTGGGTTTTTTTTCTTCATAAAACTATGGAATATGACTTTAATTAAAGCTCTTCACACATTTTTTTTAATTCATAACAAATGGAAATTAAAAACGAAAACATATATACTTATAGCTTACAAATAATAATATATTATAACAAATAGCTTATGTATTACTGCAAATTGTTCAATTGTTCTTCGGTTTCATAGACGAAAAAAAAGTATACATATCAGATGAAAATGATGACCAGTTCGTACATTCTCATTGGACATACCACGTGATTTATTATCACATGGTATGGTCCAGTTTTCTTAAAGATATTATCCGTAAAATATTTTCTTTATGCCTGATTAAATGCATAGACCTATAACATTTATTCATCTTTCTTTCATAGTTTACTCTGCTATTAGTACGTTTTCAATTTTGATTATTATTCCAAATCAAGGAACAAGAACTAAAAGTGTTTCTTTATTATAAAGTAATCGTATGATTTTACTTTATTACTCAATATTTTATGGTAAACAAATTTAAAGCAATCTTTTATTAGCTGTTTTATAATTATTATTTTACTTTTTTTAGTTAGTTTTTGTATATAAAGTATTGAATGCAAAATTACTTTCGTTAAAAATTACTTTTCACTTTACTACTAAATAATCTCTTAGGTAAAAAAAATATTTAACAAATTTTTATAGCGAAAACTAAATCGGAATTTGATTTAAAAAAATGAAATTGAAGATGAAGTTACAATTGTAACAGAGTAAAATGATTAGGTCAGAATTTTATAGAAATGGAATTGAGAACCAAATTTGAAAAAACCAAATTTGTGTTAATACAATAAAACATTTTGGGGTCTTTTAACTGTATACTGTTTTAGTTTTCATGAAACATTCTGCTTATTGCGACGAAATCGAAAACAAAAAACTGTCGAGGCCGTGAAAAAGGCAAAACCTTCTACTTTGTTGATATGTGGTTGAAATGTGACTTAAATAATGCTCTTAAAACATCTTTTTTTAGTTTAAACATGGATATTAAATCCAAAAGAGTTGGTTTTTTCCCTCTTGAGAATGATATAATCAAAAAATTTAAAAACTCATACGTTTTTCTGAAGATTGTAACAATAATTGCGACGATTCGGGGACGGAAAAAATGTATTTTAATAAAAATTTGAAGGGAAAAAAAGGCATTCATCCATTTCTTTTAAGCCTCTTTTGTCAAATAATAAGCTCTTTTCTTAACTACTGTGAGCTGGTTACAGTTATTCATAGTTTTTTAAGTCAAGTTTACCCTATCTTTAGCCAGCGCCCTCTATCTTAATTCTGAAAATGGTGCAAAACGTAAAAATGAAGAAAAGCCGAAGCTTTTGAAAAATGAGAAGCGTTTATGCTCTAATTTTTTTTAATCATTTCAAATTAAACCGTGGTGGCTTAGGAGATGGACCTCATTGGACTGCGAACGTTCTAATTCCCAGCAATGACTGGCCGACACGAATTTCGCACTCTGCTCGCACCGACCACAGTCCTGACGTAAAATATCCTCAGTAATAGACGGATCATGGGTTAGAGTCCCCTTGATGTCAGACTAACCGATCAAACGTTTTCGTGGTTTTCCACTCCATATAACGCAAATGCTGGTTTTATTCCATCAAAAGTCCTCCACGAAGGCAAATTTCTCCCAATACTTGATCCAGGAATTCCTTGTCTTCTGGATTGGGTTCAAAATTCCAAGGCTACGGAGATGTACATTAGAACCGTAAACCTAAAAGTGTTTCAGTTGTTCAACGCCTATGGAATTCTAAATGATCGATTTTCTTCTGGTGGAACCCCGAGACAATTTTGAACACATTAATTAGCGAATGGCTATTAATTGTTTTGAAAATTGGTCATAATCAAAGTTTTATTAATTTTTTTAAAAATATTTAGTGTATGAACGAAGAATGTAAATTTTTCAATATATTATTTTCTTAAAATTGCTTTAATGAGATTTTATATCAGACAGATGAATTTACTGGTTTAAGACAGCAGCTGGCTTAGTTCTCAATTTAATTTGAATGTATGCATTAACTGAAAAATGAGTGTGATGAAATATGGACGAAAAAATAAAAACGAAAGAGAAGGGAAGTAAATGACGAGAATGGTTATCATACTTCTCCATTGTTGAACTTGCTTATTTTTATTTGGTGCGACATACAAATGAAGTTTTTGTAAATGCATATCCATTCACAATTCATTCATTATATTGCAATTATAAAAAAACTTTTTTTTTTAACTTTGTTTGAGAACTTTGTCTTTCTACGCAAGTATTTTATTTGAATAATTTCCTATAAATGACAGAAATATTAAATATATGATACATTATTATTTGGACATAAATTTAATTCCAAGTTTCGAAAAGCAAAACTTGCTAGTGGTTAGTCGTAACTCACGGAACCTCTGAGACGGAACCCTAGGGTTCCGCGGCACACCAGTTGGGAACTACTGATCTAAGCCCCAAAAAATTGGCAAAAATTGAGACATTGTTTTTAATCGTTTTTTCTTTAGGTGGAAAAATCTCTCCAAATTGGTGTTCTATTTAAAAAAAAAAAAAAAAAATAGTGCGTGGAGTCCCTCGGCTCGGAAGAAGTGAAACTTCGTAATGTGGAAATGAAAATAGGAAGGGGTAGAAATTGATTTCTAGCGAAATCATATTGTTTCTTTAAGACAAACTTTATTAACAATGCTTACAATTCACAATTGATCGCATCTTTAAATTATCATTTTCGAGTGGAGAAATATCCAAATCTATAACATTTACAATGGGATTATGATAACTAAAGTAAGATACGAAATGTTCTATTTATTCAATATTTCTTGCAAAAACTGCATCAATGGTAGTTACCCCTTTGGTTGTTGGGTCATTCCTACCATTTATCATTTCCAATCCAAATTTGTCTTTAAGGAATGTTAATAATGTTTCAGCTTCAGGTAACGAGAAATTCGCATTAAAATCTCCTGCAAGGATCACAATAATCAATTTCTTCACCAGTAACGTCTGCCAGAGCTTGTGAACCTTCAGTGGATAGTGGCAATAAAGATTTTGCAATAAATAATTTAATATCCCTCATGGCTGCATTTGATGAAATATAAATGGCAATTAGAAAAGAGAAAACCGAACAATCAATTGATATTCACAAGAGACGTACCTTGACATAATCTTAAATCTGTCGCATTGTCCGTGAGATTGTTTTCACTCATTTTTTACAATTGTTATCCAGTAAATTAAAAAATACTACTCTAAACTAAACTACCCTCTACTAAAATAAAAAATACTACCCTATTAAATTATATGTTTATCAAATCAAACTAAAAAAATATTTATAGAAAAACAATACTTTTATGACTTTTATTATTTTTATGCTAGTGAGAACCAAAACAATATGGAAATGAATGAGGGAAGACTGGATCCTACCACGTGATTTCCCGGCCAATAAAAATGTAGCGTTAAACGTTTAACGCTACCGTGTTGGAAGTCGCATAAGAAGTATCACTTCAATAATAACTTTTAAAATAATTGAGTTTATTGTCTATTCTAAATCCTTTATAATTCTCTAACGGAAGATGCTATATAGTATATAGTTTAAAATTATAGCCTTGCATGGAGTGTAAGGGGCTTAAAATGTGACTATTATTTTCCTTGCCGAGTTTCGAAAAATATTGTTAAGGGAAAGAAAATTAATTCCATTTCCTTCCTCACTATGGGACGTTTATATCGAAATAAAAAATAAAAATGTAGTTTGTTGTGCTTATCTAAATATTATCATCCAGATTATTATTTTAAATCAATACTGCTTTAATATGCGTCCTAGAAGTATATCAAAAATAATGAAAGATATAAGCTGGACAAATGGCGGTTATTTTACTTTTCTTCGATGGACCGTTTTTTATTTATTTTATTCTTATTATTTTAACGTTCTACCTTTTTGCAGTGTCTCTTGAGTGAAATATAGTTAAAATCATGAAAACCAAATCATTTTTATGCCGGTTAACTAAATGTAAACCCTTTGTTTAAATCTTAACATTACAATGTTAAAAATTATTGTCCGCATTAAGGCATAGCCACCGATGGTTGAGCCCTAATATTGTGCAGTTTTGCTGCAATCTTACAACATTACCAAGCTGAACCATTTTCTCGTTGAACCTAAACCAGCTTAAACTATATTAAACAACACTGTGGTTCAAATTGAACAGAAACGATGTTCAATTTAATACCTTATTAAAGTTGCAGTTAATTTTGACGATTTTAAGATTTTAGGTTACTATATTATACTAGGAGGCTTCGCCCCCTGCTCGCTGGCGCTCACCAACCCCCGGAACTGCTTTCACAGTTCATTTCGGATTGCTTCGCAATCCAATGCTCGCTTTGCTCGCTCATTGGATACGTTCTTAACGTTTAGTTTTTGAATACTGAAGTTCCGAAAACTTTTCACTGTAGAAAATTCTAAACCTGTACATTTCAATATTAATTTGAAATTGCAAACAGTTCACATATTTTTCTTAATCACACTATTCTAAATTTCAGTTGTTGGGAAAAGTAACTGTTGTAAGTTTTGTTTTAAAGTCTTTCCCACCAGAGTGCTAAAGCCATGTGTTGTAAAACAATATGAAATAGTAGTCTGCCACTGAACGCCGGATGTAAAGCATCGACTTTGATGAAGATAATTTTGTATTTTTAATTCTCTGAAGGGCGCCACCTTAATAATATGGAATTTGTAAAATAAATGTATATATTTTTGATTATTGATGAAGCCCATCATTTTGTGTTTTCATCAGTGTTCAGAAGCAGAACAACTACAAGTTTTTTTATTTTATCACAAAAAAATAAAATGTATAAAAAACAAAAAAAAGTAAGAAAATGAGTATAGTCATAGAAAAAGTTAAAATTATAATATAGTATTTGTCAGTTAAAATAAAACTTTTAGTTTAAGTCATTGCTAACAATTCAAATTTCTCCGAGGCAATTCTAAAGTATAAATTAAGGTAGTATTGTTAAGTTGAAACACAATATTTTTAGTTTTGATGTCAACAATACAATTCAATTTTTCACAAAAACGATTGTTTCCATTGTTAAGTTCAATGTCAACAGTTCAAATTTTTCTGATGCAGCTCTTAACCTCTAAATATTATTTTTTTTATGTACACATTTCTAAATGTCAGTATTCAACCACAAAACAACTTTAAGTCCTCAAATTTAGCATGAAGTTGTAAAATGTAATGAAAGAGGGTCATAGCAATAATGAAAGTCGAAGTAAAGTTAGTACTGTAAAATTAAAACAATATTTTTAATCAATGAGCCAAGTTCTTCAAGAAGCAGTTGTAGAAGTAGATTGTTTATTTAAAACTTTTTATCGAATTTCTTTAAGAACACAATTGTTTATTTGGGCATTTGGCAATACAACACTTTTAGAATTGAAGGATTTGTTACGTCAAGCGCTCAGGTATCATAATTTTGATCTAGTTGCGCTTCTATGTCATTTTGATTTATGTTGCTAAGTTAACTTTCAAAAAATTCTATGGCTGGCAACAGCATTTTTATTTTTTAAGTTGTTTATCTTTATTTCTTTTAGAATTCATTATTTTTTTTAGTGAAGTGTTTTTTATCCTAACAGAATTCTTTGCCGACTGCTTTCTCTATGAATGAAGAAAATAAAGTAAATATTTAAGTGTTGTGAAAAGAATCTTATTTAGTTGTACAAAGTACTTCAGCCAAAATTTGGGAGTCACGTAAGAGAATTATATATATTAGATTAGAAACACATCATTAAAAGGCAGAATGCTTTGGTGTTTTCAAAACAAAGCAAACGTTGCCACCGGCGGAAAAGAAATACAGCCAAAATTTGGGAGCCACGCAAGAGAATTATATATAATAGATTGTTCAATGTATAATAATTACTCAGCATTGTCCGATTTTTCTGCAAGTAATAGTCAAATCAGTTGGTCACATTTTTTTTTCCGACCACGCCAAAATTCAGAATATTTATGTTTTTTTTCTTTCTGCAATTCAGAATGTGCATGAATTCATGAAAATTCGCCTTTTATATAAAATACTATTATAATAGTAATTAATAGATTAGTCTTAAATATTTCAACACAAATTAATCTTATGTTAAAATAAATCCTTATTTTTGCTTCAGAATAAATAGAATATTAATTTTGAGTTAAAATGAATACATGCTAAGTTCATTTGAAAGTAAATCCAATTTCTGTTTTAAAATGATTAAAGAATTAATTTGAAGTTAAAAATATAAATGTGTGTTATATTCAGTTGAAAACTTTTTCCCTTCTACTGCATTGCATGAATATTTTCAATTTCATATTTTCAGTATCTAGCCATTTGCAATGGCGTACCTGCAAATGACGTAGTGTGGGCATGTTGATTCTGATTGGTTGTTGAAACGTGAAATTTGTTTACGTTACCAACTGTTCTTCCCATTTTATTTCGAGTAAGCCAAGCCCGTCAAGCATCGATTCTCTTAAATGCTACATTCTATATTATTACACAAAGATTCCTTCACAAGGATTTCAATTCTTTCACTATATATTTCCTACTTAATATAATAAAAGGCATGAAACCAAGTAGAACATAAACAGCAAATTATGCATCGGAGTTTCCAGATACACAAAATTTCCAGGTACACAAAATAAAAATATATCACAGTTACAATAAAATACATTAGCAAATAATAAATCTAATTTAAGTAAAAAACGATAGAAGGGACAGAATTATATTTCTTTAAATTCGATGTGTGATTCAGCACTGTATATAATTAACTTCGCGTTAATTAACATTCTAACGCATGTGAAGAAACTTAGCTCGACTTTAACGCGCCATTTTGCTAATAAACAATCAGCCGATGCTAACGTCATAAGTCACATGTGTGGGTATACATAGTCTTCTTCTTTAAGTGCAAGTATCAAATTGTAAAAAATATTTTTAAAAACTGAAGAAACAAAGGAAGATGCATTATTCTTGAACTAATCGCTCGGAGTCTGTTTTTTTATGAACGATGCGTTCACAAACCTAAACTGTGTAAATTTTAAATCTGTTTTATGTAAAATCATAGATCATCACTTCATAAAATCACAGCACCGAAAACAGATGTTTTCTCATCCGTTTTTAACCCCAATTGTGTTGCACAAAGTTCACAAACCTTTTAACCTTGTGACCAGTTATCGCGTAACATACATACCACGAAAAAAAATTATTTAAAAATTGGGTGATCTCCCTCGTAATCACTACGTCCCCCGCTTACAGATTATTCCCGGACAGGAAGGGGTAACGGTTAGATAGCTAGGTTATCGAACTCCGTGAATTCCAGATGGGGTGAGACCTCAACTTCGATTATCTCCCCCCCCCCCTCACAAGGCCCAATAGTTAAAATCCTACCATTTAAATTATCCCTTACATTCTTTGTGTTAGTAAAAAATTTTAAGACATTCATATGTCTTCCCATAGTATAAATAGCATTAACTTGATGTAGCGCCCTCTTTTGGGCCAGATAGGAAATGCTTAAACGGTATTTAATTTTTAAGATAATTTTTTTATGAATATTTATAAAAATATTTCTGTTATAAACAGACCAACTTTGCTGATCAATGCCGATTTTCATACATTTTGTTTCTTATATTTAATCGGATTTTAATGAGCAATTTTTAAATAGGCATTAAATAGTTTTTTTTTAATTTTTTTAATAAGTTTAAAAGAAAATCTATTCATTTTTTTTTACTTTTATTGAATAAAATAATAAAAAAAATATTAAGAATCAAAAAAGCATTTGTGAATGAACCCGCACTAAGGACTTCAAATTATTAGCCAGCAAATTAGCCAAATGTTAAAAATATTAGCCAAACTTCAAAATTCTTAGCCAATGCCAAAGCTTAAAAAATTTTTGTGATTGATTTTTTCCCCCCATAGAAACTTCAAATCAAAATACAAATTTACTATATATTGAACAATAGTTGGACCCCGATTTAACGAAGTCATACGGACCGAAAATATTAATCGCTAAATCGAGGATAATTCGTAATATCGGGGGCAAAATAAAAATAAAAATTGACTACCCTTAATGGAATATCCGAATATCTCTAATTAGCAAATACACAAAATAAATAGAAATCTTACACTTTTTATTCAGGAAATTTAAATACAGCGAATGATTACGCTTTGATTAATTTGAAATTTTAAAGCGTTTCGTGAGTATTGTTTGCTTGATTTCTTACTTTAAAAAGTTCTTTTTTAACGTCATGAAGAGAAAAAAATACTCCTTCATTTTACATCTTTGCTGCATTAGGTTAAGTTTTCTCTGTTTCCAAACAGTGCAAAGTATCAGAAAAAGTAATAGTTTTCACTGGAGATTCATAATCACTGTGTCAGAATCGCTATTCATTGTTTCCAATAAATCTACTTCATTAACTTCATAAAATTCGTTAAATCGTGAAATTCGATAAATAGGAGTTCGTTAAACCGGGGTTCGACTGCATTTTATAAAATGCAAATTCAAATCAAGAGTCATTTTGCCGTTGGGAAGGAATACATATGAGCGATGAATGAGAAGGCAGATGAAAAATGTAGATGAAAGGAGGAAAGGAAATCGTTATAGATTGGGGTTAATTTTTGATAACTTCTTAGACTAAAGCAGTAATATAAGGATAAACCTGAAGCAGCATTATATTATCGTCACGTTATTATGCATGTAATTGTCACGAGAAACATATTATCTGCAAAAATAGTTATGTGATAATATGCATCTTGATCTGTTTTATTTACACAAACTTTAGGGGGAAATGTATCGCGTGATCCGGCAACAAACGTTGTAATCTGTATTTTACGGTTATTTGTCTCATGCTTACATAATATCTCTTGTTGCTTACATAATCTGGACTAAAATAATTCAAATTGATTACGCGACGTATATAACGGAAATTGCTGTGATCAAATTTTTTTTTCGTTATTTTTTTATTCCCAAGTCAAAATGTTTTGATGATTTTTCCATTGATCGACCAACTTAATCTTGATGGTAACCATCAATAATTTAATCATGAACCATTATATTTTTGATGGTACCCAACAAAAGTAACCATCACCCCAATGTAGGGATTCGCACTGATTTACGATGGTCCAATATAAGAGTAGCAACTTGTTTTGATGGTTTGTTCATGTTGAACTATCAGAAATTTTCATCATAGTTTCTTAGAAATGAAATCTTGGAAAGGTCATGATCCACCATCATCCCAAGGTAGGAATTCGGACTGATTTATGATGGTGCAACAAAAAAAATCCCAAATTGTTCTGATGGTATATTCCTGGGAACCAACAAGAATTCCCATCATGGAAATGTGTTGTTGGAACCATCACGTATCATCATGGATTGTTGCTCCATGAGAATCAAACTTTTTTTGATGGTTAAAACCATAGTATTAATGTAGCATTTACCATCATTCCATGATGGAAGTTTGCCGGCGTATCAAAAACCATGAACGCATAATGGAAAATGTTGGATGACGGTGACCATCAAATGATGTTGGACCATCACGAATATCACTGAAACCAACATAAACCATCAAAATGTTTTGATGAGACCATCAAGAATTTTGATTTGGGTTTATGTACTTATTCATTTTTTTCAACATCAAGGGAATATATAGTTCTGTTTTCGGCAGGAAAATAATTCTCCCCTACTTTAGCCAAAACACAATAATTTTTTTTTTTTTTTGCCGAATTTTCAATTTTAGAGAATTTAGCGATTTATTAAAAAAAAAAAAAAAATAACAAATTTTATCAATGGTCGAATCTCTAAAAAAGTTTTCGATGCATAACAAAGTTTGTAATATAGATATAGAGAATGCGCAAAAAGGGAATATTACACTGAGGAGTTCAAACATTGGACTGATTCAATTGATTCTAGATTGTCGATTCTAGATTGTGATAGCCCCTTTCCCATATTTTGAGAGTCAAGAATTCACTTTTTATTCAGCGAAACTTTTTGTGTCTTAATTCGTAACTCAAATAATCGTCAGCATTGATGAATCAGCCCTCGAATCATTAAATCGTATTACCTGAAAATCAGATTATTGGTGCAAAAGTTATTCATAGTATTTGGTTCTTAATATTTCGCACACTGTGCCTTAATTAAATACTTCAAATTGAATTTAGTGTACTTTAGTGACATAAGTATAGTTTTTTTATTTTAGAGTAATGAATTCAATTTCTGCCATTACTCTAAGTAAGTACTCAGGTACTTTCACATTACTCTAAGTAATGTGTGAGTAAGAATTCATTGCTTCTACAGAAACCATATGAAAAGAAAAATTATATCATACCTATATTTTATTACTGTTTTATGAAATTGTATCTGTTATGCGAGTAAAAATAACTGAATATCATGATGGAAAGTTTAACAAAGATTTTCAATAAAGAAATAAGGAACCATCTCTGCACACATAAATTATGGTATTCAAAAGTGTTAGCTTTGTTAGAAAATATAATGTTCCTACCCATTGTCAAAATGGGTCTTGATTTGGATTTGATGGCGTCCACACACTTTTCAACTGTGTTCAAGAGTAATAGTAAACAGTGCGCATGCGTCGTCATGGCATGGATTGCTATGGCGACCGCTGCTTTTTTTCTATTTGTTTTCACTAGCAGGCATTTTTAATGTATTTACATAATAATTATTTTAAGTATTTTTTATATTTCTTTATTATTGACGTATAATTATTGGCTTGTCGTTGATTTCAATATAAGTATGAATGTTGAAGAAGGAAAAGTATTTTGTGACGTCTTGAAACTCGTACATAGGCGGGATTTGAAAACCAATCCGACACGACAAGCATCAATTGAGACATTTTTTGCAATTCATGATTTGAAATGTTCATGATTTGTCCAGAAGGACAAAGCATTTGACCATTGATTGACCAGTGATCGTAAGAAGGCGATCACAACTTTTTGTTTTTTTATTTACCACGTTTATATAAACTTGCCTTCGTGTATGTCTGTCCGGGTGGAATTTTGTAATCGATTTTAAACTAACTTCCCGACTAGCTACAAACTTCAAATTTGGCACATAGTTCAGAATTGGATGACAATGCATGAAAATGAAGAGAAAAAAGACACACAAAGTAAAATAAAATTGAAATTTAAAAAAAGTCATTTTAGAGTCACGTCGAGATTGTCTTTTGTTGTCGATTCCATTATTTCAAATTAGTATTACATGTCAGGTGAAAAGATTTTTATTGTCGGAGTATTTTTATTGGTTGAAAAATCACGTGGTAGGATCCAGTTTTTCCTCATTCATTTCCAGATTGTTTTGGTTCTCATCAGCATAAAACTAATGAAAGTCGTAAAGGTATTGTTTTTCTATAAAGATTTTTGTATCCCTAATTTAAAATGAAAGTTCTATTATTTTAGTAGTGGTCTTGTAGTAGTTTTGACTACTCTTGACTAAGAAAAATAATCTAAATAAAAATATATATTTTTAAAAGCCACGTTTTTTGCAGTGAAGAATAATAATTGAAGAGTAATAATTTTAAAAAAATATAAAATAAAAATTAAAAATTAAAAAAATTATAATTTAAAATAAAAAAATTCAAAATAAAAAATAATATTTTTAAAAACCACGTTTTTGCAGTGGAGAATAATGATTAAAAAAAATTGAAAAACGAAAAACGTGGGGCGCATGAAATACATAACAGTACATATACACATTTTCTCACTCATACACATGCACAGCCACATATACATCCACATACATATGCATATACACAAACATATTCCACATTCAGATACAATTACAGATATACATACACATATACTCAAGAGCACACATACACACACTAATATAACATTACTGTTATGTATTTCATGTGCCCCACGTTTTTCGTTTTTCAAATTTTTTTTTAATTATTTTTCTCCACTACAAAAACGTGGTTTTTGAAAATATTATTTTTTATTTTGAATTTTTTTATTTTTATATTTATATTGCTCCGAATAAGTTAGAACTTTTTAAAGGGGAAAATTGTTGATCTCACATTCTTTTAAATGCATATCAGATTTTTTTTTAAACTACTGCATGAGTTATCATACCTTGAATAAGTCTAGTGTAATAAACAATTAATTTAAATAAAAATCATTTCTACTTCTAATTGCGAAAAGTAAGACGCAAAATAATATCCTTAATTAGGGTCTAAAATGAAATGTATACATTTTTTTGCATTCAAAAATGTAAATCAATTTGTGTTTAGAAGGTATTTTGTAACCACCTCTCTCAATATATATTAAAATTCTTCTTAAAAATAGAGTTATGCAAGTCGCTAATTAATATACGAGTGCGGAATTAAATTATTGTCAAGCTATGACTATAGGGCAAAATTAGGAAACTTTCTTACTGGCTAGTTGTAGCATTTTTAAAAGTGGTTACTTTATTAAAACATGGGGCAGCTTTTTCGAAAATTGTAAATTTGAAACGATTAAAACATTTTTAGATATTAATAACGTAAGGCAACTCTTTTTTTTTTTCATTTCTAAAACGAAGAAAAATTTTAAAAACAAGAGTGAAATAAAACAGTTTTCGAAGTACTGTAAAATATTCATAATAATAGCAAATTAATTAACTGAACTAATTAATAACTAAATAAATTAATGAATAAAATAATTAACTAAATTAATTAATGAAATAAATAACTAAATTAATTAATAAAATAATTAACTAAATTAATTAATAAAATAATTAACTAAATTAATTTATAAACTAATAATAAAATTCACTGGGGTGTATTTTTGGCCATAAAAGAATGAAAAAAAATTTCTATATTAAAAATAAATGGCAAAAAATGATGAAATGAAAAAAAAAATGGCAAAAAAATTTTTTATTTGATAAATTTAGACGTATTCTGGCTGGTGGCACCCTTTAATTTTCCCTATAAGTCTTACGAATTAGTATTGGAGAAGGCTATGTTAAAAATATACAAACCTGTTTAATAGCCTGAGGAAATTTAGTTGAAAGATAATTGAAAATACCTTCAATTTGCATCCAGCAGTACTAGTTTTACTAGTTTTGGTGTTTATAATTTTCTTCAATAGTGTTTTTAATAATTGCTACCCCTAAAGTGTATGTATTTTTAAAAATAGGAATTAAAGCAGGTACGTACTCATTTTTATATAGTAAATAAATAATTGAAAATCATCATTAAATACAAAATCGTTGAAATTCAAATAAATTTTTTTCGGTAGTTTTTTTAATTTATCAAACATTTTTAACAGTAACAAAACCTAAACATTTCGTAAAATATTTCTTTGTATCTGTAAGAATAATAAATCACGCCCTCTGTGTCGAATCAACAGTGTCGCACATCGATTGCATTAATAATTTAAACATTTTAAATTGGCGCATAAAAGATAAAATACGTAGCATAAAGAATTTTAAACTGACTTGAAATTTTTTTAGTTTCCTGGGACAGATATTTCTTTGTAATAAAACATACGAATTCCAAACGCTCCAACATTAATCAGAGCATTGCTTTAAAATAAAATGTCGCGAAAAAGATTTATTTGTATTAATTTCTTTATGTTTAAAATCCTTGTCTTTCAAAAGTAAAAAAATTAGACTGCTTTCGTTTTTGAAAACAAGTTTTTTTTTCTTCTCATTTATATTTTTCGCGCTTTTAGAAGAGAAGATAAAGAATTTGAAACTGTTCATTTGTAAATAATTAAGTTACAAATAAAAGATTTACAATTTAAAAGAAATGCTTGAATATTAGTTAACTTTTTTAATAAATTTATTTAAGTTAATTTTGTTTATGTAAGTTAAAAATAATACATTTGAGAACTAGTCATTACGAGCATTGAAATTCTAAACAATTTGAAAAATAATGTTTTCCAAATACTTTAATTAAAGAGACACATAAATTTTTTAAATGCTCTTTTCTTTTTTAAAGTGTACTTTTTGTTTTTACTTGTACCTTTTTTCTAGTGTACTTTTTGTTTTGTTCTTTATTCAGAGAAATAATGGTTGTTTATATAAATCTTTATTATGCATATTTTATAGGGTGAGTTAGAGTAAAATAAATGTATGGACAGATGGGCACTCTACCACAATTTCTATTTGATATAATAGGTGGCAACATGGTGATCGAAATTAGTTACACATGCGTGGGTATAACGAGAAAAAAATCGTTTGATATCTTCTATATTTTTTTTAAATTATAAAACTACCTATAAATAATTCATGTTGAGAAAAAATAATTCATGCCAGCTTATGATGCATTAATAAAATAGTCCCTGAAGTGGGAATTCGGGCACTAATGGGTTCGAAATTGGAATAAAAAGGAACTTTTCAAATTCTTTATCTGTAACTTAGGTTTTGAATCACCAAAATATTGTTTTTTTAGGTTTAAAGCAGTCAAAATGAAAGAGAATGAGTCTTTTTTAAGTCAAACTAAAAAAAATGTATGGTTAAAACTACCAGAATATGGTAAACTTTAGCGTGTTCCTGGTTTTATAGGATCATAAAGCTCAATAATTTTTACCGTTTTGGTAATGATTTTGGTAAAATTAACGATATAAAGTGTGGTTTTATAATATATGATAAAATAAGGTAAATATGATTAAATTAAGTAATTTTATCATGAAACTTTTGATAAAATTAATTAATAATTAATTTCATCTTGGTAATTTAAAAAAAAATAATGATTTGGTTATTTTATTATGGTATAAAACTCATTTATTCGGTTTAATTTACTTTTCAGTTTTGTATTTTTACTAAATGTTTTGATAAGGACTATATTTTTGAAACCTAAATTTCCTGTAAACTATTACCATTTGAACGTAAAAATTACTTACTGAATGGTTTAAATACCGTATTTTTTAGTTTTATTAAACAGATTTATGTTTTTCTTCTGTTACTTGAAATGTTCTTACCATGCAGTACGGTATTTTTATAATTTTTTTTTAACTGTGTAATTTTTTTAACTGTGTTCTTTGATTCTGGGACGGGGTTGTTAAACACCCGGGTTTCTTGAGAAAAAACTCAACCCACTGGGGTTTTTTCCGGATTAGGGTTTTTTCCCCAGGTTTTTATTGGTTTTTTCCAGTGTTTAATTTGGTTTTTTTAAATTTAATTGAGTTTTTCATCATTTCTTTTATTTTCTACAGTCTTAGAGTTAGTTTTGCTGCATTAATAAATCCCATTAATTTACTTCATAACTGTGTCATTAATAACCATAATTATTAATGTATTTTGTTATCAGTGTCATTTACAGTGATAAAAATTAGCAATAATATTTTTAATGAAAAAAATAGGATCTAGTTACCTTTTGTAAGATTTTCTGATTCTGTTTTAGAATAGATTTATAAAAAACTACTAAATGCTTAAATGATGAAATAAATTATTATTTTCAATTCAAATTAAATACATTAATTTTCAAAGTTAATTTTTAGCGTAAAAAATATATTCATGCAATGGTGCATTGCATTATTCTAACTGTGTTATTGTGTCCTATGTTATATACAAGGAAAGAGAGCTTCTAGAATAAGCTTCTAGACTAACTACACGGAATACATCAGAATAAGATTTATAAACAAGTGTTTCGCCAGTTAAAAGGTGTTATATTTTAAAAGTATTATTTAAAACTGTATGTAGTTAGACTCACTGGCTAGGAAAATAGTATTTAAAATACATATATTATTTTTCTACTTCAATGAATTATGATTCTAATATTTTATTTTATATCTCGTTGTTACAATAGTTTCAATTGTATCATAAATTAGTATCTCAAATTTTTGTAGTTTGTATTTCATTCTATTATAAGTTCTATATTTTAAGTTGAATTGTTAGTAATAAAATGTAATTATTAAAAAACCCACTTGGATTTTGAAAAAACCTAAAGTCATAACAACCCTGTTTTGGGACGCATGTGCGGTTTTATCACTAATCAAACAGTCTATATTTACATTTATTTATGCTGGATTATTATTTTATCGCGCTCTCTTAGTTTCTATTCAATTTTGTTAACGCATCAAACTCAACTAAATTTTAATAAATAGCTTTACGCAAAATTTAAAATAGCTCAGCATAGTACAAGAGTTCATTTACGAACAATTTATGAGTGTTTATCGAAGATTAAGTTCGTCAAGTAGCATCTCTTAGTAAATTAGTATTCATGGGAGGTATCTTATTTTCTGTAATAAGCTTTAACGAGATCTCAGTTTGAAAAGAAAATTAAATAAATGAAACCCATGATTGCAAAATCACTCAACGCACAAGAAAGTAATCCTTAAAAAATACATCCTATATGCATTAAAGGAAGGACATCACTGCAATTGTAGCTACACAATGAAATAAGAGAGACGGATGAAGAAAAAAAAGTTACTTCGTTTTCGTTCGGAATTTTTTCGTGTAAATGTCCCGTAGGAGAGGCTCGAAAACTCATTTTCAGATGTTGCCAAAAAGGAAGCAATAAAAATTACAATTCATAACGACTGAATACCACGCAAGGCGAGATCTAAACAAATACTCCCTTGACCCCCAACGAAAAACAGCCACACACACACGGTCCGTTGACTGCGAAAATTACTGTGTCAACATTATATACCTAATAATGATAATAATAATAATAGAAAAATCTTCTCCTTTCAATGGGAGCATAATAGCGGATGCATTAAACGTAGAATAAATGCTGGCTTAAAACGTAGTTATGTAGGAAATTTGAACCACAGCATTTTTGGGGATTAGATGATTCATTTGTATTTCCATAATAATCAGAAAAGTGATGACATTAGCTTTTTTACTTTCTCTTTAATAATACGATTGCATAAAGCCTACCATCAAAATTTAATAGAAACCATTCGAAATCTTGCTTTATATCATTATTCTTGCATAATCCTGAATTGAGATCCACTAATTGCATTGAAATCGTGTCTTAGCTCATTATTTTTGAGTAATCCAGACTAATTACATTGTAATTTTGCATAATAATGGGAACATATTGTTCTTATTCTTATGATTATTATGGCTTAATGATGAGCTGTAATCGCTCAGGGAATAGAGCGTTCGCCTTCCAATGAGGTGAACAGAGTTCAGAATCCCAGTAATGGCTGGTCGATGCGAACTCCTCATCCGACTTGCACCGACCGCATTGCTGCAAATATCCTCAGTGGCAGACGGATCATGGGCTAGAACTCCTTGCCGTCAGGCTAACCGTGGGAGGTTCTCGTGGTGTTCCTTTTCAAGTAACGTAAATGCAGGTTAGTTCCATCAAGTAGAACTCCACGATGGCTAATTTCACCCAATCTTTGATCCAGGAGTTTCCTATTCTTCTAGATTGGGTTCAAAAATCACAAGGCTACGGAGTTGAACATTAGTAATCTTGAACCCGAAAAATGGGGTCGACTGTTCAACGACGGTAATAAAATAAAATATTACTAGTAAAATCTCTTCTTTTGAAAGAGAACTCAATATTAAATGCATTGAATATGGGATAAGTACTAGCTTAAAACATCGTAATATAGAAAATTTGAACGAGACTATTTTTGTATTCATTAATATACTGATTGATGATTCATTTGTATTTCTATAACAATCAGAAAAATGAGGACATCGACTTTTGCTTTTTTTTACAGTATCTCTATGTTTAATAATACAATTGCATAAAGCCTACCACCAAAATTTAATGGAAATTGTCCGAAATTTTTCATATATATCATTATTCTTACATAATCCTGACTAATTACTTAACCTGTAATCATGCGTAAGATCGCCATTATTGCATAATTGTTGTCAATTAATTGTATTGAAATCGTGTATTAGATTTGTATAATCCAGACGAATTTACATACCCGATAATGACAATAATACTTGTAAAATCTTCTCTTTTAAATGAGAACATAATAACAGACGCTTTAAATGTAGGATAAGTACTAGCTTAAAACATGGTAATATAGGAAATTCAAATGGAACTATTTTTGGATACATAAGTATTCTGATCTATGCAAAAAGTGACGACATGAGCTTTTGATTTTTTTTTCTTCAACTATTCTACGAGTCAACCATCAAAATTTAATAGTAACCTATAGAGATCGCGTTAAATTATTCTTGCATAATCCAGATCAACTAACTGCATTGAAATCTTGCATTACATCATCTTTCTTCCATTAGTTAGATGGATTAGGTACAGTAAAATCTGACAAGTTATCCTTGTTCAATCTTGTCCAATTGACATGATCAAAACTATTTATCCTCTAGTCCATTAATTTAAAAACATCTATACACAATAATAAACGCGGCTGTGTTTGTCTGTCTGTAATCACAATATATCGCCCCAGAAGCCTCGCCCAGGCACGAAACTCGGCACATAATTGTGTTTTGACATGATGAAGTATTTTTTTTCTTTTTCAAAAATTTGGTTTAGTTTTCAGTCATTTTGTAAGAAAATCTATGCTTTTTCGTCTTCAAAGAGCCATATTCAAAAAACTATTAAAAAATGCATATACTTTTCTCCACTCTTATAAATGTATGCTAATGCGAACCTTACAATTGAAATATTAATTTTCGACAACTTAAACTAATAATATACGAAGGAATTAATAATTTAATTGTAAGGTTCGCATTAGTTTACATTTATCAAAGTGGAGAAAAGTTAACTTTTGTATTAAAAATGTGGCAACATATTCGAAATAGAACGCTTCGCTTTGATATGATAATCGCTTTCTTGCTATGTTTTAAAAAACTTTATTTGTGAAAACCCGTGGCGGACAGCTGGCCGCCTTAGGCGGCTAGTAAGTAATAAATGTTACCCTTTCCAAATCTAGGCATACTTAAAGTGCAATTATCATGGTGCCTTTATTTTAGGAATCTATTATTTATAACAAATATTGGGGAAAATATACTTGAGGGTGCCCCTTGGCGAAATTGGCGACTTATGTTTGGCGCCATATTTGTTTGCCGGGAACGCCGTGGTAACCCACAAACAGGACATTTATATCTATTACCAATTAAACCTTCATTCATACACCAGTCAATCACTGTTTTTTTCTCATTGTTATTAAAATCGTACAGAAACTTAGGATTTATCTTATTGACAGTATTCATTTTTAGTACCAGAAGCAAAAAGAACCTTACCAGCCGGTATCCAAAGTAGAACTAACGGATCTCTGAAATTACATTTAAAAATTAATTTAAAAACAACACTAAATTCTAAACTAATCAGAATCACCATTAAAATCTAAACCAATCAGAGTCACGATTGGTTTTCAGCATCGCCCAGCTTGGCGATCAATCGTGATCACAACTTGGCGGGGGCACCCTCAAGTATAGTCTACCCCAAATATTTCGTTGATTTCATTTGTTGGGGGATAATTAGAGGTTTTTGAGCCGTAGTGGCTCAGGGGATAGAGCGTTCGCCTACCAATGAGGTGACCCAAGTTCAAATACCACGATGGCTGATATGAATTCCGTCCCCGGATCATACCGACAACAGTGCTGACGTAAAATACCTAAGTGATAGTTTCATACGTTAGAATCCCTTAGACGTCAGGTTAACCATGGGAGGTTTCCCTCTCTATATAACGTAAATGCAGGTTAGTTTCATCAAAAAAACCTGCACCATAGCAAATTTTACCTGATGTTTGATCCAGGAGTTTCCTTCTCTTCTGGGTTGGGTCAAAAATTACAAGGTTATGGGGTTGAACATTAGCAGTCGTAAACTCAAAAATTGGGTTGACTGTTTGCGACGGTTATAAAATATTAGATATAGAGGCTTGTAAAAATTTTATGACTGTTAAAAAATATTGTCAGAGCCTTTAAAATTCAGTGGTATGCTCTGTGGTGTATTTTCTGAATAACCTACATATAATTTACGTTTAAATAATAGTATTATTTATTTTAAAAAATCTAACAATCTATATTATATAAAACGCTAATACGTACGTATGTATGTATCAATAAAACCGATGATATTTCTTTTCTCGCGCTGGCAACAGTTTTCATTTTTAATTGATTGGATTCGGCGCACAAGAGCACGTAGTGAGCAACCAGATAACAATAACCAGAGTGAGCATTATCAGGTTGTTCAATTCAGATTCATGCACTAAAAACATGACAATATTTAATTTAAACTCAATTAGGAATTAATTAATTAATTGAAGTGAGAATGCTTTAAAAGGCCGCTGTTGAATTGATATTTTTCTACTGGGAGCTACCTAAACGTCTAAAAAAAGTTTAAGTGTTTGTATTGAATGCATTGAATTTTTTTTATATTTCGCGTTTATTTACGCATTGAATTTTCACGCTTTAAAATGCAGAATATTAGTGAAGCAATATTTGATAATTTATTTTGCTAATATGTTTCTTATTTAGCTAATGTTTTGATTTTTTCACCATGTACAATCTAAATAGCTAATATACTTTTTTAAAAGCCAATAAGAACATTGGTAGAATTCTTCTACATAAGTACAATACTATGTCTTTGATGATAAAATATTATGTCTTTGATGATAATATATGTCTTTGTGCTAGAACATTGTGTTCATTGGCGAGCGAGCGCAGCGAGCCATGGTTCACGGTGTGAACCACATAGGATTGCATAGCAATTCTCGGGGGTTGGCGAGCGTTAGCGAGCAGGGGGCGGAGCCTTCTAGTGTATTGAATTTTAACAATTTTCAGTATTCATGAAACTAATGCGCATACACATTTGAGGTTAAACAATTCACTTGATTACTTTAATTATTTTTTAATGTTAATTGTATTTATTTATTTATTTTTGCTTTTTTAACAAATGTTTTACTTGTTCTAACATAAAAGTTGTAGTCTTCATTAATTTATTTGAAAAATTGTTTGTTCATGCGCAATTTTAATATTTTCTCCCATATTTCCAAAAGTTTTCGGGTGTTTTTCTATCTGTTAAGTTTGGCATAAATAAAACAGTTTCCAAACATGAAGCCTTTAAAATTTACCTAGTAAAAATTAACAGAAAAAATTGAATTTTTGTTTATGAAAAAATATGTTAAAGTTAATTAAAAGAAAAAAGTTAATTACCGCACCCGGGAGGAAAATAAATAATGCTAATCAAATAAGTAAAAACTGGTATTATTTTAGCTTTTTCTATAATATCTGTATATGCCTTCCAGCTCTGTACATATTTTGTACATATCATATATATTGTATTTGTAAAAATTAAAATAAAAATGTAAGCGGAAGCAGTTTTCTTTTTTCTCTAATCATAAGAACAAACGTCCACATTGATCAAAGATATGTTTTATTCAGTGCTAGCCATAACTGTAACGGTTGACATCAGACATGTTGAAAACAATCGCTCATTTCATTCCTGTATGACAGTCACTCTGTGGACCCAAGAATAAAAAAGAGAAAACAGTGTTATAATCACAGGATGTCGAAGAAAGTAGGGGGTGTAATAATAGCCCGGATATGAACTGTCTCCACCCTCTGCATTCGACCAGTACAATGCCTGCTCACAAGAACAACCTTTAATTTCCTTTTCCAAAACTTATTTTCTTATTTACTAGATTCCCGAATTTAAAAACATTGCATTCCACTATTTAGATATTGAATCTATAGTGATCCATTTTTTTTTTCAAAAATCGAATCTATGCGTCCCAATTATTAGAAATTAAATCTCTAGCATTCCACCTTTTAGAAATCAAATCTATGGAAATCTCCCCAATTATTAAAAATTGAATCTCTAGCATTCCACCTTTTAGAAATCAAATCTATGCTCCCCAATTATTGAAAATTGAACCTCTAGCATTCCACCTTTTAGAAATCAAATCTATGCTCCCCAATTATTAAAAATTGAATCTCTAGCATTCCACCTTTCAGAAATCGAATCTATGCGTCCCAATTATTAAAAATTGTATCTCTAGCATTCCACCTTTTAGAAATCAAATCCATGCTCCCCAATTATTAAAAATTGAATCTCTAGCATTCCACCTTTTAAAAATCAAATCTATGCTCAACAATTATTAAAAATTGAATATCTAGCATTCCACCTTTCAGAAATCGAATCTATGCGTCCCAATTATTAAAAATTGTATCTCTAGCATTCCACCTTTTAGAAATCAAATCCATGCTCCCCAATTATTAAAAATTGAATCTCTAGCATTCCACCTTTTAAAAATCAAATCTATGCTCAACAATTATTAAAAATTGAATATCTAGCATTCCACCTTTCAGTTATCGAATCTATGCGTCCCAATTATTAAAAATTGAATCTCTAGCATTCCACTTTTTAGAAATCGAATCTATGCTCCCCAATTATTAGAAATCGAATCTCCAGCATTCCACTTTTTAAAAATCGAATCTATGGCAACCCAATTTTTATTGAGAGCAAATCTATTGCAACCCACCCTATAGAAATTCGAATATATGCTCCCCAATTTAGAAATCGAATATGCACCAGAATTATTAGAAAAAGAATCTCTAGCTTTCCACCTTTTATAAATCGAATCTATGCATCCTAATTTTTAGAAATTGAATCTCTAGCATTCCACCTTTTAGAAATCGAATCTATAGCAACCCACCTTTTATAAATCGAATTTACACAAGTCCATTTTTTTTAAATTGAATCTCCAATCTACAGTGACCCATATAGTAATTAAATATGTAGAAACGTATTTTTTTAATTGATTTGATTCGGATGGGATTATTATGTATTATTATTATTAAAAAATAATAATGATGCTCAGGAAAGTTACAGAAAAAATAAGTAAGTAAAAAAAATGCAATAAAATGCCAGATACGCTAACAATCACAAACATTTTGCTTCAAGTTTTTAAAATTTAATTTTTTCTTTCCTTTTCTTTCTCTCTCTATTTTTTTTTTTTTTTTTTTTTTTTTGAATATCTACTTTTTACGTGTTTATTTTGTTAAAACTGTGATTTTGATCCGAACGAAATTATTATTATTAAAGAATAATAATGATGCTCAGAAAAAATTCACCAAGAAGTGGACTAGAAAACGCAATAAAATGCCAGATACACAACAATAACAAACATTTTGCTTAAGTGGTTGATGTTAACTTTTTTAAATAGTTTTAACGTATACTTAAAACTATTTTTAAAAAACGTAGAAAAAAGTGTAAAAAAAAAACTAATGTATACTATGTAGAAGTTTTTAATGTATGCATTTTACGTATATACATTTGTTAAAACTGTGATTTCATCCGAACGAGATTATTACGTATTATTAGTATTAAAAAATAATAATGATACTCAGGAAAATTACACAAAAAGTAGAAAAAAATGCAATAAAATCGCTACAATAACAAATATTTTGTTTCAAGTGGTTGATGTTAATTTTTTAATGTATAGGGGAGAGTGGGGTCAATTGTAACATTTTTAACTTAACTATTTTTAACTAACAAAAAATCCAATATATTATCAGTATTAATTGACAGACGAGTAAAGTAGACTATTCTCTACTAGAAAAAAAATAAATACCTTATTTTAAATGTTATTATATTAGTAATTAACAATTTTCGACAGTCGTGCACTTGTTACAATTGTCCCCACTTACGGGGTCAATTGTAACAGTTCATAAATTCAACTAAAACATAGTTAATTATACATATTATCATAGTTGTGATATATTTTTTTATTGATCAAAATAGTGATATTTTAGGCGTAAAAATAATAATGAGCAGAGACCTAAAGGGTAAAACTTTTAACTTTAAGGGGTTAAAAATTTTAATTTATGCTGTGAAAGGTGACAAATAAAATAATGCACATGCAACATAATATAAATGATATAGGAAACTATTGGTGGTTCTTAAAGACTTAAGTAATGGTTTGTAAACATAAGATTATTTATTTTCAGCTGTTACAATCGTCCCTTTACTTATTGTTACAATTGTCCCCAAGACGCCATTTCAGCTTCATTTGTTAAAAACAATGCTAGTTAATTAACAAAACTAATCTTTTTTTTCTGAAATGTTAATTAAGGTGTCCACTTACATATTCGGTTAATAATTTTTATTTATTTAAACAAAATTACTTTGTTACAATATAATATTCTAATACCAAAAAAATTACTTGCGTAGCGTGAAAATATCTTTTGTGATGTAACTCTTTCAAAAGTACCTAGAAATGGTTGCCAGCAGGGGTGTACATGTAGATTTATTAAATACACCTTGTGCGCCACCTAGGAACCAAATCTAGAACCCGACACTCGAAATTTTTGCTCTGTTACAATCGTACCCTGTTACAATTGACCCCACTCTCCCCTACTTTTAACGTGTTCATTTGTTAAAACATTAACTTATATTAACTTAAAAGATTTCATTAAAAAGATATTTATCATTTTACATTAAGCTTATGTTCCTTTTTTTTTAATCTCTAGTATTACAAATGCTGTTTGATGGAGAAATTAAAGGCATTCTTGAAGAAACAAGATCAAAATTAAACGCTGAAAATATCATTTCAATTGAGGTAGGTGCATTAATTTGACTGATTAATATCCAATTCTTATTTTTTTACAATGCAGCTTATACACTAATTTATAATGTCACGAAATCAACTTTAAAATTACTAAAATAATCCAGCTCTAAAATAGTTTCCAGAGATTTTTCTTTTTATATTTGTAAAGAATGTAACGTCCATAAAATTAGCCAAAATCTCGATAAAAAATATAAAAATCTAGCTATTTGACTCCAAACGCTATCTAAACTAAATAATATTATAATTATAATATATTATAATTATAATATACTAGCTGTACCCTGCGTGCGTTGCAACGCTTTCAATTTGAATTTGAATTTTGTATTTAAGTGTGTAAATGACATTTGCGATTATGATTTGAAATGCAAATTTTATTTAATGGTGAAAAAAAGCAGTTAATTCTCTAGGATATCATTAGTGCATTTTCAAACAGACATGTATGGTGATGCACACGGAGCATGAAACATATTTTGGACAATGATCTGAAATAAGACTGGATCTATGGTGACATCAAGAATTTCTGCTGATATCTGATCAGTTTTAGAAGGTGGTTTTTTTTCAATAAGCCAAATTAGAATGTGTGCCTGAGGCAATCCTCGTTTTTGCCATTCAATAGAGTACACCCAACACCGTGTCTCTCTAAAAACATGACGCTTCACAATGAAATCAAGTAAAGATTATCATTTTTGTTTGAACACACGTCCTGGTAACAAAATATCTCTAATTTCAACCCAAGCAGAATTGCACGTAAATGTAATAAATAAATCTAGGAGCCCATGTGCGAGAACATATGTCATTGCATCCTGTGAGTATTCATACATGTGCCTTGGAGTCCAAGGCACATGTATGAATACTCAGACATGTATGAATACTACATTTGCAGGGAGTCCAAGTTTTTCTCCCTGCAAATGTAGTCGGCAATATAATCATTTTCCCCACATCATTAGGATTAACGTTACCATCATTAATTATTGCATCCCGTAAATGAATGCATTCTTCTGAACGTAATTTGGTTTGATTTAATTTAATATACAGTAGGCGTTCAGTTTCAATTTTCGCATACATATCGACAATGTATTGATGAACTAATTGTCGACATTTTAAAGTATGATTATCAGCGTTTTGGCAATCATTAATCTATATGCATAAAAACTTATTGCACTTGCTTTCTTATTGGTTTTCTCGCCTGTTTGCGGACTTCTTAATTTTATGTTAAAATAATATCCCTCCTCTCCTCACCAAAATAAAATAGGATATTGCAATGCATCATATGATCGATACGTTTCTGAGAACTCTTTGAACGTCACGATTTCTGCGATGAAGAACTGTATCGCGGGAAGTAAATTCTTCGCCAACTATAACAATAGCCACTTCATCCAATGTTGGCGCATTGTATTTTTCTTTGTGGTGGCCTACAGGTGTTTTTTCAGCTCTAATAACAACTTTGTAAATATCGGATGACATTTAGTCTAGGGCAATTGTGAACAGCCTAATTAACTGATTATGTTGATCGAAAAATTTTTGTAATACGGTAACAATTTTTCGTTTAGTGCCATTGTTTACCTGACAACGTTGATTGACTTGATCATTTGTGTTATGCATGAAATAAATTT
The DNA here is from genome assembly GCF_982258835.1 of Parasteatoda tepidariorum. NCBI lineage: Eukaryota > Metazoa > Arthropoda > Arachnida > Araneae > Theridiidae > Parasteatoda > Parasteatoda tepidariorum. Next base: position 99,796,201 of record NC_141755.1, on the reverse strand, counting down.
GTAGAAATTTATGATCTGCGTTAGGCATTGAAAGAAGTGATCCTTGCACGATGATAAATTTGGCCTTGCACTTTGAATGTTGGGATGTAATTCTCGTTCAGGATACGTGTAGCACCGAATAAAGTCATTTAGAAACACGAATTGTACCGGCGTATATGCGCCAAAAAATGTTTCGATTGGTTTGTTTGACCTGATACGAAGGTTGATAATGTCTCGGCAGGCGACGTAAAATCTTGTAGTTTCTGTATGCTTCTAGAACAGCAAATTTCAGCTGTTTCATTTTTAAATTTGAGAGCATTACAAAACATACATAATTGATATATTTCTCCGATGATGACACTTGGGGGAAGACTATAGTTTGTTGTCGGATCATAGTGAAATGCACTGAAATTCAAATCAGAGTATTGGCAGCGTCTGAATAGCGAAATGCGTTCTCGGTCGGTTTTCATTCTTGCTTCCCGTTGCTCTGATGTTTCCGACGAACGGGCTTGTGTAGTTCGTAGTTGATTTGTTGACAGTCTTCTTTCCTGTTGCTCAGACGTTTCTAAGGAACGGGCAAAAGCATTCTGTTCTCGATTAGTTTCAAGTCTTTTTCCCGTTGCTCCGATGTTTCTGAAACACGGGTAGTTCTCTTTTTGCGCGCTTGAGATGTCGACCGACTAAGAGCGATTTGCTTAGGCGGCATATTTTTGCAAATATTCTTTCTGACAACGAAAAAGAAATGTAAAAGTTGGCAGTGGTCGCAAATTTGCTAAATCGAAATATCACATACATATTTTAAATAATAAAAAGAGCAATAAAAATGAGATGAATAAGAAATATGAAAATTATAAGATTTAAAACAAAAATCAATTTTATAAATGAAAGAAATAAAATGGATGAATTCGAAAACTTTGCATAAATAAACAAACAAACTAATAGTTTTCAAATGACAACTGTCACAGCACTGAAATCTTCGAAAAGTATATTTAATTTTGCTAACCTAAAATTACGTACTAAATATAAATATTTCTGAAAACGTGCAATTTGAATGAAATTTGCTTTTGTCTTTATATTTATTAAACAGTTTTCACAGTACTGAATCCGTGATACGACCAACAATTAAGAAATCTATTCTCGTTGATTTTACTTGCTTGTGCTCACCTGACATAAAGAAAAGCGCGAATTAAAAATTAAAGTATATGCAATTTACTTTAATTTACTTTTCTAAATGAATAGAGTTATAAGATAGAAAATATCACTGTTGTTATCTTCAAGATATTTGAAAATTGAATCGTTTATAGCAAAATTTAAAACAATGGCTAGCTTTTAACCAATCAGAAAATTCCATTTCGACTTTCACTGATATCGCTGGAACGGTTTATCGCACGGGATAAAAAGTATCCTATGTCCTTCTCCTGGCTCTAAACTACCTCCCTGCCAATTTTCAGCTAAATCGGTTCAGCCGTTCTTGAGTTATAAGTGAAGTAACTAACACGACTTTCTTTTATATATATAGATTATAAACTAAATAATAAATAATTATATCTAAACTAAACTAAACGCTATTTGACAGTCTTAAACTATGGAAAATTTATCCAAAAATTGTATCATTGTAATACAATTTCTTTCATCAAATATGTTTGCTGATTGTAAGTAAATTAAATAATATATAATTAAGCAATATTAACAATTTCTTGTGTACTCTGCACAAATATATTCTTGATTTGAATTGAAAATTTAAAAAAAATCCATTTAATCTACTGAGCCCTTAATATTTATTTTCTAAAAAAAATCTTTTACTTCAAATTTGTAGTAAAAAAAGTTTCTGTGGGTTTAGGATATATTTTTAGGTACGATAGGCTCAATATATTTAATTAATTTCACCATGTCAATTCACTGGAAAGAAGACCTTGTGGATGCAAATTTTTCCAGAAAAAAAAAGATACCCAAGTCAAAATTCTTGATGGTTCCATCAAAATATTTTGATGGTTTTTGATGGTTTCAGTACGATTCATGATGGTCCAACATCATTTGATGGTTGCAATCATCTCACATTTTCCATTCTGCGGTCATGTTGTTTGGTAAGCCAACAAACTTTTCAATCATTCCATTATGAAAAATGTTACTATGATGGTTAACCACCAAGAGAAGTTTGATTCTCATGAACCAACAATCTATAATAATCCGTGATGGTCCATGATTGTTCCAACTATACATTTCAACTATGATTTAATGGGAATTCTTCTTCATTCTCCGGAATTTGGACCATCATAAATCAGTCCGAATTCCTACATTGGGGTGATGGTTTCTTATGTTGGTTGCCATCAAGATTATGTTGGTCCATCAATGGAAAACCATCAGGAATTTTGACGGGGGTATGAGGTATGATAGGGTTAAGATTATATCATGTAAATAAGTTTTGCCTAGTCAGTGAAAATCTATCGTGAAAAAGGAACTGTAGGATTGGAACAATATGTAAATAAGTTATACAGTTGAATTGACACAGAATTAAGAAAAAAAATTACCATGGCAATGCTAATCTTTCAGAAATGTGTCACGATTGGATTAATACCATATCATGTAAATATGTGGCACGGTCTCAGTTATGATGTCACAATCTTTCAAAAATGAGGAACGTGACCATTAAGACCATATCATATAAATAAGTTATATCATAAAACAAGAGGAATAAGTTTTGCCGTGTCAGTGTAAACCTACAAGTAATGAGGAACGATATCAATTAATTGTTATAAAATCACAAGCTTCTTAATTAACAAAAAAATCTATCAAGTTGGTTGTCATTATCAGCATAAAATCAATAAAGAGATCTTTTAATTACGTCACAATTCTATTTTAACAATTAAGGTCTTTTGAACGGAAATATTTATTTATCCTCTTCATAACCGTATTTACCTGTATCATTTATTTATCAGCCCTTTTTGCTATCATTTCGTTTTATTTATTTATTTATTTTGGTTACTCCATATTGAAGTTTCAAAGCTAGAAGTAGTTTTCCTTTGTTATCTTAAGGTACGCTATGGTATTACCTTATTCCGTAACATTATTTTTACCCATTATAAGGCTGTGAAAAGTATACTTCCCACCACTTTATTAATTTTTAAATATTAATAGGATGCTATTTTTACCACCATCTACTGATAATTTCAGAAAATACAGAGAAAAATATATCAATAAAGGGCTTTGTTTATATAAATGAGCGTGACAGTGAAGGTTTGCGTGGGGTCAGGTAGAGAGTTTAACAATTTGAAACTATTTTCGCTGGTGCATTATACGTTCATTCATTTGGTCATTTTTGATTGAGTTCATTTATGTCATTAATGTTTATAAATTAATCTCCACCCAAAAATATTTCAACTATATTACATAATAATTACTAGAAAATATGGCTCGATAAAGTACGTTTAGAACGAAAATATTTTCTTGGGGCGAATTCGCAATGCTGAAAAAAATATATATCTTTTTTTTTTTTCCTTTCAATTATATCTCATTGCTATTGTAGGCCCACTGTTTTCAAGAATGCCTTATGAATTCATTTATTTGTTCTATTCAGACGCCAACATGTATTAAAAAAGTGACTTTTTTCCCCTAAAGCGGATGTTGGCGCTCTTTTATTCGCTACTGTTACTCATTCAACTATTATGAAAAGTGAAAATTACCCGTAATTATGACATTCAAAATGCTAACAAAATTGCTCTTTCGTTTCATTTCTGAATTTGGCGCCACATAGAATTCTGTCTGCCTTTTGAACCCTTAAAATAATGTCCATAAAAATGAAAAAATAAAATAAAAGGACAACGAACTTTTTTTCTCATCCACAGCGATTTTTGATTTATTTATTTTGTTGCATGCTTTAAAAACACTCAGTAAGAGTGTAATATAGTCGATTTTTTTTTAGAACAAGAAATAAGAAATGTAGTGAACTTGTTTAAATAGTTCTTCCGTTTAATTGAAAAATTTAGATTTTCATCGATTTTTTTTATTTGGTGAAATACATTTTCTTTGCTGAATATTCAATTTTGTTCCTCCACAACTATAGAGCAATTTTGACAGAAAAAAGAATTTTTCTGTTCGTGATTTTTGACGGCAAATAATTAACACGTTTTTTATTGTCGTTTTTTTAACTGATTTTTTTTTTAAAAATTCAAATGTTTGAAAGCAACTCTAATGCGAATTGTTTTTGAAATAATATTTTCTCTTGTATTCTAATAATATCACAAAATCTTTATTTGCAACATTAGGAACTGCAATTTTATATCATTTCTTTCAAGTTCTTACGTTTTAGGACAATTATGAAATTTAAAAATAAAAATAACATTTTCTACATTGTAAAAAAAAAAAAAAAATATTTTTTTTGGTTAAGTTAAAACTTAATTTTATTTCGGTTTTCTGAAAATGTAAAAAGATACCACTTTAAGAAATTATATTAAAATAGTTTTGTTGCTCTGCAGAGCCACGATCAAAATTCACGAAAGCATTTGTGTACAAAAAATTATAACCTCAAAAAAAATCTACGTGATTAATAATATAACAAGTAAAAGTAATAATCAAAACACGCGAGATACTAGTAATACAGTAACAGTGAATAAATAAGGTACGCTATAAAGTGAAAAATAACAAAATTTAAACACCCTGTTTACACTAAATTAGTATGGGTTAAAATTATTAAATTTTAAAACAGATAAACGTCACTTTTTTAAAAAATTTTATTTAATTTAAAATGACCGTCATTTTTAAAAAAAAAAAAATTTTTATAAATTAAAAAAAAAAAAAATAGTGCGTGGAGTCTCTCCGCGCGGAAGAAGTTAAACTTCGTAACCTGCGACGTTAATTGTAGAAGAATCAGCAGTCGTAGAAGGATCTCTAGTTCTATTCAACGACTCTTTTTCCTGCGCCGCTCGCTTCCGTGCTCTGTAATAACGGTAATATTGTGCATTTTTCCCTCGTGGACCTCTTGAACCAGTGGAAGTGTTTGTGGTTGCCTCATCGTCTCGCCATGGAAAACGTATTTGTATTAATAATGTATGTGAATGTGTCATAATGTAATTTCAAAAGAGAAAACCTAACAAACAATTGATATTCACAAGAGACGTACCTTGACATAACCTTAAATCCGTCGCATTGCCCGTGGGATTGTTTTCACACATTTTTTACAACTGTTATCCACTAAATTTGAAAATAAAAAATACAATCCTATTAAATTATATGTGTATCAAAGCAAACTAAAAAAATATTTATAGAAAAACAGTACTTTTATGACTTTTTTTATTTTTATACTAGTGAGAACCAAAACAATATGGAAATGAATGAGGGAAAACTGGATCCTACCACGTGATTTCCCGGCCAATAAAAATGTAGCGTTAAACGTTTAACGCAACCTTGTTGGAAGTCGCATAAGAAGTATAACTTCAAAAAATACGCATAATTTTTTCATAAGAATTCTAAAAATAAATATTAATAAACGATTGATGAATCAGCAGATATTTACTTAAGAATATTATATATTGTTTAGAAGATCCTATTTAGAATCCTATATTTTGTCTCAAAAAAGTTTTAATCCTAAAGTCATAAGAATTTCCTTTGAAAGTTTACACTCATAGCAGTTAATAAGCATAGCATTCTTTAAGTTTTCAGTTTAGCAGATATTATATTGGCAAACCAAATAATTCATTTATCAGCTTTAACAACAGGGAGAAAAAAAAATAACATATACGTTTTATATTAAATTTCCCAATCGCTACGATTACTATTCATGTTCTAAATTAAAGTTTAAATGTGAACTGTAGTTTCAGCTTAAATCGCAAGCTACTTAGTTTGATTTGAAAAATTTTGAGTTGGCTGTCGACATTAAAAAGAAATTTGGAATTTGGTTTTTAAAATATTTAAAGTTATAATTTATGTATAATAAGATAGTAACATACTCAAAATATTCTCTACTCTCTCTCTTACTACTCTCTCTAAATACTTTTTTTTTCTTTTATAGTGAAAATTTTCTTAAAAAATAAATATTTCTACACTAGTAGATTAGTTTAATTCTAGGCTAGTAGTTCGTTTCGTTAAATTTCATATTTACTCTTTGTAAGGCACTTAACAAAGAACAAGTAATATTAAAAAAAAATAATAAGTCAATTCCTACTAGGTTCAAATTTTTTTCTTTTTTCTTTTAGTTACTTTTCATTACATAATTACAATTTTTTCTCCCTTATAAAACTAAAAAGTAATTAATTAAATGGATGAATAAAAAGTATTTTATTAAAGATTGAAAATTTGAACAAAATATATAAAGAGTGGAATAGTAGGAATATTACTAATAGTAGGAATTGGAAGGGAAAAAAAGGCGCGTGGTATCAGACGCGCTATCTATCTATATTATATAAAACGCTAATACGTACGTATGTATGTATGTATCAATAAAACCGATGATATTTCTTTTCTCGCGCTGGCAACAGTTTTCATTTTTAATTGATTGGATTCGGCGCGCAAGAGCACGTAGTGAGCAACCAGATAACAATAACCAGAGTGAGCATTATCAGGTTGTTCAGTTCAGATTCATGCACTAAAAACATGACAATATTTAATTTAAACTCAATTAGGAATTAATTAATTAATTGAAGTGAGAATGCTTTAAAAGGCCGCTGTTGAATTGATATTTTTCTACTGGGAGCTACCTAAACGTCTAAAAAATGTTTAAGTGTTTGTATTGAATGCATTGAATTTTTTTTATATTTCGCGTTTATTTATGCATTATGCACGCTTTAAAATGCAGAATATTAGTGAAGCAATATTTGATAATTTATTTTGCTAATATGTTTCTCATTTAGCTAATGTTTTGATTTTTTTCACCATGTACAATCTAAATAGCTAATATACTTTTTTAAAAGCCAATAAGAACATTGGTAGAATTCATCTACATAAGTACAATACTATGTCTTTGATGATAAAATACTATGTCTTTGATGATAATATATTATGTCTTTGTGCTAGAAAATTGTGTTCATTGGCGAGCGAGCGCAGCGAGCCATGGTTCACGGCGTGAACCACACAGGATTGCGTAGCAATTCTCGGGGGTTGGCGAGCGTTAGCGAGCAGGGGGCGGAGCCTCCTAGTAAAATTATAAATTTGGTGACGTTGACCACGCGTGCTACCACGTCATGTTCTTCGTTGAATTTATCTGACACAGCGACTATAAAATAATTAAATATTTAAATGTGAGCAATAAACTATTTTTTTGTTCAAATGGAGCTATAGGTTAGAAATTATCACTGATGTTATTGTTAAAATATGTGCAAAACTGAATCACTTATAATAAAATTTAAAACAGTGACTAACACTCAACCCATCAGGAAATTCCACTTCATTTTTCGCTCATCCCTATTTAATGAATGAATTAATATTTGAGAAAACTGTATTAACATCACGTGTCATACGCTGCAAGTTTAAAAAAAACGTATTTGTACTTGAGTGGATGAATAAAAAGTATTTTATTAACTTATGAGAAATTGACCAAGATAATAGGGAGAGTGTGAAATAATAGTAGGAATTGAAAAAATGAAACTCACTTTAACCATATTGGATAATTACTTAATTTTTTGGCTTAAAAAAAATGCCGGGAGAGTGAAATCTTTGCATGCCAGGAATGTGAAATTTTTAAAAAAAATTATACCTGCTGCAAAGTACTAAAGACTTATTTAGGTTTGCGAAAATACTTTCACTGGAATCATTATTACAATTAGCATGTATTAACAAAAAAAAAAAAAATCTTTTCACATCTAATAAAAACGTTGCACATGATAGAATCTGTTACATGCCTCAGCTTATAACTTCAAATCTATAATAAAAACGTCAGGTAAAGTATTTTGTCAGTTCATTAGAATGGTGAGAATAAACAGGTTTGCAATAGGCAGGACTAAAAATTCACTCGTTTTATCTTAAAATTATAGAAAAATTTCTTTCGCCAAGAGTGACATGAAAGCCTTGAGATAAACTTTTAAATGTGTTAAAAATATTATTTTACACATTTTTGTTAAGATAGTTTAATATACTTTAAATATCGAAATTTCGGTGTAAAAATGTTTAAATAAATTTAAGAAAATACTTTGGACAGGTCAGGAGAGTGACATTTAAGTAATCTTACATTTTTCTCGGAAATTGTAAATGAATAATTTTATTAATTTTTTGTAAATACAATTTCTTTACCCTTTAAATATTATGAATACATTTATCATAATGCTTTTATCTTTGAATCGAGATACATTTCGATTTCGAGAATTTTTTGTCGTTTCGTTCTGCGTTTCAATTGTTTACATTTTTTTTAAAGTAAAAAGTCTTCATACAGAGGTTTTTTGAAAATCAAAATACAGTTTACGCTCTTTTCTCAATCTTTCATTACATAATAACCCATACATCATAACGACCGACACATATGGTACAGTTTTCGATTCCATGGATGCAATGTTATTTAAGCATTCAGCGTTGAACCGTTGATTTCAAGGGGAGATTCCAGTACTGTGGCAGAATTTTCATGAAGTCTTGACAACTTTCAGGCAGCAGCCCGTGAGGGGAAAAAAACATCACAGAAAGTGACCAATTGGAAACGTATAACTCGTAGCCACCCCCGGGAAAACATCTACGTGTTTTTTATAAATTTTTATTTAGATGTTCAAATTAAAAATTTATTTGGCCCCTTGACGAGCGGTAGATCACGATACGATACAGAAATACCCCCCATTTTATTATATAGACAGAAATTTAGTAGCTTTTTTCCCCTTCATTCACATTAAATTTCACATTAGAGCAGCGATGGCTCAGGGAATAAAGCGTTCGGCTTCCAATGAGGTGAACCGAGGTTCGATCCCGGCGATGGCTGCTCTATACGAATTCCGCATCCGGCTTGCACCGACCACAGTGCTGACGTAAAATATCCTCAGTGGTAGACGGATCATGGGTTAGAGTCTCTTTGCCGACAGGCTAACCGTGGGAGATTCTCGTGATCTTCCTCTCCATGTAACGCGAATGCGGGTTAGTTCCACCAAAGAAAAAGTCCTCCACGAAGGCAAATTTCTCCCAGTACTTGATCCAGGAGTTCCCTTGTCTCCTGGATTGGGTTCAAAATTACAAGGCTACGGAGTTGAACATTAGTAGTCGTAAAGCCAAAAATTGGGTCTACTGTTCAACGACCGTTATAAAATAAAATAAACTTTCACATTAAATGTGAAACACACTGAAGGAAGAGTGACCACGACCTCGTACATTTTTATCCTGGATATTCGAGTTTACCATTTTGTATTTATGTGCACTCGCTGTATAACGACCTCGCATTAAAACGTCCCTTTCGAAAGAGGTCGTTGTATCAAGCGTCGACTGTATTGCGAAGTATTACAGGTGAATTGTGACCTGGCCATTAACTGTATGAATTTGTCTAATAATTTCAATAAACCCCAATGCTCACGTATCCATAAACTCCGCATAAATGAGGTTATTCGCATTTAAATTTAACGTTGTTGCTTCCATAAAAAAAAAAGAGCTTTCAGTGTAGGAGACTTTTATTTTGTCTCTCAGACGCAAGTAGAAGAAGACAAAAAAATGTGAGTTGTCTAGCCATTGAAGGAATGTCCTTGGCGTAATAACGCCCAGCAGTTGATATGAATTCCTTTCTTATGAATTACAATGAATGAATTATAAATCAAGTTCTCTTTGGGACACACTGTCAAAATTGTCCTTCCATTTAGTTGTGGGCGAATATTTATTGAGGCTGCAGTTTAGACATTTTTAAAGCTACGCTATTTTTTTTCTTCATAACTGAAATAAAATGTAGCTTGATATTTACCCAATCTGAGATCTGCAAGTCTCGGGAGCTTAAAAAATTGTAGCTGGCACCCAAATTTTCAGTACAGTTTTGCTTTTTTTTCCTTCCAACATCTGAAAAATTAGACTTTTTTCTTCAAGTTCTGTTTCGTTGTATGAGAATATTTATAAGTAATGCGGTTTAGATATTTTTAAAGATAAGCTACTATTTTTTTTCCTTCGAAAGCTGTAACAAAATGTAGCTTGATATGTACCTAAGCCGGGGTCTTCAAATCCAGGTACCTTAAGAAATTGTAGCTGGCACCCAATTTTTTAGTACAGTTTTTGCTTTCTTTTCCAACGTCTGAAAAATTTGAAATTATTTCCAGGTCCTTCTGTTTTGTTGTGGGCGAATATTTATGGAGGCTGCGTTTTAGATATTTTTTAAAACTAAGCTATTATTTTTTTCCTTCGAAAACTGTAATAATATGTAGTTTGATATGTACCTCAGCTAGGGTCTACAACTGGTCACTGGTGCCTGAAAAATTGTAGCTGGCTCCCTATCTTTTAATACAGTGTTGCTTTTTTTTTTCTCCAACTTCTGGAAAATTAAAATTTTTTTCAGGCAAATTCTGCAACTACTAACGATAATCACGAAAATATTCATAAATTACATAATAATAGCAATTTTAATAACAAAATCTCTCGGAATATTATTGGGACACGTGACCCCCTTTCCTACATTTTGCCTATACCACTTTCTATTCCGTAAAATGCTTGCTCTTATGAATTGGTTCTGGCTTCTGGAAATTGGGAACTCTTGTTGACTCTTGAGCTTAAATAATTTAAAAGTATTTGAATTTCGCTTACATCTGCAAAATATTTTTTAGCGAAATGTTGATTAAAAAGCATCGAATAAATCTTCAAATCTAAAATAATTTAGAACAGTTTGTCAGTAATTATTGCTCTTGAAATAAAAATAAAAATTAAAAATTATGTAACTCACGAGTCTAAATATTTCAGCTATCATAAGTTTATGAATATTGAAAAAAAAATTGCATAATTGTTCTAATTAAATATACATTTATTATAAGAAAGTTTAAAAAATTATATTATGATTATTGTAATAATGATGACTAATGTTTTTGATTATAATGTTTAATTCACATCAATCTATGCACAAGTATGAATATAAAGCTAAAAATCAATATTTGAAAAACAAAATTATGCATGTCCATTAACAGGGCAGTTTCAAACTTTATTATTTGTTCCTTTGTTTTTTTAGTAATTGGAAAATTTTGAAGCAAAATCAACAATATCTATTTTCTGTTAGAAAATATACATTTAAAAAATTTTCAAATATTTAAACATAAGATTATCTAATAGAGGTTGTGGTCGAAGTTTCCTGTTTTTCAATTCCTTTTATTAGTTCCACACTTTCCCCATATCTTGTTCAAATTTTCAATCGTTAATAAAATACTTTTTATTCGTCCTCTCAAGTTCAAATACATTTTTTTAAACTTGTAGTGAATGATTTTTTTCGAATATTAATTCATAAATTAAATTTAATTAATTTTAGTTTAATATGGGATAAAAAATTTTAATTATTAAATAAAAAATAACTGAAATATAATTTTTTTTTCTTGACCTAAGAAAGAATTGACTTTAAAAAAATTTTTTTTTTAGTATTTCTTGTTATACTATCAAATAATAGAAAAACTACTGTTATTCTAAAATTGTTAACAACGCATAAAAATAGTGCGCAATAAATAATACACATAATAATACACAAAAAAAACGTAATATCTTATAAAAGATTATCTTTTGGTCTATCATTAAGTGGACAGCACAATAAAAGGACCGCTTTTTCTGTCAATGTATCATTTTTTTTTTCAATTGCCCCAATCAAGGAAGTGAATAAAAAAAAAATGAAATTGTAGGGTCCCGTGACGTTCTTTCAACTATTTTTCTTGTCTATCTTTTTTATGTCACAAAACTGGCCGCAATTTTCTTGATGAAGAAGTGCACAGTCAGAACTATTAGCTTCAATTGTATATAAGCCCAGAGTTATATTTGATATATACCTATCACAAATATATATATGTAATGGGGAAAGTGTGGCTCAATTGATAAAGTTACGTAATGGAACAACCATTAAAAATGCATTTGTTTTTTACTTTTTTTAGCCTCTTATTTTCCTTCATGGATTTGTAGCACAGCAAAGGGTATTTTAACCTTGTGAAGAAATTGGAGGAAATTAAGTGATGGTTGTACCTTGGGACACATTTCATGCATTAATTTTTAATTTAAATTATTGTCAGATTTTCAATCTAAATAAAATGTTCAAATACACATGATGTATTTTCAAATACTCTCATAATATATTATCTCGTATATTCTCATAATATATTTTTCAAATACACATAGCTATTTTATAATATCTTTTTAACGACACAAATGGATTAAGAAAAAAATAATTTGTCAGCCATTTAAATTAGAAATTATACATTTAAAGATAGTTATTAACAAACATTAAGATACTAAATTTAAAATATATATGTTATGGTGAATGACCGAAAACAAAAGAATGTCGACTTTCACCGGTGAATGTCAACAATCACATAGTCGCTTTGGTGAATGTCAGAAGTATTTGTGATATCCGATTTGATATTAATTTATTCGTTGATATTATTATATTTATTCGTTATTTTTATATCTGCTAAGGATAGATTAGGAGAAACATCAGTGTTTGGAGTACCGGTCAAATGTATACCGGGTAGTGGCACTAGTATATATTTCGGACATTTACCAAAGCGACTATGTGATTGTCGACATTCACGGGTGGAAGTCAACAATCACCTATTTCAGTTATTCACAGTAACATATATATTGTAGATGTTTAAATCAAAGAATTGAAGTTCTCAGTTTGATTTTTTTTTATTAAACTAACGAATGTGGGATTGTTATTAAGGGAGCGAAAATGAACCTTTTGACTATATAATTGTTTCTAGAATTTTTTGCGACAAGAATGATAGATTCTATATTGTCACATACTAAGCTCGGAAGTCGTATCCTTAGTTTAATAATAAAATATTCTTACTTTAAGGGATGGTGGAAGAATAACGAAAACTTTTATAAATGTTTCTAACCGGGGGCAGGAAATTTCAGTTTTGAAGGTACTATTTAGTTATGACAAAATATTAATTTAAAATAAGCTTGCTGTGAAGTTTCAATGGTCCCATTATCATCCACATATCATTAAGACATAATTTTATAATAGTCGTTGAGCAACCGACCCAGTTTTTCGGGTTTACGACTACTACTACTAATATTCAACTCCGTAGCCTTATAATTTTGAACCCAATCCAGAAGACAAGGGAACTTCTGGCTCAAGTATTGGGAGAAACTTGCCGCCGTGGAGGATTTTTGATGGAACTAATCCTCATTTGCGTTACATGAAGAGGTAAACCACGAAAACCTCACATGGTTAGCCAGATGGCCATGATAGCCAGATACCAATGAATTCGTATCAACCAGTCATCTCTGGGATCCGAACCCGGTTCACCTTAATTGAGGTCGAACTCTTTATCCCCTGAGCCATCGCGGCTCATCATTAAGTCATAATAATCATAAGAATAAGAAAGATAGGCTCCAATTCATTTAGCACTTCATGCCTGTATACTCCATGTTCTTTCTGCACTGAAATGGCATTTGTTCGATTGAAGCCTTAGGGTCAAATTGTTCTTTTTTTGTGGGGGGGGGGGGAGGAGAATCCATTTATAGAGAGTCAAGTGTCTCAATATCCGAATAGTTTTCATGTGCCATCTTCGAGCTATTGTAATATTCCAATCTATAGCACAAAGACACAAACTCTCAAATTTGGAAAAAATGTGACAGTATGATTCAAAACGCAGCATTTTACTAGACGAAATTTACTGTCAGTGGAAATTCCTTGCCTTTTATTAACAAATTAGAAACTTTATTGAAAATTACTTCAAACTAATGAAATTTATTTGGTGATGGTACTAAGAAAGGAATTGTTCTAGAAATCAGAAAATTAAGTGATTAAACTAAAAATGCATGCATCCAAATCTTATGTTAGAAAACAATTTCACTGCTTTCAAATTCATAATACGTAAATTAAAATAAGCGATTAAAATATTGCAATAACACTTTCAACTGAATTAAACTAGTAGAATATAACATTTGCTGTATTTGAAAAGATTGCAAAAGATTGATTCTTTTGTTGCAAAAGAAACTAAAATTATTAAAAATCATGCTTATGGTGCACCTTAAAATAGGTTCCATGGTACAGCATAAGTTACTGTCCCAATGTGTAGACACCACATAATTTAAACGGAATTCAAATCAGTCAAAAAAGAGGCATGTTTATTCAAAGAAAGTACGTATTTGAGTCGTACTTAAAATGTCGTCTGTGTACTAATTAATTAGAAAATTTGAGGTCACCCCCTCAAGTCATTAAAATTGAGTCCTAAAACGTGAAGATCCTATCGTTAGGTCAAAAGTTATTTAAATTGTTTCGATTATTTTAGTTTACTTATTTATTTATTTCTGCATTGTGCATGATTTTACTCATTTTATTATTTGAATCGATTTAAAAATTATTATTGCTTTGTTTTTCATTTTAATATGAAAATTCATTAATTTATTCCAAAAAAAAAAACGCCAGATTATTTTTGTTTCTGACGTTTGCTTTCAAATTACTAAAATACCGGATGGATACTTGTTGATAATATGAAATGCAGATAAAAATGATTTTATTCATATTCATTAAAAACTTGCAGAAAATTCTAATTTCTGATTTTACCTCCACCATGCAATCGCCTTGAAACACTAAAAACCTAACTATATATTTTCCCTCTTACTTAAAATAGTAATTTATAAAAATAAACCATGGTGAAAAGTATCTAAAAGTCAACAGTCAAAGTTACATTTTAGATAAAGATTTGTTACAATACAGTAAACATTAAATTTTTATCGAACGTCCGTTTACTTCAGTTTAGTATTTATAAGAAATGTCGTGCAGACATTTTCATGTGTTCCTAATGAATGAAACAAATTAAAAATATTCTCTCAGGTTTCTTTGCGGCGGCATGCTATGCCACGAAAAATGATCAAAATAAAGCGAAAAAGCGTGATGAAAAAACATTAATCACACCCTTAGTCGGAATGGAATAAAAAAAAACAGTCTTAATATTGGAATAATTTGTTTTGTTTCTTTTATATGGAGGGGGGCCCTCCCATCCTGTTGTGAAATGATATTTATTACCATAGCATGAGTGAATGATTAGCTTGAATGAAAACCTCCCAACAAAATATCAAAACTTCACTCACAGTCACGCAAAGCTCAATAGCAATCAATCGAATAATTATGTGGGGAAAAAATCAAACTTAATATAATTTCGCAAAAAAATAGCGAAACATTCGAAATGTGTTTAATTACTTCTCATTATTGAATCAATTCTCTGGCAATCACTTATTATAATTATAGTCAGTTCTAGCACATCATTTCTCAAAATTTTAATCAGTTCTGGCACTTCATTTCTCATAATTTTAATCAGTTCTCACACATAATTTTTCGAGCCTATAAAACATTAGGTTCATTACCATACATAAAATCTCTCTCCCTTAGTGAATGAATGCTTTGTATGTTCTATATCAAAACTTAATCACATATCATCAGTTTTAATTAGTTCTCAGGTAACTACTTAAAATTTAATCAGTTCTCATATCACTTTTCATAATTTCATAAGTTGACAATTACTCTCTCTATTATTGCATGAACACTTTATATATCAAAGCTCCATCATTTCTCATAATCTCATAATTTTAATCAATTCTCAGATAAACACTTCTCATAATTATAATAAGTTGTCAGGCCTATAAATGTTAAGCTGATCATCATTTATTAAATCTATGTTGGCAAATATATTCTCCATTAATGCATCAACACTTTATATATCATAGCTCATAATTTTGATAAGCTCTCGCACATCGTTTATCATAATTTTAATCAGTTCTGAAGCTTATGTAACATTCAGCCTATCAATATACATTAAATCTACATCGGCAAATAATCTCTTTATTAGTTCATGAACGCTCAATACACAAAAGCTTCACCACTTTTTTATAATATTAATCAGTTCTCAGGAAATTACTTTTCAGGAAATCTCTTCTCATAAATTTTAAAACTTATCAAGTAATCACTTCTAATTTTAATGAGTTCTCAGGCTTATAAAACATTAAGTTCATCATACATTAAATATCAGTTTTAGAATTTCTATTAAAAAAGGTTTAAATAATCTGCTTATAAGCCCTTATTGTATATTTTCGCACCTTGATAGTATTTTTTTTATTAGCTGTCCAATCATAAATCATCTAATCACTTATCAGTCATTTTTGTTAGATTAACAATCGTAACCGTATTCTCATCTATTTTTTGCCTTTCAATTAGCAGACTTGCTATCAATTAGTAGTTGCCCTCTTAATGTTATTTTTTAAGCTAACCAATTATTCGGATGGCCACAGAACTAGGAGAAATTGATCAATCTGGAAAAAAGCAGGGAAATTAATTATAATATCCAAAATTTCAGAGAAAATAAGTTAACTTGAGTTTCAGGTACCAAAATGTTTAAGATTCACGGAAGATTCTCAAGATTCTCAATCAAGGAAAAGATTCTCATTCACGGAAGAAGAAAAAACGACTAATAATATGCTAGTTCATGAATTCTATTTTTAACTACTACAGTAACAAAAAATTACGCTTCAAAGAAATTATCAGTTAATGTACGGCTTTTTAACAACTAATTAGCAATTTTTAACTCTCTCACTAACATATGAACACATTATGTTTAAAAAGGCCTATTCGTTTTAAATCATACAATCACACTACATCGAGATTATTTTTCAATATTATATAGCTTAGACAGGTGAAATATTTGCTATATGAATTTTCGCTTTTATAAGATTTTTCAACCAAAATATTCAGATATTAATGTTTGTTTGCAGTTTAGGTTAACAACATTCTTTCCTTGCATAGCGATGAAATTTAATTTCTTAGTTAAAAAGCAATGGATTTCCTTATTGAACTACAAGTGTTTTATGTTGATAAATTATGGTGTAAGTGCTAGACTTAGATATTTTAATTTTCCGTCATAAATTGCACTATAGTAAATATCTGGAAATTAGTTGTAAATAAACTACAGTTGCAGGAAATACTTAAATTGCCGGAAGCTTTGTATGGTTATTATAGGTACAAAACATATTCTAAAATATTAAAACGATTTCCTAACATGTAATGAATTAACTTTAGTTTCATATGGAGAAAAAGTTGTAATTATTTAATAAAAAGTTACTAAAATAAAATTTTTCTTTATTGACTTAAGTAGGAATTGACTTTGATTTTTTTTTATATATTACTTGTTTTATTACAACTAGCTCATTGTTAACCTATTAATTCAAAATTAATTTAAACTATTCCTCATTAAATTGCATGTGCATACGATTATTTTAAATAACTACATATTAACGATTAATTTAAATAATTACATATAATTACACATTGATAACAACATTACTTATTGGTTTAAAAAAAATATAGTTCCAGTATAATGTCATTTTCTAGACAAATAATGATTAAAAAATAATGTTGCGCTTACTTTAAATTCAGATTTGTTTTTTGGCGATGAAGATAATAATTTGGCGGTCCATGCTCGGATGCTTTCAGAGGAAATGTCAATCTTTGGCGTGTGAAAAGCTTACTTTCGACAACATGACGACGAACTTCAGACATTAGATAATTTATAAATGATGGATCTATTTTTGAAAAGTCATTCTATCAATAATCAAGCAGTCATATTTGGCATGCTTGGAAAACTTCACCTTAACCTGTCTCTTTGATATCTTCATCGTTTCACCCTGAATCTATCATGTCTGTTTATTTGATTTCCTTACGACAGGAGGTGGTTTTGGAACCTCAAATCCTTTGCTTTTTTGTTTATCAGTAAATTCACGAGAAATTTATTTGTTTTCTATTGGTGAATAATTAATCTCTTAATTTTATAAACGTCCTTGAACAACCGACCGAAATTTGAGTTTACAGCTACCAATGTACCTTGTAATTTTGAACCCAATCCAGACGACAAGGGAACTCCTGGATCAAGTATTGAGAGAAATTTGCTTTCGTGGAGGACTCTTAGATGGAGCTAACCCGCATTTCGTTACGTGGAGATTTCGTTACGAACTCTAACTCATGAACCGTCTACAACTGCGGTCGGTGCAAGCCGAATGTGGAATTCGTATCGACCAGCCACAGCGGGGATTCGAACCCGATGCAGCTCATTGGGAGGCGAACACCCTATCTCCTGAGTCATCATGGCTCTGATCTGTTTATTTAAGAGTTATATTACCTGTTATCTGTTTATTAGATTGCAATGTAAAGTAGATATAAGTTCGCGCTCACTTATGGAAGCTTCCAAAACCAGAAATACAGGGGATTTAGAGTTCGTCCTAAAATTAAAACACACGAGATTTTTTTGACCCATAATCACCTTGAAACCAGAAGCATACGGGGTGTTTCGAGAGCAAACAATTCCGAAACCAAAAATACACGGAATTTCTTTTAACCAAATCATCCCAAAATCTGAACCGCACTGAATTTTTCTGAATATATTTTGATTTTTTTTTTTTTTTTTTTTAATATTTTAAAATATGTTTTGTACCTATTACAACCACACAAAGCTTGTCGCCATTTATTATTCACAGCTTATTTCCAAATTATTTTTACGACGCAATTTATGATGGAAATTAAAATATCTAAGCCTAGCTTTTACTCTTTAATTTATCGAAATAAAACACTGGTAGTGAAATATGGTAGTCCAATGCTTATTTAATTAAGAAGATAATTTAGTTTGTAGAATTGAGTTAGTAATTAGTTTGTAGTTTAGTTAGTCAGCTAGTAGTTTAGTTAGTCATTGCTATGCTAGGAAACAATGTTATTAACCCAAACTACAACCAAACATTAATATATCTCATAAAAGCGAAAATTCATACGGCGAATATTTCACCTGCTCTTACATAAAAGCGATTCAATATAGAAAAATATTCTCGATGGAGCGTGATTGTATGATTAAAAACGAATTTGCTTTTTTAAACATGTGTTAGAGACTTAGAAATCTAATTGTTTGTTAAAAAGCCGTTCATTAACTGATAATATATTTGAAGTGTAATTTATTGTTACTGTAGTTGTTTAAAATATCAAGATGTTGTAATTCCTGCGATTCCTTATTCTAGATGGCCTTAAAAAAATTTTAGTGCCTTACTAATGTAGCTCTCTTTCGATTCGGACTTTTTTTTTTCAATCTTGATGGCTAAGGAAAGGTAACCTCAAATATGATAATTAGAGCAGGCAATATTTTAAATTACAAAATCAGGCAAACGAACGTACTTTCTCTGAATAAACATACCTTTGTTTCCGACGGATTCGGATTTCTGACTCTCAAAATATAAGGGGTGGCTGCAATCTGGGAAATATGGTTCCTATAGTTTTGTCAGGAAAGCGGTCTAAAGTTTCGACTTCTTAATGCTAATTTTAATTATTGCGTATTTCCCCATTTCTCGAGAACATTTTAAGCGAATTGAAAAACTTCTGCTCACAATCATAAAATTCGTTTCTCCAAGGATACTCCCTTACAAAAAGTAACTTTTAGCAAATAATTAATTTTTATTATTTTATTCAATAATAATTGAAAAATTTTTGAATTGCAAGGAATAAAAAATTTTACATCATTTTTAAGAGTGTAACTTTGTATTGCAAGATAAAATTTTTGAACGAAATTGGTCGAATAGTTTTTTAAGAATTGAATTTTAAATAAAAAAAATTTTTTTTTGTCGAATTCGATTTATCAGGAATTATTTGACGGATTTCACTCAAATTTCTTATTTTCTGATTTTAATTTGCATTCTTTAAAATGTTGTTAAAAATTCCTTACGATTTAAATTTTTTCGACTATTATTAATAAAATAATTAAAAATAATAAATATTTAATAAAAGTTATAGCATGCTTGAAGTTGTTTTCAGATAAATAAATTTTACAATTGTGTGTAAAATTATTTTCAATTCGCTTTTAAAGTTCTCGAGATAGAGTGAATTAAATTTACATTAATGGGTTCAAACTTTCGACCTCCTGAACAAACTATTGGGACCGTATTTCCCAGATTACGGCTACCCCTTATATTTTAAGGGTCAAAAATCCAAATCTATCGAAAAAAATATGCCTATTCAGAGAAAATACGTTTTTGGATCAAGTATTGGATAACTCCTGGATCAAGTATTGGAAGAAATTTGCCTTCTTGGAGGACTTTCTAATGGAACTAACCCGCATTTGCGTTACATGGAGAGGATGACCACGAGAACCTCCCGCGGCTAACCTGACGGCAAGGGGACTCTATCCCATGACCTGTCTACCACTGAGGATATTTCACATCACTGTGGCTGGTACAAGCCGGATGCAGAATTCGTATCGACCAGCCATCGCCGGGATCGAACCCGGTTTACCTCATTGGAAAGCGAGCGCTCTATCCCCTAATGAAGTTTATGATAGTATAATGAAGTTTATAAATGTTATACCATTATAATAATAATTGAAGTTTATACCATTATGACAATAGCAAAAAAGAAAAGAAAAAAAGGTTAATTTTAATTTCCGCGTCATTGTGAATATTATTTATTTTTTACGGAAAGTATTAAAAGTGTTAACCGCACACCCCCTATAAAGTAACCTTCAATTGTTAAATATGGGTAAGTAGGTTTCTCAGACGATCCACTATCCTATATTTCCGCCCCCCTTCATATCTGAGTCAAGGTTATATAACGTGGGAAACACTTTCTCCAACATTATATATTTTTTTATGTATTTCAATCTTATGTAGAAAAAAAGAAAAGTGAAAGGGGCATTTTTTTTTCTTGCACTGTACTGGAACGTGTGAAACAAGTTTTTTTTTCTCTCCCCCTAACTTTTTGCAGTTACTATTTCTTGCTATTTTCGAGGGGGGGGGAGTAGCTAAAGTTGGGGACTCTGGTATGATCCAGGAAGCAAAGAGGGTACACATTTCATAAAAAAGGGGGGGTTGCTATTTTTAGAAGCATAGACGTAGCGATAATCGGAACTTTTTTTCTACTTCTCTATACCACCTTCCCTTTCTGCTTTCTTAAAGAATATTTCTTTTATTTTCTTAAGGGGCCTGAATTTTCCCCTTAACCTAGTCTGTTGCCCTAATTTTAACTCAATTCCGTGTTTACGTTTTCTCTTTTGTAATGAAAGGGTTTCCTCGGTGAGAATGTCGCGCTGTAGCTATCCTTTTATTTCAACAATGCCGGTCAAAACTATTTCCTTTAAGCAACATTGCAGACCTAATAAACTAAAATTCTTTTTGTCGTGCTATTTTATATTATATTTTATAACAGTCGTTAAACAGCCGATTCAATTTAGTGTTTACGACTACCAATGTTCGTCTCCGTAGCCTTGTAGTTTTTTACCCAATCCAGACAAGGAAACTCCTGGATCAAGTACTGGGAGAAATTTGCCTCCGTGGAATACTTTTTTGATTTAACTTAACCGGATTTGCGTTGCATGGAGAGGAAAAACACGAAAATATGCCCCGATTAGCAAGGCGGCAAGGAGATTCTAACTTATGATCCGTCAACCACTGAAGATATTTTACGTCAGCATTGTGGTCGGTACGAGCCGGTTGCGTAATTCGTATCAACCAGATATTGCTGGGATTCGAACCCGGTTCACCTCATTAGGAGGTGAGCGCTCTATCCCCTAAGCCACCACAGCTCTTTTTATCGTATTTCCCAATTCAAAATTCTTGATGGTTTATTTTGGTTTCAGTGCGATTCATGATGATCTTACATCATTTGATGGTCACCATCATCCAACATTTTGTAATCTGTGCTCATGGTTTTTGATATGCCAATAAACTTCCATCATTCCATAATGGAAAATGTTACTTTAATACTATGATGGTTAACCATCAAGAGAAGTTTGATTCTCCTGAGCCAACAATTCTTGATGGTTCATGATGGTTCGAACTAGACGTTTCCATAATGGTTTAATGGGAAATCTTGTTGGTTCTCAGAAATATACCATCAAAGCAATTTGAATTTTATTTAACTTTAATGAGGCTTAATATTAATTTAAAATTTCAGAAATAAAGATGTTATTTCGAATTTAAAATTGTTCAAATTATTATATTATTTCAAACTAATCACTGTGTAAATAATTTTTTTTTTTTTATTCAAGTAAATAATTTTTTTTTTATTCAACAATCTCAAATTTGTGAAGACAAATTATTTAAATTAAAAAGAAAAAATATATAATTAAAAAGTCTTAATAAACATAAAACTAAACGGGTACAGTTAACACTGTGTATAATTAGTGGGTAAACTGTGTTTAATAAACAGTTACTATATTTATGTATAATTAGTGGGTAAAATGTGTTTATTAAGCAGTTACTATATTTATGTATAATTAGTGGGTAAAATGTGTTTAATAAACAGAAAACTACTTGGCATACGGCTCATAAAAAGTTATAAGCTTTACAGTTTCGTGTTAATTTATTTTTAAATGTAGTCTATTATTTACTTCTATATTTTGATTATCATATAATAGTTTATTTATTTCATTATTTCGCCGGGGGGGGGGGGGAATTAAATATCAATGATATAAGATCAGACTTTTAAAAAAGAATGACTGCCAAGAGAATGTATTTATAAATTATACTGTATAAAAAGTATTTTTGACTTAAATCTAAGATTTGAGGAAAAAATCGAGTGCTTTAGATCAAAGAATTTTATTTTTTAAACATCCATCAGGTCAGCTGATTTTCAGGTCAGCTGTGCTTAAAGATATATAAGGTTTCACAATAAATGTAACAACCTTTTCTTAAAAAGACATTATATATATTTCTGCATATTATATTCGCCTAACAAAAATCAATTCCGACTCCTCTGACATTATGCATTTATTTAATACAATAGCAAAAGGTGACTCGAAAAAAAATTTTTACACTATCGGTCAAGAAGCTTCAGTTTACGCAATCTATACATAAGTGAAATGTAGTTATTCCAAAACAGCATTTTATTCGTAGCTATTGTAATTAAAAGTAACATTTATTTATATGTTTTACATCTTCAGAAAACGTTTCGTCATAGTTTTTCTATTAGCAAATGATATTTATATTTAATTCGCTTCTATTAAATATTCACTTTTCGACAGAATTTTCTATTCGATATATCTCTTGTACAAGTAAATTGTTCGTTTTTTTTTATAGACTAGTGGGCTGCGCCCCCTGCTCGCTAACGCTCGCCAACCCCCGAAAATTGTTACGCAGTCTTATATGGTTTGCTTCGCGTACCAAGATCGCTTCGCTCGCTACTACCTTAGGTACATTGCAAATGCACACAATTCTAAGAATTCAAAACAATCATTCAAATCCATATAAAAAAATTACATCTTTTTAGTAAATACTAAGTCATTAAAATAAATTTGAATTCAAATAAATGACATGTAATTCGTTAAACCTATTAGAAATGTGCTATAGTATAATTCGTGATGTAAATCAAAAATCGTCAAATAAATTCGTAATGTATAAATTCGTGAAAAAAAGCGCTTTCGACAAAATACTAAAATAGAGATCTATCTACAAAGACTACTCACTTCTGCCTAGCTTAATGGTATGAGATTGCCGCAGCTGATGCTCTCTGGTTATTTCCGATTCCGTTTTTAAAAGCGCTATATGTTGAGTCACCTCAGATAGATTTGGCATGTGACATTTTTAGCGGCAATCATTGGTCGATTCGCCGTGTAACAGAAATAGTAGCGTAAGCAAAACAAAGCAAACGTTGCCACCGGCGGAAAAGAAATACACCCAAAATTTGGGAGAGCCACGTAAGAGAATTATATATATTAGATATTTAGATCTATTGGTAAACAGAAATCGTTTTTCTAAGTAATCATTTTTTAAATAACATTTATGTTGTTATAACGTTATATTGTTGAAACAAATTTGATGAGTTCGCATCCATAATTTAATATTTTCACTTACCAAACGGTAGGATATATTAAATACTTTTTTTTTTTGCCTGCATCTCATTTTGCACGAAGCTGATCCTTAAGTTCTAAATCATTTAACAGATCTCTTTAACTGTAATTTATAACAGTATATTAATGTTATTTGCTCAAAAATAATAATTGTTAGACCACCTTTCTAAATAACTTTATCTTAAAATGTAAGGCAGATTTACATTATAATACTAATAAAAAAACAGCAATTCTCTTAGTTTTAAACTCTTGAATTAAAAGCGTAATAATAGCAGTACCGGAAAATAACTTTAAGTTAGGGATTCAAAAATATTTATCGAAAAGCATGACTTTTATTAATTTTATGCTGACTACAACCAAAACAATAAGGAGACGAATGAGGAAAAACTGGATCACACCACGTGATTTTCTGGCCAATACAAATGCACCGACAACAATGGAAAACTGCGACACCATCATTAGAATTTTATATATAGTAAGATTCATAAATCTATTTTATATAATAATAGACAACAAAAAAATGTCCTCCGTGTGAAGTTAAACTATACTTTAGTTTATCAAATTAATGAATTTGCATTCTTCAACATGCTTTGTTTTTTTAGAAACAATTATTTCCCCAAAATTCTCCAATATTGTTTTAATGAGTGATTTTCCTTTTCTTCTTCTTTTTTTTTCCTACTCTATCTCTTATTTTACACTAAATGACTATTGTAAAAGATTTCGTCTATACTTTTTAATAAACAACAGTAAATAATTGAAACAAATAATCAAAATAAAAATGAATGTATTTAAAGTGTTCTTAATATATTTGTTAAAGTATATATTTAAATGTATTAGCTTTTAAAAAATATCCTTATTTCTTTTTTAGACAATGAAGAATTATGAAAAACCATGGAGGAAAAGCTGTTCTTGAAAAGATGATCTAGAAAAAATTGTGGCAAAAATAATAAGACTAAACTGTTTAAACTGACTAAACTTAGCAAACTTTATTTAAAAACAGGAAAAATAAATTGTTTCTTTGATTCGTAAAGTTTTTTTTTTTTTTCGTTAATTCATTAATACTATAACTGCTGCATCAAACATTGAACCAAGCTAAATGAATAAAATTATTCCAATTCTATCATCTCCAGAATTTGAACTTTGAGTTTTTATTATTGTTGTTTACGTGTTTTATCTTAACTAGGGCAACTGAAATTCAAAAAATAATTAAAAAACGGTGAAATATATTTTAAATATTATTTTATAAAATCTTATGAAACTACATTAATTTTAATAATTGTTCCTTACTGTGAAGTTCACGTCACAACTACGATCCTTATTTGCCCTTTGTTCACGAAGCAAAAGTAATTTTAAAGATCATTCAGTACTATATTGTATTTAAATTTCTGAAAATTGAAGTTGTTTTATATTTTCTTATACAACTCCTGCTATACCTTCCCCGCCATTTTGTCTTAGGCTATAAGTGAAGCCTATACGAATAATATTACAATTTTTATTATAAATGGTCAATACTTGTTAGTACAGTACAGAACCCATTATCCGGAAATCAGAAAACCGGAAAACCCAAAAACCGGAACGAAATTCGATAAATTTTCTCGCCATTTTTAAAAAAAAAAATTTTTTTTCCTCATAAGATTTGACGATTTTTCTTTCTTTTTTTAAAGATGTTTACCTTACCATCATTTTGGAAATAATCATTACTTCATCGTTTTTTCATATTTTTAAGATTATTTCCAATTTTTTTTTTTTTTTAGTTGGGTTTAACAATTAAAAAAACGGCTTTTTGTAGCGATTCAGAAAACTGGAAAAATCAGTTATCCGGAATAGCGATCGTCCCGACCGTTCCGGATAATCGGTTCTTTACTGTAATAAGATTTAACGGCAGTATCAATTAATACTGATTTAATGAAAATTTTTAAAGATCTATCAGCACTACAAAGTTTATTTCTATATTACAACTACATTACTGAAAATAAGAGTCGGTAGTTTTACACTTTCTTATGCTATTACTTATTCCCGCCACCTTGTTACAGGCGTTATGTGACGCTTTAAGAGAAGTTGTAAAATATTTTATTTTAAACGATCTGCATGTTTCGATTTTGGATATTGCGTACGGATTCAACAAGGTTTAATGTTATACGTTATTTTTTGAAACTATCGCCTTTAATAATACTAATTGTCCAAAAAAAAAATTTGCAGACTACCTGCAGAAGACGAGGAAAAAAAAAAAAAAAAAAATTTTTTTTTATTATTTTTTTTTTTCTAAAGGAAAAACGGAAAGTTGTTCAGGTGTCCTTTCTAAAACGTCCTCCCCTCTTTTTTGCCCCTCTTCCCCAAAAGTTAGAGAAAGTGCATAGAATGGGGGGGGGAAGAGTGGGGAGGCAGCGGGGCGAAGGGTTTTCCCGAATCTTTTTAAGTTACGTCATTTTGTAAGTTTCTTTGGGAATATGGTGGTTAGGGTTTGAACAAGTCCCGTTAGCCCAAGTCCCATCCCTGTAACAGGTACGCATTTTACTAAGTTTTATTTATGACTATTAAATTTGAATTCTCACTTTACCATCAAACTTGTAATATTATAATGCCAAGATTTTGTTGACTTATTATTTGTATACGCTATACTAGTTATATTTATTGCTTATATTATTATGTTCTTTATGTATTTATTTCATGTGGGAGGAAAATATATAAAGTTATTATTTTTCTTATGTACTAAAATAAATATTTGCAAAATAAATGAGGAGAAATGTGTTAAAATATGTAAGGAGTATTAATAAAATATCTAGGGAATTTTGTCAATGAATTTTTTTAATAATCAATACATTATATTCTTATTTTTAATTGATAATATAGACTCGTTGTTGGCGTATGCCATTTTTAAAATTTTACTTTCAAGAAAAATCATAATAAAATTCATGGGATATTAAATTTAAAAGAAAAAAATAATATTTTTTTAGATGATAATTCTTTTTAATTATTATTCTCTGGCCAATTAACAATTATATTTCAATATCTTATTATGTGAACTTTTAATAATA
Organism: Parasteatoda tepidariorum; assembly: GCF_982258835.1. Lineage (NCBI taxonomy): Eukaryota > Metazoa > Arthropoda > Arachnida > Araneae > Theridiidae > Parasteatoda > Parasteatoda tepidariorum. The sequence continues at coordinate 99,769,257 of NC_141755.1, read as the reverse complement.
ATATTTTAATAATTTTTTAGTTTTTTTTATTGGATGTTCAATTTGTAATTTAATTTTAATCTTTTACTTGCTTAAGTGTCAAGTATTGTTCATGTGTTATGGATCAGTTAAAATTCACAGCTCGAGAGAGTTCTTTTTACCTATACGACATTGAGTTTTGCGTAAATTCTTTTTAAAATTTTACTAATAATATGTTTAAGATCCAAACTAAATTTATATAAAATTCAAAATGTTAGATTATGAATCTTTTATACGTTACATTTGATACTGATGTAATTATTGTGATTTATTCAATTAAAATGATTTATAGTAATAATAACCTTGTACGAATGAGACACTTTTTTCAAAACCAATTGCGTAAATTTTGCAAATATTTCTGGAGTAATCTAGAAAAGAAATTATCACCATTGCTAACGAAAGTCTAAGATTATTTTAATGTTTTTACCTTTCATGATCAAAAATATTTTTAATAAAAGAGGAAACGTATTTTGAATCAAATTTAAAACTCAAACATTTGTTTTTGTTTTTACTAATTTTTGTACAAAAAAAAAAAAAAAAAAAAAAAAAAAAAAAAAAAAAAAAAAACTCGAACAGCTCTTTTTTAAAAAAAAGAAAAAAAATAGTAATAATAATAACTATTTAATACGAAAGTTTGTTTTTAATAGAAAGAAATTTGAATTTCGTTTTAAGTTGTTTCTTTATGTTTAATAATTTTTTTTCAAAGAAAATCTAAACTTCTAAATTTAGTAGAAATTTGACAACATAAAAACGAAATCAACTGTTTTTTTGCTTTAATATAAATAAGATATTAAAAACATATTGAAAAGAAATTAAAATCTGAAAAAAAAGTTAACGATTAAGTTTTAAAATCAACTATTTTAAACTATTTTATTTTCGATAATAAATTTGTTAAAAATATTTCTAAAGTAGAATTTGTTTTTTAAGACAATGCATAGTTTTTGTGACCTTTGCATGGATGATTCGAATAAAATGGAAATATTTAATGTGTCATGGGATTTTAATCTGGTGATATAATATTTTTATACTTTGTAATGAAAATACTTAAGAAATTCATAATGATGAACTAGTATATTAGAACTTGTAATGTGTAACGTATCATAATTTACATTTTTTTTAAGGGACTCTCAACATTGAATTTGATTGTGGGCGCATTCTGTTTAAAAACAAAAATGAGTGATTTATAATGGACGTTTTTATTTAGACCGTTTAATTTGTATGGTTTTTTGGGTAGTATTAAAATCGCTTTTACGACACGTAATTTGATTCCAGAATTATCTGCTTATAGTTTTAACCAATCGTTTCCCAAAAATTACCTTCTAAATATTTTAAAAAGATGTCGCCATTTTTTAAAAAATTAGACCACAAACGCTTTTATTTTTGAGAAAGTGGGGATTTCCTCAATATTGCATTTTTTTCGTCCATTCTTATTATCAGAATAGAGGGTGCTGGATGAAAATAAACTTCAGAGGAATAATTATCCGGAGTTTTAAAAAATTAAACTATCGATATTTAAAAATGTTTATTTCATATTTATTATTTCACAACCATATGGCTATTTTTCGAACGCTCCGTTGTCCTATGAAATGATGCTTTTTTGCCAAAAATATGTTATTTTCCTAACTGCTGTGAGTTTGTTGCTGTATAATATCATCCTTTTGAAAAGCATATTTTAGAAGGCTTCTTCTTTATCATTATTATTTTAGTTGCATTTTCTTCACGTAATGTGAATCTTTTCATACCTTTGGCTTACATTCCATGTGAAAGTCAAATTCTTTATCTCACCAATGTTGCTATTCTTCAGATTTGATTAAAAGTTAATATAGCTGTGACATCATTCGCCGGACAAGAAGATAAAAGAAAATGAAGACTTCGTGAATTTACAAGAAAAGAAAGAAAGATGATTGAAGAAAGAAGGCATTTTGTGATTTGGCTACAACAGTGAAGATATTGAAATATCCTCCAGGCACTTTTCATGAAGAATGGATATCTCGGAATTCGGTAAGATATTTTTGTATTATATTTTTGTGCAATATTTTATACTTAAACCACAAACGCTGGATACTTCTTTAAACAAAAAGAGAGCAGTAAGACACTTATAATTTCTCCAAGAGGTCGTGGGTTCGATCCCTGCCGGGCGAAGACTCCCCGTGCAGTAAGCGGTGACTGATGCACATTGAATCTGTAGAGTCACAAATCCTCCATGTTCCTATTACAAATTATGTCTCTGGGGGTACTGATCCCTGAATTTCCTTGTCTTCTGGATTGGTTCAAAAATACAAGGTTACGGAGTTGAACATAGGTAGTCGTAAACCCAAAATTGTGTCGGCTGTTCAACGACGGTTATAAAAAATAAAGAAAAAAAATGAACAATATAGGATAACTTTTAATATAATCAAACACCAAGAATGTTTGAGAACAGTGAGCCGAAAAAAAAAAGGATATTTTGAAAAACTTTTGATCTATTGATCGGATCTTCACATTCTAGGACTCCATCTTAATGGTTCAAGGGGGTCACCTCAAATGTGCTAATTAATTAGTGCACACGATATTTTAAGTTACGAAATCAGACACAAAAACGTGCTTTCTCTGAACAAACATATCTTTTTTTTTTAATAATTTTTTTGGTGATGTTTACACTGATGTTTTTGTTACTAGATAGTAGTTATCAACGTTGGATTTCAGTAAAATAAGAACTTACGCTTAAATTTTGGAATCAATGAATTTGCGTATGAGAGGTTACAAAATTCCTAATTTCAGTCTTTAATGCGTATCTAAAAATATAAATCGATGGTAAATTTCAGCAGCGAAAATCAACTTATTTCTAAACAATTATCGTTGCCATCACATAGCTTAAAATTTTTTTGTTTTCACAGTCGAAAATAATTCCCTAACGATTATTTAAGTGCTCGTGAACATTAAGTTTGATCCCAGTTTGATGCTAACAAAGATATTTTTTAATTATTTATGAATGCTTGAATCGACAGTAGCTGAAAATTAAAAAAAATTTTATTTAATGCAATTTTAAGGCTTTTTAGTACCAAATTTAAAAACAGCATAACTACCGCTGTTTTTGCAGCTTATTTTTAACTTTGTCTTGAAATTGAGCTTTCCTTACTTGAATTATTGATTTTTTTTATTTAATTTTATTTAAATATATTTAATTTAATTTATTTTATTTAAATTTAATCAAATAATTTACTGATTAATTTATATTCAACCAAATCCATTCAAAAATTTGTTATTAAATTTAATAATATGTGCACTCTTGAATTATCCACTTGTAAGAATTAAATATTAAATGTTTTTATTACCAAATTTGAAGAAGAAAAAGAAGAAATTTCTGATGATTAAGGCTTGTTTTATCTATATTTTGCATAAAATTACTATTTAAGTAATATCTTAGCTTAAAATACGTGTTTTAAATGCATCAAAACCTATCCAATCAGATAGCATTTCAAATTTATTTTGATTTATTATTTTTTAAACAGATAAACAAAAACAAAAAAAAAAACTTTTGATATTATTTTTCATACTGAAGTACACTTAATCAAATAAATAGATATTTTTTAACAATATTTTAAAACAAATAAATAAAGTGATATTTTTTTCAGTGTAAATAATCTTTTAAGTTATAAGTAATCCTAATAACATAGCAATAAGAAATTCTTTTCTTCCGTTGAGAGTCTGTTCGTTACAAAATACATTTTATTTTTACCAGATTTTCCCATGACTCGATTTATGCTAAGCTACAAATTATAAATCGCTTGCTTATTTATTACAAAGTTTAACGTAGCATTTTATATGCAAGATTGTTTGGTAAAATGAAACTAATCCTTAAAATTTTAACGCCAATTGTGAGTTTTGGTGGATCTACCTCTCTGCCAGAGGTGACGCATGCGCTGTGAACGAATTTAAACATTCCTTTAGATTTAAAAATGCAGCAGTTCCCTCTTCGTTAAAGGGGTTCGTAAACGAGTTTTGTTCGGCGTTTTCCGATTGCCTATTTCTACGATATTTTAATGTTTTAAGCATTTAATAATATATTTGAAATATTATAAGGAAAATTTAAAAATTAGAACGGAAACTAAGGTTTCTATTAATTGATGTATTTAATTTTTGATGCAACTTAATTTATAATTCTACGAAATGAAATTTTTTGAACTTATTTTAAAACGTCTTTATTTATTTACCTAATTTTATTTTTATTACTTTTTTCTTCTTATCTTTGAAGTATGAGGAAAAAAAAAGCGAAAGTTAGAATGTTTTCTCATTTTTTCAGCATATAAGAACTTATTTGTTTTTTCATTTTTCAAGCAGAAAAATTAAACAAACTTATATGTTCTGTTTTATATTTTGTGCTTTTTATAAAACAAATGATAAAGTTAAGGGTAATATAAGAGTTCTGTGCTTTACAAATACAATGAAGGTTAAAAAATATATATATATAATCTAAGTTATAATTTTGTGAATGACAAATGAAATAAATTAATTTAACTTTCTAGCAAATTTATAATTGCTACAATTTTCCGTTTTCCTTAGGGAAGGGAGAAAATTGTTGCTTAATTTTTTGGCCTATGACAGATTATAGACAACAGATTAAGTTAAAAAAAAAAAAATTGACTAAAGAATGTCATAATAAAACTTGCTATTTTGAACGATTTTGTTTCTTTCTCAAATTAGTTTCTTTTTCAATTCAATTTAAATTAAATAAACAATGTAATTATTTGCAATTTTATTTAATTTTGTAGCAGCTGAATTTGCAACGATTTTTCGTCACGACATAGATAATTTTTATTGAACTGTACCGTAACTGAATTTTGTAGAGGAATAAAAAAATTTCAAGTTGTTAATGACTTCTCCCCATTTAGAGATTATTCTAAAAATAAATTATATTGAAATTAATTAATTTTAATTAATTTAATGATCTTTTAATTAATTTAATTTTTTTAAATTAAATTGTTTTTGATATTTTATAATTTTTAATTGCACCAAAGGCAACTTGTATATCAAGCGTTAATTTAATAATATAGCCTCTTAGTTTTAATTAATTTTTCTCTACGTCCAAAATTAACACTATGTATATTAATTTATTTATTTGAATTCTCTAGCTTAGTGAGAACAATTGTAAAAATGCTATTATTTCTAAGAATCCGACTTAAATTCATATTTTTATAGTTTATTGCGTCTCCCAATTCAACAATTTTTAAATTTGCAAAAAGTTTTCTTACTGGTTTTTTTCCCATGCTTTTTATAATTGATTTCATAACTTTTAATAATAATTTGCATAATTTTGTTTTAAAGTTGGAAATGTGTCTTAAATACGGGGAATCGGTCTGTTTTAAAACTATTTCGTTTGTTTTTAAATTTTTATTGAACCCGGCTCGCACCAACCACAGTGCTGACGTAAAATATCCTCAGTTGTAAACGGATCATGGGTTAGAGTTCCCTTGCTGTCAGGTTACCCGTGGAAGGTTTTCGCGGTTTTCCTCTCCATGTAACGAAATGCGGGTTAGCTCCCTCTAAGAGTCCTCCACGAAGGCAAATTTCTCCCAATACTTGATCCAGGAGTTTCTTTGTCTTCTAGATTGGGTTCAAAATCACAAGGCTACTGAGTTGAACATTGGTAGTCGTAAACTCAAAATTGGGTCGGCTGTTCAACGACGGTTATAAAATATTTGAAAAGTTTCTCAGTCGCTAAAATTAAGAATTGAAAATCATCTAGGTGGGTCAATGATCATCTAGATGGGAAAGTATCATTAAATTTGCTATTATTAAAAAAAAAAGTATAATAATTTTTAATTATTTAGGATTTGTGTTCTTGCTGGAGCATAGATATTACTTTGGGGGCCGAAAGAGCTAAGAAGAAGACCTTTTTAAACAGTTTTAGAGTAAGATAGGACGACCAAGTTTCTCTCAGGAGTTATGAATAGATTGATTTAATAATTTCAGCCAAGAACTATATTATTATTAGCTACTAAATCACAAAATTTTAAAAGATAAATTTTTATCAAGAATTTTTTTTTTTAAAAAAATCATCGCTGTATGGAATGCATCATTCCATGCAGCTTCTCAGATCTAAATTCTTTGCAAAAAAGGCACTTTTTCAGAAGTTTGGTAATAAGTAATTACTAAAAAAGTTACTTTTACCCAAATATATTGATTTTTAAAACGCAATCATTATGAATATGGTCTTATAAACTAATTTTAATAGTTAATTAATAGTAATATAAAAGAATTAGTGGGCAATATAGCTAACTTTTACTTTTAAAAGGTTAAGAAACATGTAAACAACGAGATGTACCAGAAAGACAAAGTGAGTAATACTACCCGTTTGTCGGTGGTCTTAAAAAACTTTTTACAACATTACCTCTATTAGTTTACCTTATCTATACTAATATAGGCATAATATAATTCAGATACCTATTACTCAATACCAGTAATACCTATAATCAAAATTAAACTAAGCGTTACTGGCGTCTAATTTGAGGAATTTTTACAGTCCCCAAAATTAGAATAGTACCAATAAGGATCATAGCTTTGTGACTTTGCAATGATTCAAAATAATAATAATAGTTATAATAATAATATTTTCAAAGTAATCAGTTAAAACTCAGTTGAAAGTCTCTTACTGCCTGTTGAGTAATAAATAATATTTTGATAAAAAATAAATACATAAATATTTTTCTGGTGCTTTTATTCTAAAATGACAAAACAACGACATAGAACTAAAATACAGTTGCAGTTATAAGTCTAGTGTTATTCTTGTGTGCCCGAACATATAACGAAATCGATTATCCCCATTTCAAAATCATTGCGTGATTCGAAACGATCCTGATTTTTTTTAAAATCAAATTAAATATGAAACGTTTAAAATATATAAATTGAAGTGTGATTGCTAAATGAAGAGTGATGATGAAACTAAGTATTCCTAATTACGAAATCATTTTACAAATTGGGAATCATAAAGATTCTTCTGTATTTAAGTTGTATTTCCGGATGTCGTTCATCTTTGTAAGCTTTGTTTACTTTGTATACCTCCTCCTCCCCCCTCTGCACCTGGAAATGATTAAACGATTATCGACAATTATCTAACGGTCCCTTTCGATTTTTGTCTCACCATCTTAGCTTCGAATGAAATTGGAGGTGTATGTTTTCGCAACAATTTGTAAAGTACGATTTTTTTTTTCTCCTCTAATTTATCTAGTTTTTCGGTTTTCCTTTTTAAATAATTTACCGGATGTCAAAACCATTCATTTATATTTTTGATCTTTTAATAAGCCAGCTCTTTATGTAGATGAAAACGGAAATAATTAAGAGAAGATAGAAATAGTTTAAAAAATGTTGGTTTGGGCCCAGTATGGGTATTTGAAGTTTGCTAAGAATATTTTAGTCCAATTTAATTGCCCCTTCCAACTGAAAGTCTCATTAAATATAAATGTATCTTAAATATGAATGATTTCGAAAAATGATGGAATAAAAAAATTCATTATTTTAAAATTGAAATTCCGTAAGAAAAATATAATGTATATTGAAATATATACGCACTAAAAACAGTTGCCTATTTACATAGACAATTTTAAAAACAGAAATATTTTAGAAAAGAACAAAAATAAATGTTGGATTGGATGTTTCTAAATTTTATCTATTTTTCATTTTTAAAGAAAATAAAAGTTGTCGAGTTTTAATAATTAATTAAACAGACCTGAGTAAATGAAGCAACAAAGGAATTTGATTTCAAAATCTAAAATTTCACTAAAAAAATTTCAAATATTTGAAAAAGTTGCTTTTGAATCAAAATCTCACGATACTGAAAAAAAAGAAGAAAAAAAAAATAGATGTTACCAAAGGGAAATATCAAGGAAATATGTAAAATACTGTAGTATTTGTTTTGAGAATATTGATTTGAAGCGATTTTAAAGCCGCATTTTCAAGTGCGTGCTTAACAGAATGACTTTTTTAAATTGTTAAAATAAATCCCGTTATTTAATGAAATTGTTCTTTAGTCAATCTGAATGCAATCAGGAAAAACTAGGCAATAAATGTTCTTATGTAGCATGCTATATATAAATGTTCAGATTATGAAGATTGAATATATAAGATATAGAGTTGTTTGATTTGTTTATAGAATAAATAATAATCATATAAATAAAAATAATTTAAAAAAAACGCCAATTTGGTTTTATAAATAACTTGAAATGTACAATAGTAAGATAAAAAAAATTACTTAATAATTCGGAGTTTTCTTTGACCGCGACTCTAAATAATCTTTTTGGTGAAACTTCCGTCTTTTATATAAGATATTTCTTTTTATTTAAGTAACAGTTTATTCATTTTTTTAATATTTCAAAACAACTTTGAAATTTGACTCTTAAAAACTTTATTGGCTTCCTACTTATAATGAAAAAAAAAAATTCTTTTTTCCTTTTCAATTATGAAGTTACTTAAACTTTTTATTGTCAAGTACACGTTACTAAACACTTAAAAAATTTTATTATTCAATTTAAAAATTCTCAAAAAGCGAGTTGGTAGGGCATACGAAACTTAGTACAATCGCTCGAATAGTTTTCGCATACAATCGGTCGAATAGTTTTCGAGAAATTAAAATATAAAAATATTTTAATGCTCAGAAACAATTTAATCAATAGCGTACAAATTTCGGATTTTTCATTTAAAATTTAATAGCTTAAGATTATGTAAAAATTTCTGAATCTTAAAACTCGAAAAAAATTTTTTAGTAAAAAAATAATATATATTTACTGTTAATGAGTTTTTGGCATTAATTTATGTTGTATAAATCAGTGTTAAAAATGTTTGCTAATATGTTTTTATTTCGTTTCAATAGTTGTCCAAAAATTAAATTTAGCACTAAAGGGCTCCCTTTTCTTTGGGGATTTGACCATATCTTTGAGATTGCGTATCTTAATTGCGTTTATATAGCATTTACATTTAAAGGGTATGAATTTTGAATCCACTAACAGAAAAAGATACATTTAATGGCTTTATAATTAATTTATTTACGAAAAATAACGTTTTTAATCTAATTTTTTTAAATTGCCTGTAGAAATTAGTTGTCGTAACATGGGCTAAATAAATTCATTTACATATTCAAACAATTACATCTTAGTAAATGTGACCATTTGCCTAGAATCAAAATTTAGACCTTTTTTTTAAAAAAAAAAAATAATAATGTTGGGTAATAAGTCATTAAATTGTTTCTAAATATTCTTATGTTTAAATTTTTACTTACTAAAAACTCACTAATTATAAAAAGAAAAATTTCTAGAGTGATTATTAGATATTTTAAGTTCACTAATAATTTGTCATCAGTTTTGAAAAGCAATTTTTTGATTGCTCTATGGTTTTGAATGTGGTACCCAGATAAACAAGGAAGCTAGCCCTAAATATCTGTCCAAATTAAACAATATGCACCATATTACATCTACGCACAGTTTAGTTAAAATAATTTTAAAAAAAAATTTCCAAAAATTTATATATGTTTTGAAAGACCTGTCTAATGACTTCAAACTCGATACCTTTATTTGTCCCCTGAGGGTGGGACCTAGTTTGGGGGAGCTTTATAAAAATATATTGCAAAATTTAAAAAAAAAAAAAAAATCAAATAAGTTTATTTTTATTTTTTGATCTAACATTTCTTTGCATTTCTCAAGATATCTTTCATTTTAACGATGTTCACAATATATATTAAATACACATAAATTTAGCAAATTTTAAGATCAATAAAAAGTAATACATTTTTTTTAATTGCTTGATGTATTTTATCGAAAGTATTTTATGCACCGCAAATTTTTTATCTGTATATGAATTTTTAAACTTGCAGATTTTAACTCGTTGAAATGTAAACATAAACTTTAAAAAAAAAATGGCACTTTTAATTTTTTACAAAATGAAGTTTTTAATAGATAATCTTTACTTACTCTTATGAAAACTGATTATTTCTGCGTCTTAAAATGTTAAAAATGTTCGAAATTACCTCGCAGCTGCCCGTTGTAGCCAGAGGGGTGTGAAGTTAATGCTCTACAATTATACGATTTACGGTATAATTGTGCTAATGTGGTCAACATTACGCACAAGCCACTACTGAGGATCGAACCTCAGCATCTCAATGCTCAGTGCGTTTTACCTCTGAACCATCATTGTTTATTTCTAAAGGCTCATTGCTCATATTTTTTTAGTTGATCATATTTTTTAGATTAGACCTTTCAAATTCGTGGTTCAATTCAAAAATATCCTTAAAATATAGACTAACTACAGTCTTCCAATTTGTTAGTATTATGAGGTAGCGAAAGTTTTGCATTTGACATCTACATTCAATTGTAAATTATTAATGGTAACATTTTATTCAATACAGAATATATTCATGTAGACCCTCATTCAAATGGATGCTATTACTGTATAGCTCTTATTTGTAAGCTGTTACTTTTTTATTTATTTATAAGTATGTACGAAAATGCTGAACTAATCTTTTTTGATAAAACCTTTTGTTTTTTTTTTTTGTTATTAAATTTTTTAAAAAAATATTGAAGTATAGATATTATCTTTGCGATTACTCTCTTAGCTATTTTATAGAAACATAGAATATGATGCATCAGAAATTTTCTTTTTAACATTTAATTTAAGTATAAATTATTAAGTTCTTTAAATGCAGGGGTGGCAAGTTTCTTTTACAGAGAAAAAATAGTAAGATATATACATAATAGGCTTTAAAATTCTGTGTAAACGTAAAATAATTAATATGGAAATAGACACTGTTTTAAAAAAACAAAAGTGAAAAACTTGAAACTTTTTGGGACTGTATTAAATTTGATTTGCTTAAATTTAAACTATTCTTATAATATTTATTGCTAAACAATGGTCATTTAACAATGGTATTGGTCATTTTTAGTTTCCCCCATTTCTTCCAGATTCTTTTCTGTTGTCGTATTTCTTCCGGTGTTTTAGTTTCTTCCGATTTTTTTTCCAGTTTCTTCCTAACTAAATTCCAACTCCGATTTACGATAATATTTGAAAAGAATACAGAAAAGTACCCTTCTATCGTACTTTGATGTTCACTCGTTTCTCCATTTTTAACATGCATGAACTGAACAGATTTCGTTCTACCAATTTTAAAAATATATGATAAAAAGGAAAGAACATCTTGTCACTTGCTCTATAACTTCCGTCATCAACGGAAGGAACTAAAATTTTCTCTTTGATAAAAAAAAAAAAAAATCTTTTCACCCCCAATCGTGGGAGCCCGTGGTTTCTTTTCCTAGGTTCCAAAGAAAAAAAAACGACCTTCAAAACCCTGAGACTAAGCCTTTCACTTTCTTACAATACCCCCCCCCTTCCCCTAACTAGGAAGTACAAATCACTAGCAATAGTTTACAGACTAGGGGGAATACTTATAAGAGGGTAAAAAGGGGAATTATATATAAAAAAAAAATTCCCTATCGTACCTGGAAGACTTCTTAAAAGAACTTTTCAAGGGTATTCTCACGTGTTTGAAGCACGTGACATCACCTTCACTTCACATTCATTACGTCATATACCCCTTTTCCTCAATACTTGTTGTCTTTCTACACCGGAGAAACAGTTTTTTTTTTTTAAGGAGAAAAAAGGGGAAAGGGGAGAGAAGACCTGTTAGAGTATCTCCCTCACCCCCCTTTGTTTCTCACTTAATTACGTAAGAGGGGGGGGGAGATGTTGACTTTATTAAGAGTAAATTAGCGTATGAATAACAAAGAGGACGAAACTGGCGACATGATCAACAGGATGGGACAAAACGACTTGAATTGCGCCACAGATTTTATTCTATTTATCACAATGTGGACGTTCTTTGGCGATAATTTTTTTGTTACGTAAATTTTTGTTTCGAAATTTTTTTTATTTTTATTATTATTTCTTATGACTAAACCAATTGTTAATTTCTCCTCAGTAAATTCCCGGTACCTTATCTTCTAAATTATGAATACTTGAAAAAAAAATTTATATTTAAATAGAAAAAAAAAAAACTTTTTAGTGCCTGATTTCGTAACTCAGATTATCGTCGACTCTATTAGATAAGCTGTTTATCTTAGTATATATATCTTAGTATAATAAGTCTGATATTTAAGTCGAAAGTTGTTGAGAGTGTAACGTTTTCTTTTTTACTCAATGAAGGTTAATTTAGAGAAACTACATTTTTTGTGTGTCAGATTTCGAACGTTCATTGTGCATGTACGTCTACGTTTTTGTGTCAAAATTCGTTACTTAACAAAATCAATCCATCGTTCAAAAGCTATACATTGCTTTTTCTTTTGCTTACTGTATGGTTAAGTAGGATTTTGTATGTGATTTCATAGCTGAAAATATCGTCTGCTCCAATTTGTTAGCTGTATATGATTACGTAAACATGCTATCTTTAGATTCTTTCTGACGCTATTTTTTATCCCAAATATGATTACGTAAGAATGCTATCTTTAGGCTCGGAATGCTGTCTTTTATCCGAAATATGATTACGTAAAAATGCTATCTTTAGGTTCTGAATGCTATCTTTTGTATCTGAAATGCTATCTTTTGTTTTTCACACTGTACGTTAATTCAAAAAGCCTGCATATTTTGCTTCTGATTAAGTAAGTTCAGTTATCGTCTCGTCTATTTGATGAACTAAAATACATCTTCGCGCATATAATTCTGATATTTATGGTCAAAAGTTATTTTTAGGAAGTAACGCATTATTTATTTCTTTATTATTATTTTAAAATTCTTACATTTTTACACTTCGTGAACACAAACTAAAATATTTTTCGATATTAAGAAAATGTTATTTTTTTGTCTTGAAGCGACACATTTTATGTACTAAATTACCTTTCTACCATAACACGCATTATTTTTCCACATTATAGTTTACCCCCAATATCGTTCATTTTTTTATAATGATTCGTAATTTATATAAAAAAGATAATAATAATGATAAAACTAATGCGGTTATTTAACCGCATTATTTTTTCCTATTATAATATATTATTTCCCCTATTTTCCCCCTAATATCATTGATTTTTTTGCCTTCAATTTTATTCACTCAATTAATTTACTAAAAATTTATTTAAGATTACTGTTTAAAACACTTATGACATTATTCGTAATTTATATTAATAAAAACAATAATGATAAAACTAACATTGTTAAATCTACTTAAATGTATGCAGCTGAATATGATTTCTTTTTCCATCTTTCTTATAACATATGTACTAGATACTTGATTTCAAAATAATGCAAGAATTTTCTTCTTTTTTTTTTTATCAAAATTATTTTCATGTGAAAGCGAACATACTGTGAGTAGAGTGCCGTTAGCAACCATTTTTCCCCTCGAAAAAAGGAAAAAGAAAAAAAAAAATTAGAAAAATTTCTTCTCTGAATCCCTCAACCCATCCAATTTATACTGCAGATCGGGAAGAGAAGAGATCTTCCCTCTACCCCCCTTTTTCCATCCCTTTTCTAACCCAATTTCTTTCTGGAGAAATCGAATTTCGGAAATTGTGCGCTTTATAGAAGATTGACGTTTTGCTTCTCTTCTCAACATAGAAATGTATTTCCTTGCAATGGAATACAAGTTTGATAATAATGCTTAAAAAAATATATATATACATTGAATTTCGTTAGCGCACGAATTTTCAAACGAAAAATTGCAGTATATGTATATTTTTTTAATCAAAATACTAATTTGAAATTTTTTTTTTAAAGAAAAATGAGCCGTGTCATAGAATGTGCATTATTATTTTATTCTGTTTTTTTTTTATTAGTATTTTTTCGTTATTTGTCAATTGTTTAACACTTAGTCATATTTCAAAAAATGTAAGAGAATATTCCTTTCAATTTCTTTATTCATTGTTAAAATGCATCTCGTGCGATTTCAATCGAATGCATTGAGTTCATAACTATCATTATTTTATAAAAACAGCTGGACTGGTTTTCTTTTTTTCTTTTTTTTTTCTAAAAGAGTTTAAATTCTACACAATGAGGAATTTTGAACTGTGTTTAAAAATATACATTTTCTTCAAATTTATGTGTAAAAAATTTAGAGTTGACTTGCTCTGCTTATCATTTAAAAATACCCTGAAAATAAATTCTACATGTTGGAAAATGTGTTAAATAATATATATATTTTTCAAATTGAGTGTGTGTAAATTCCAAGTTTACTTGCATAGTTTATTGTTTAAAAATATCTTAAAGACAAATTCTACATATTGGAAAATGTGTTAAATAATATATATATTTTTTTTCAAATTGAAAGTTGACATACTCAGTTTATCATTTAAAAATACATCAAAGATAAATTTTACTTATGAAAATTTTATTTAAAAAAAAAAAATACTCAAAATTTTGGTTGATGCTCAAAGATGACGCAATTTATTTATCCTTTAAAATAATACGTAATACAAATATTTAAAAGACGAATTCTACATAATCAGAGCTGCATCTAAAAGATTTATTTTCTTCAAATTTGTGTGTAAAAATTTAAAAATAATTTGCTTAATTTTTCCTTAAAAATAGTTTATTTAAAAAATAAAACTAAATAAACTGAAACAGTAGATTGTAAAGATATTTACAATAAAAATTATTTTGCTAATGTATGGGTTTTTAATGTTCTCATAGAAAATACTTAAATTTATCATTTTTTTAAAAATTTTATTTTGGGAAATGTGAAATTCTAGTTTAATATTTTATATAAAATTTAAATTACTTTTTTGGTGGTTTCTTATTGGTGGTTTTGTAAATTAAACTTTAAAAACTTTTATGTAAAATTCAAAAGTGATCTAGTTGAATAAATAAAAAAATTTGAGATTTTTGGAATTCTTTCTTTATTCATGGTGTTTAAACAGTTCAAAGTTAAGTATTTGATTATGTAAATCATTATATAAATAGTGAGCTGTAAATTATTAATACAATAATGTGTAAAATCCGTATGCGAAAAAAAAAAGTTTAATCTATTCACAAATGTTTCTGTTTTAAATATCCAGCACGAATATTTCTAATTTAAAAAATTGAACAATTTATGATATAATTTATCTCTTAAAAATTGATATTTAAATGTCTTAATACATCAATTCTTAAGAGATTCTTAATATTAAGAATATAAATTTTTAAATAATATAATCTTTACTTTTTGATTACTATCCCAAATTATTTAATTAAAGTCACTTTTGCATGTAAATATAATTGCATAACCCTTTCGATCAGAATTGAACACGCCGCAGTCATGTGACCAAGAGGGAGAATAGAATGTTTTTGTCTGCTTTGTTTATAAGTTGGGCGAGTTCAATTTTAAACTCTCTCTCTCTCTCTGACGTAAGGATACTACTTTTTTTTTTTTTTTTTTTTTTTTTTTTGCTTCCATTTAAAAATTGATAAGAGTCAAATTATTTTGTATTACTTTCAAACAACAATTAGCTTTTATTTGTAGCAATGTTGCTCTTTTTTTTTTCTTTTTCCTAATCGTTTGAATAAAACATTTTATCTCTTTTCTTAAATACCTAGAAATTAGTTACAATTAAGTTACATCACTTTACAATGAATGTATTTTAAGAAAATTTTGTACAGGTTTTTAGTTTGAATGAAGTTGACAGTTTAAATGCAGTTGTTAGCTCTTTTTTTTATCTAGTTATTTAAGTAAATGTTGATTTTATTCAGTCTGTATTATGCTCTGTCTGTATTATTTAATTGTATTAAGCTTGTGAAAATGTATAGGGAAGGGGATATAAATTTAATATATTGGGTAGGAAAAACTGGACTAACTTTCATTAATTTAAAAAAAAAAAAAAAGAAGAAAAAAAACATTTAACGTAACATTTAGGAGTTTTTTTTAAAAACCTTGTTGATAAAAACACAGGATCTTCTTGTAATGTGTGTTTAGAAACAACTATAATTGTGCAAATCATTTTCACTTGGTTCAAAAAATAATACACGCTAATGTTTAGCAACGAAATCTTATTTTATAAAAGGGATAATAATCAATAACTTAATGATTTAGATGTAATCGATGTGTATTTATTTTTAAAACTTGCTCCGCATTAAATTTTTTTTACATTATAGGATTATTCATTCAATTATTAAGCATTATTAATAATTGTTAAAGAATAATGATTATAATAACTCCATTCACTCCGAATAATGGTAATCTTTTAATGTAATGTAAAGATTTTCTTGTTTCAACTATGATTCAAAATTCCGTTTGTGTATAAATAATAAACAATGTTCAAAGTTTAAAAAAATGGCACTAATAATTATTTTGACAATAAACGAATGTAATTTTTTTTTAAAAAATAAGAGGAAGAAAGGACATTTTTAAGCTTGCTTTTTCAGTAAAATCGCCATCATAAGTATGTACTTAGCGGAATTACTTATATAAGCAAATTTATAAATTTATTTTTGTAACCAATTAATTATTCTGCATTGACCTTAAATCAATTAATTCTTCTACGTAATGTTGAAAGTGAAATTGTCAAATAATTAGCATAATATATTGCAAATGCTTTATAATAAACTTTGCTCATTAGTTTCATGAAAACATTGCAGCGGGTTCTTTTTGATTATTATTTTTCTTCGAATGATGTTAAAGCACTGAAATAAGTGAGTTCAGTTGATAATTGTTGAAATTACTTGATATTTCAGACCTCAAACAACTTAGTACATTTTAATGTATTAAGAAGATTTTAGTTTTTTAATTAGATTGAAACAAATAACGATTTTTTTTTAAATATATTTAATTTTTTTTTTTCAAAAACTTTTGATAATCAAGTATTGTTAACCATATAAATAAATACTTACATTTTAAGTTAACGTATTTATGTGTTGAATTCTATGTGTATGTATTCATATTTGGTTTTTGAGTGATGTTATTTGGAATGTTTATAATATATAATATTTAATTAAATCATTTTCCTCATTACTAAGAGGGATGTGAAAACAAAATCTGATGCTACTTTTTTCTGAAAATGAAGTACCGTATAATCATCAACGATTCAAATCGAGATTTATATCACTTGTTACATCACATATGCCGTAAATTATTAACACTAGAAAGACTGAAACTTAGTTTATACCTATATTGCCCAAAAGCAGTCAAAATGGCTGGATTGTGAAAGAATTACTAATGTGCAACAAAATTTGTTTAAAATTAGTTTTTAATATTTTTTTAAATATTATTTACAGTTATATAACAAGTTATTGGTAAATATTAACAATAAAAAAAATTATATGTTGTACAAAATGTTACGAAATTCTACGAAATTGTGTCATTAAATACATCATTGTTTTTCTAAATGAAATTAAAAAGCAGTCAAAATTACTTCCTTGGGCAATCTAGTGTTTTACAAAAAAAAAAAAAAAACAAAAACAAAAAAACAATGATTAAGTAAATTTTTGATTGAATTCATTTCATTATTTGTTATTATATACAAATACTCGATATTTGAAGTCAGTAACTTAGTTCGAATAAAAATAAAATAAAAATACTTGATTTAAATAATAATAAAAACTATAATATAATAAGAAATTTCGAAAATCATGGTTTTATTAAACTTTACGTGTACTACTGTAAGGAAAATAAACTTTCGTAAAAATCTTATTGAATAAGACGTCATTGTTGTTCGGTTGAATTGATATCCACCCCCGCTCTCATTAAAACCTTCCGCGATTTCCATTTCATTATCGGTTAATTCTTTATTAAAATGAAATAAAACGTCTTAGCACTCTGTTACAGCGCTGAGCAATTATTGCGTTTCGTAAATTATGACGATTAGTGAGGAAAAATGGAAAAGGAATCGCGATTCGCCCAGTACGAAACCTATTTCCTCTCTTTCACCAAAAGTTGTTCTATTCGAATGAGAGAGAACTTTACCTTCCCTAATTGCATCCTGCTCAGTACCAATGCTCTCGGGACATCATTAGAAGAAAAAAAAGAAGAGAGAAAGAAAGATTAAAAAGTCGATATTCATCATCTTTTTCTAGCGGATAAACAGATGGAAGAGAAGCTTCTCGCTCTTCCCCACAGAGGGCGCTACAGAATCATCAGTACAAAATACGGAGAGCTTCACGGGAGCCATTGAAGTGGGATGAACGAAAAAGTAAAAAAAGGAGGGAGAGAGAAATTTTCTATTTAAAAATGTTCCCACCTTCCCGCGAATTTAGGTCGCGGGGGTGTGAAAAGAATCTGGAATTCATTCTAAGAACGTGTGTGTTCTTATTTGTTTAATTATCATTCGGTGTACCGAGATTAATTTTTCTTTCTTTCTTTCTATTTCTCCCCACCGCTCTCCGAGGTTTGCTTATAAATATTTCATTTTTGTGAGTATGTTAATCACATAAAAGTGTCTTTCTTTAATTAGTTAATGAGCTTAAATGCATCTCTCGCGGCTCTTTTTTTTAATTACATCTCATAGAGGGATTTAACACTGTCAAGGTCAAGGTTAACAACATGGAAACTATGTTATTTCAATGGTGTTCATAGAAAAAAAAAAACTAAAAAAAAAGAAAAAAGAGGAAGTGAAAGAAAATACACGCAAAAAAAAAGTATGCGAATGTTATTTCGACTGTAATTAATACAAATTTGTGAGATATAGTTTAAAATTGTGCATTTTTGCAAGCTCAATTCTACATACGGATGCTGGTTCTGTTATGCAGTATTACTATGATTAAGGCTTTTGGAAAAATATTATTTGTATACTACTAGGTTTAATGCGATCAATTGTAGAATTATTACTCGCTAATTACTAGGTTAAACGTCATCAATTGTATCTGTTACGCTGCGTTACTATAACCAACGTGTTAGGAGAACTATTACTCGTACTTAACTGGGTTTAAGGTGATCAATTGTAGGAGGCCTGTTACTCACTAACTAATGGGTTAAAAGTGATCAATTGTAGATGAACTATAACACACTAATTACTTTGATAGGCAAAATTAATCGTAAAAATATTTGCTTTCTTATATCTTTATTATTTTTTTTTAAAAAGTGTAAATTGCGTCATGTTAATAATAAGTGGAGTATGTTGACGTGCTGTTAATAATACGTGATGTAAACACAAAAGTAATTAAGTTAAATTTTTTTAACTTTCAAATTTAATTTTTTGCAGCCCAAGTAAAAACTTATCCCTTTTTTTTTTTTTTTTTTAAGGACTGAAAAAACGTGAAAAAATGACATAGTTTCTTACGAAATGGGTATTTAAATACCTTTTTACTCAAAAATTTTGAATGTTTTTGGTTTACATTTTTCAAATAAGAAAATTATAATACAGTTTTTATCAGTTTCTCTATTATTAAAATATATTTACATTACCATCTTAAATAAAATAATGTAATAATTTTATGATTTAAAATTATTTTGTATATGATATAAAAAGATCTGCTTAAAAATAGGAAAATAATAATATATGATGTATGCGTTAAAATTTAATAATAACAAAATTTCATACATCAGCTTAAAATTTTGATAATTCTAATTATCTTTTTAAGTTAATATTTGTTTCATACATCAGCGTAGTTTTCATACATCAGCGTAAAAATTTGATAATTCTAATTATCTTTTTAAGTTAATATTTGTTTCATACATCAGCGTAGTTTTCATACATCAGCGTAAAAATTTGATAATTCTAATTATCTTTTTAAGTTAATATTTGTTTCATACATCAGCGTAGTTTTCATACATCAGCGTAAAAATTTGATAATTCTAATTATCTTTTTAAGTTAATATTTGTTTCATACATCAGCGTAGTTTTCATACATCAGCGTAAAAATTTGATAATTCTAATTATCTTTTTAAGTTAATATTTGTTTCGTACATCAGCGTAGTTTTCATACATCAGCGTAAAAATTTGATAATTCTAATTATCTTTTTAAGTTAATATTTGTTATTATGCAACAAAGCTTTATGAGCCAACTAGTTTATCATTTATTTATTTTTCTTTGTTCTTATTTTCTGTAGCATTCCATTTTTATTACGAATCTTTGTCACATTGGCATCTAAATGATGTTTCGTGTGTTTAAAAAGTATTTTCGAGTTTAGTCACAATGTTTCGATTCCGATTCAAAATAATTGTAGTGAAAATCATGAAAATTAAGAAGCAATTTAAAATAAAGAAAGAGAGAGAGAATGCGAGATTTAGCACTAATCAGTAAACTAATCAGTTTCTTGAATTCTTTTTACATCATAAGTTTTTTCGCCTTTATTTTTGATCAAAAACATAAAATAATAATAATAATAAATAAATAATAAAAACCTAGATGTATTTTTTCCAGAGATACGTTAGAAAATAAAATGAAAAATATTGGGAAAAAAAATTAGTTATGATTTAAATTGTGTAATGTTATTTAATTTCAATTGTGTGCTTAACATTATGAATAAGCTAATTATTTGTCTTGTTTTCAGGTGATTTTAAATTCTCGAAAGAGTATGACGTCAAACTTTTGAAAGCCAATCACGGAGACGCAATGGAAAATGCGGTGTTCATTGTTTTGGTTGTGTTATAATGAAAAAAGTGAAAAAGAGAAATATACCCTGGAAATGTAGAAAGAAAAACCAGTTTGATGGAAAGAAAAAAAGAATTTTAAAGGAAGATATGGAGAATAAAAAAAAAAACTGAGTTTAGAAACAAATGATAAGAAATTAAAACAAGTTGAAATCTTTATACAAGCAGAAGATTTTTAGAATGAGAAATTAAGACAAGAAAACAAGCAAAAATCTTTGTGTGACCAAAAAAAATTTCATATGAGAAATTAAAACGAGGAAAAATAATTGTGTGACCAGAAAAAATTTAACGTGAGAAATTAAAATAAGGAAAAATATTTGTGTACTCAAAAGAATTTCCAAATGAGAAATAAAAAATAAGGAAAAATATTTGTGTACTCAAAATAATTTCCAAATGAGAAATTGAAAACAAGGAAAAATATTTGTGTACTCAAAATAATTTCCAAAGGAGAAATTAAAAACAAGGAAAAATGTTTGTGTACTCAAAAGAATTTCCAAAGGAGAAATTAAAAACAAGGAAAAATATTTGTGTACTCAAAAGAATTTCCAAAGGAGAAATTAAAACAAGTAAAAACTTCTGTGTAATCAGAAAAAGAATAAATAAATAATGGCATAAGTAAGATTCCCAATTTACAGTAAACACTTAAGAACGAGGAAGTTAAATAATACCACTTGGTTTCATGAAGAATATATTCTCAATTTATTCCGATGAGTTTTTATTTTTTTTCAATTTATCGAAATTCATATGTACCCTATTAGAAAATTCTTTGCTGTATACACATTTTACCAACAATTCAACTCATTTCGAAAGATATTTGAAATTGAAGGAATACCGAGTCATTTGCTAAAGAAAACACGAGTTGTCATATTTTCACTAACATCAGCGCAACCCAGAATTAAATGAAGCGCCATCGTGTTTGAAATTAGCGTAGAAAGAGAAGGATGATGATTGGTTAATGAGAAAAACTTGGCGAACATGATCAAGAGCAGCCATTTTCGTCCACGTAAAAAAAACAAGTTAATTTGGCCGAATGAAATTATGTTTTTCTAGTGCATACTTACCAAGCTCTAATATTATTTTATTGACATACTTCGTATGGTTGGTTACATTTTGTGTGTGTGTCCGTGTTTTCGAATATTTTTTGGTGAATCGTATATATGGGATTGTTTTTGTTACATTTGGACTACCCTAAAAGTTTGGATTATCTAGTTGGACGTTTCAAGTAAAATGTAAGTTTTGAAAATATTTTAGATATTTGTTCATTATCATTTGTTATAAAACTGCATTTAGTATGACTTATATTGTTGACATATGAAGTTATGAATTTGAAAGTGTATTTAAGTAAGGCAGAGGTATATACTGTCTTTTATAATCCTTATAAATTTCTAAGTTCATAAATCTGTTTATTTTTTAATGTCATTTAAAAGACTTCCATGCTCTTATTTTTGATATCCTGCAAAATAATGATTTTTGCCATTTTTTATGCATGTTAAAAATTCTGGTGTTTAAAAATTTTAATTTTTTTCCCCTTATAATATGAAATCTGTTACTAAGACATTTTCAAATTCTTATATATTTTATTATTTTTGCCTGTTTACTTATTAAAAATTATGAATTTTTGTTGATTAACATAAATTATTTAACCTTTATTAAAACTGCATAGAGAATAATAAATATCACTAGAAATAAATATAAACATACCTTTATTTTCGAGGGATATTTGTTTTAAAAATAGGACATTCTGACATTTGCTATAAAAGTAAGTAAAATTAGATGTAGTAAAAGTAATATACTTCTAAAATATATATGCATGATAGATATTTCTTTTCACTTAAGTTTTGCATTTCCACCATTGTTTTGAGTGTGTTAGTGTTTTTAAAAATATTTTTATTCTTTTTTTACTAGAGTAAATTGTTTTATTAGTGTTTTTTTAAAAATATTTCCTAGTGTTGTTTTTTACTAGAGTATAATGTTTTATTTTCATTTCTAATTTAAAGTTAGGTGCTAATAAATAAAATAAAAACAATATTATTATTTTTTTCTTTCAATTTTGATCGAATTTCTTAACTGTATATTTTTTACGCATTGTTAAAACAAAAAACTACGAAAAACTAGATTGTAACTTAAGAAATATCACTGAAATTTAATAAAAAAATCAGTGTTTTTTTATTGTTATTAAACATTGAACCGAATTGAATAATAGTTATATTTTTATTTAGTTATTGGTATTAAAAAAGATTTTTAAATGGTATCATTAGCTTGAAATTTTTATTGTTTATACTGATTATTGATAAATTCTTCGAAAAACTATGTTTATTTTTTATTTGTTTAATTAAAAAGTACAATGTAAAAAAATAATAAGACTGCTTTACAATTAAATATTGAAAAATATGAGTCCTTTATCCACATATAAATAAAACAAAAAGTTTTTAAATAGATTAGAAGTTCTGTAGTAGAAAATATATAAGAACTAATGATAAAAAAATATAAGCCTAGAGAGAAAAATGTATACACTTGAACATGAGTGTATTTTTCTTGTTTAGTATAATTAAAACTTAAAAATAGAAAAAAATATGTGCTGAATATATGCTAAAAATATGTAATAAGAGTATTTATTTATTCTTCAGTATAAATATATTTAGATACATTGTACTTAAAAACATAAAAAATAAATATGAACGGTATATTTTTATTGTTAAAAATGTATTTCGAAACATAATTCTAAAAGAGAAAAATAAATATTCATTTATACTGCTTTATTTTTAATGTTTTGTATAACTTTGTTTAGAAAAAAATATATTAGTGCATTTTTTTAAAATTTTTTTAATTTTATTTAGAAACATCTTTATCATAAATATTCATTAACATGAGTCTATGTATCTTTATTTGTAAGATAATGCTTAAAAATAGAATAATAAATAAAAAGCATTTTTATTGTATAATGTTACTTAACTCTATTTTGAAACATAATGCTTAAAAATGGAAGAATAAATAAAGGACATTTTTATTGTTTAATATTACTAACTCTATTTTGAAACATAATGCTTAATAATAGTAACATATACACCTATAAACATGAATGTTTTTTTTTTTTTTTATATTTAGTATAATGTTTTTTAAAAACATCACTTAAAAATTTAAAAAAAATAAATACTTAGTAAATATAAATGCATTTTTTTTTATTTTTGTTTACTATTACTGTATTTTGAAACTGAATTCCTAAAATAAATATTCAATATTCATATCTGTTCACTTTTTATTGTTATAAATAATAAAATTTTTTGTGTTAAAAGTAATATATACAACATTTATTATGCTAAGCCTTATGGGAACAGTTAAAATTATGCAAAAGTAACGATCATTTTGAATAATTATTTCTTTATGGAGTATTTCAAATTTTATTCTCGCATCGATTTATTATCTTTTAAAATTGATTCTATTAAATAATTATCTTGAAGTTGTGTAACAAAATATGATTGTGGTATTTTTTCACTATTGAAGAAAAACAAAAAGAGTGTATTAGACGCATACAAGCGAAATTTCACAGCATGGAATATTTTTTACTTGTTTTTGTTGTTGTTGGATATATAAATTGTTAAACAATGTTTTTTTTATTTACTTTTGTTAGATTGTCACAGGAATTAAAAACCTCTATTTACAGAAATCCCATAACCGTCATTATTTAGTACTGTAATAAAGAATTTAAACAGTAAACAAATCAATCCTGCGTAAAAAATATTTTTCTTATTATTATTTCCAATTCTCTCTATGTTTATGATATCAAAAAACTTTTTGTGAATTTGTATAAGCGTTTTTTTTTTTTTTGTTTTTCGTTAAACATAGTATTACTTTAAACAGTATCAATAGTATAAAAACTCGAACAACCTCTATTCCATTTATATTAAATTATTTGCATTCACTTCTTTTTTTTGCAATTTTTGAAACTTAAAATATACACTGTGTTTTATCGGTCGGTTTGTGTTTTTACTTTGATAAATATATTTATCTTGTTATTACTATATTTTTCTTGTTATTATTATTATTTTTTTCGTTTTTATTATCATTTTTCTCGTTACTACACGAATTATTTATTATTTACGTTAATGAAATTATCAATTATTAGATGCTTAAATGTTTGTTAAATGTGTTACTAACAATGCATTTAATATTGTTAATAATTATTGCAATTACTACAATAATCACAATGTAGTACTATGCATTTTGATTTAAGTGAAATCTACATAGGGGAACAAAATAAAAAAAATTATTTGCCACCTGATAAAATGAATTCAATACAAACATTATCATACGTTTTAAGTTTGTTATACCAATTTTATTACTGTAATTGAATCTCATGTGTCATCTATTAGCTATTAAAAATATTATTTGTTTTTAAACTTATGGTGTGTGTTTCAAACGTACATAAATACAAGTAAAATTACAAAAGTTCGTAAAATAATTATCCGTCTTGTGTTATTGTTATAGTCAGAAATAAATCAATCAAAACATAGTTTTAAAATAGCATTAGAACCTATATTCAATATTATATTCTATTCAATATTTTTGTTTAATGTGCAATAACATCTATATGGTGCACTAGTAATGTCAAAATTTTTAAAATCTCTTAAAATTTATTATTTCGCATTTTGTAGATTTATTATTTGACTAATATTATGTGTTTATATTTATGTGCATTTAAAATACATCATAATGTTCAAACAAATATTTTTATTAAATATAATTAGTTAATAATAAAAATATTGTCATAGACATTTCTTAAAATATTATATCACCTTAATTAAACCAAATTAGATCGCCATTAATAAATAAAAACATTTCAGTATTTATCTCAAAGAGTGCTGCTTTCAATGTGTTAATCTATGAAGAACAGTCTTAAAAATCGCAACACGTCCTGATCTTTTTTCAATAACGTATTGATTTAAAATTAGGCCTAATCAAGATGTTAATGACCGAAGAAAAAAAATATATAAACAAACAAATTAGGAGAGAGAGAAAAAAGTTCCTAACTTCTCTGTGATGTCGTTTCAAAAAGTTGCCAAGTTAACAAAACCACTCTTTGCGGCGTGTAGCGGGAAAAATAAGTTCAAAATTAAATAAATGAAGAAAAAAAATGACCGCGAAAACTTTTCTCCCTAATTATCTTCCAACGCTAATTAATAGAGGTTGGAGTACAATTTTAGCACTTCGAATTCAGAAAAGACTGTGAAAAAAAAAAAAAAAACTAAGTCAAAAGAGAGCAATTTTTTTGCGTTCTCCCCAATTTTTCCAAAAAGTTGCATTGGGCGCGCATTGTCTCTGCATACCGAGCGTAATTTGGCGCTTCAAGCCAATTCCCGAAAACCTTTCCTTAATAATGATAATCCATCAGCGTAAGTGCATCTATTCTGACGTCACGGCAACCATTTTTTCACTATTGGCCGCCCAAGGCAAAAACGCCTCATCGGTTGGTTGTTTTGTACGATTTGAGGCGGAGCGCTGAAGAGAGTGGCGCCAATCGGTGCGGTGGAATTCCGTGACAGCAATGATTGAAGGGCAACGAATTCTAAAAGAGGGAGTCCCAGTGGGGGTAGGAAAAGAGAGAGGGGAGCAGCTATGGTGAGCGAAGTCTTTTCTCTGACTACTAGACTATTCTTGGATGTGGTTGTGAGTAGAATTGTGCTTTATCTTAGCGCTGTGGATTGTGCTTTATTTTTCTTTTAAATGCGCCTGTAGTGTTGTTTATCTTACTGTGGTGTTCTCTCATTGTTTCGCCTACAACATTTAAAAATATAGATAAAATGACCGATTGATTTTGTTCATTTGACGTGCTTGACCATTGGAAATAGGCGTATGGAATGGATTCAAGAATCCTTTTTTTTTCCTGTGTGTTATTTTATTTTATTCATTTTTTTTTTACGGCACCATGTGGATTACGCAAAAGCGATGGTGTGAAAAAAATTGTTATTAAAAAAATTTAACAGGTGTGTATCGCTTACTCTTTAACAGTGGAGTTATTTGTGCGGTGTGACAACCAATCAACCGTTCTGTTCTATCCGACAAAAAAAAAGGAGGATTTTGAAAAGAAGAAAAACTACCTATAGTTATGTGGATAACATCGCCTGGCTATGTGTGAAACATTTTACAAAATTCAAACTATGTGTGGAGTAAAGGAAATGTTTAAACTACGCAGAGCGAGGTATGAAGTTCTTACTGTTTCATACAGTAGGTAGGAACTTCATACCATGCTCGGTGTGGTTTAAAAAATGCGTCAAGAGTTTTCACGTGTTAAAAATGAAAACAGAGAACGCCGGCCCACGTGTTCCGACACTTCAGCTCGCAACGACCCGGCGGAAAGTGCGACTGCTGCCGCATCGAATGAAGAAGGATCTCCGTACCCCAACTGTCGGCAATTCACGGAACACAGGTACATACTTTCTTTTATCACTTTCTTTGGCTTTTTCTGCATTTCTCTTTGCTTTGTATCCGACTGCTTCACTGGCATTCTCTTCATTAACATGCTTATTTGTTTTTCAAAATACCCTCCAAAAAGAAAGAAAATTAAGAGGGGTGGTGCGTGGAAAATACTACGCACTCCATGTGGTCGCGTGTTGTTAATTGAAAAGCGTGTACAATTTCTACGCTCATAAATTAACGTTCCAATTAACCTATGGGGGTGGAAGGGAAATTTTATGCGTCGTACGAAGACAGAAGATGTCCAATGAGATGGTGCTGCTCTTAATTAAAGGAAAGAGGGGGGTGGGGAATGATGGTACTCCTTTGGATCGATATGGAATGCGAAGCTTAAGACTTTGAGGGGTGGAGTTCCCCCTTTTTTTTCAAGGAGGAGGAGAGAAAAAAAACAGAGAAAGAGATTAGTGACGATGACGTCACGTTTAATTAGGGCTCCCTACTTTAAAGGTGAATTACAAATTACTGATTTTGAGAATTTTGTTTTTCTTTCCATGAGAACGCCACGTGATATTCATTGTAAATAATCCTTTACGTTCTAAAATTTTGTTGTATTCAGAAAATTATAAAGAAATTTTTTTTTTGGTAAATTATATTTTACTGTTACATAGTTTAGTTTTAATTGCATTTTTTAGAGGTGGAAAATTATGATTCGTTTCGTTTATTTGTTGTTTTTATTGCAAATGACAATCAATATTTGATAATTATTACTAGAAATATTAATAAAAAATAGATTATTATTATTTTTTTAATAAGCTTGTGATACCTAATTACGATACTTGTATTTAGCTATTTGCATAGGATTGATGTTCGTATATTCCCTCCTTTTAGTAATGTTTAACAGTAGTTAAGCATTGCTTAGTTCAAAGTAAAGGCATGCACTAATAGTTTATAGGCAATAATAATAAATGTTGAATAATTTTGAGCCAGATTTTTTTCTTCTTTCTTTTCTTCTTTTTTTTGGTCTGTATCGCTAGAGATTAATTTTTTTTAAATTAGAAAACCATATTATATCAAATAATTATAAGAATAATCTATATGCATTTAATTAAGAAATCATAATATTTTGAATAATTAGTATAATGTATGGGAATTAAACACTATATACATACCTGTAAAATTTAGTTGCGTTAAACTTTATTTATTTTATGATATGAATGCATCATTTAATTGGCTGCTTTTAAAAAGATTTGTCCCTATTTAATTGTAAATATAATTTTAAAATGTATCTTGTGTTATACATTGATCTATAATTTTAGTAAAAATGAGTTATTATAAATTTTTTTTCCGTCTTATTTTAAATACATTCTTAGAAATTATTTATTCCGTTCAAAATGAAAATAATAATTATTCACTAATACATATTGAAAGAAAGTTAATTTCTAACTGAAAAAACTTGAAGAAGGAGTTGATCTCTAAATGATCAATTTTGTTTGAAAAGCAAAAATCAAAATGAATTATTATGATTTCGAATCTTTACTCAACATATACTCGATTTTTTTTTTCTGGGTTTACCATTTCGAACGAATATCAAATATTGAATGGTTTGAATCGAGTCTTTACTGGAATATCTTTGAAAATAAATTTTTTAAAGATTTCAGTTAGTTTATTTTTTTCCGGAATTCTTTTGTCTTATCAAGTATTAAACGTTTTAAAGTGATCTTGTTAGACTATTGTATGAAACAATATTTATACTTAGTTAAATTTAAATTTATGAAATTACGTAATTAAATCTAGACTCACTTAGTTGCAAAAAGGATATAAATTGTTTCATTATTTTTATGCCTGGTTCCCATCGAACTTTCGAGTTCTAAAAAATTAAATTTTTTAATACATAATGCGAAGAAAAAAAGTATCTTTTATACAAATGTATTTCAAGAGTAAGTCTATAAATTTCAATATATATGATAAGAACACATATTTTTTGTCTTTATTATATTTTTTATTTTGTCTTTACTTATTTTATTGTTGGTAATCAGTAAATGTGATACTGCTTGGAACGAAAATTTTCATTATTGTAGAAATTCTATTTTTGCTCTTACTAGGTTTCAAAACATAATCAATTTGTTTATAATTATTGATCCTTTAATTTTAATCACTTGAATCAATTTTCTTTAATGGAATGATTTAAATCCTGAACCCCTTTATTAAATGTAAATATACAGTACTAAATTTTATTAAAATAATGAGTCCATGAAAACGATTAAAATTTATTTGTAATATTTAAAAATACTAAATTATACATTAATTTTGCCCCACAATAATTTGTAAATCTTTCTTAAAAGGTTTATTTCACATATTATTCTTGTTGCACGATTGTTTGAAGATTTTTTTAAAGCTGGAATAAATAAAATATTACATTTTGTTGGGGTGCTCCCTTTAAAAAATAATTTCTCGTGATATTAACTGCATTTTACTCAAAGAAACATAACATTGCATTAAAATTATTTTATCAAATGAGTAATATTATAATCGTTAGTATTATTTTGTGATTATTTAAACTGATTTCTTTAACGTGTTAAGTTTAATTTTATTGGTTTTTCTTTAAAATTAATGTATTTCAAAGTTAGATAATTAATATCCTGATGTTTGTGTTGGTATAGTCTGTAAGATATATTATTTAAATTATCTTCATACTTTACATCTTATCATCGTTTAATGAAGTAGAATAATAAACTAGTATAATATATTACTTTTGAGTATTTCTGCGTAATCACCAAACATGAAATGATTTGTTTTTGCCTTAGCAAGTTGAAATTTGTTTATTTTAACTTCAGGTATTTAATGAAATTAATTTAAATTTGGCAACAACTAATAAAATTGTTTATAAATTGTAATTAGAACTATGTGTTATCGCCAAATCACTTGGCTAACAATTTGATTATTGTTAACTTTATAAGTCACTATTTGTTTATTTAGACGCCAAATAGTTCATGAAATAAAAATAATTTAACAACAAATAATTGAAGTTTTTAATAACTGCGATAATTTTAGTTATAAATTATATGTTACGTTTATAAATTTGTCTTGTTCATCTCTTAAAATAGAGTTTTATTAAAATAAAATCAAAATGAACATTAAATGTATCTTGTATTGTATATATGTATCAAAACATATTACAATTGAAAACAGAGATTTAAAAGAAAAAATAATTATTAGTTAATGAAACACCCTTTAAATACGTTATAGAACAGTGATGTCGCCAACCACGATGCCAAATTCGTAGCCAAATTATATGGATGACGCAAAAGAGTTATAAATTTACTTCTGAAGTAATAAATAAAGCTCCAAAAATTTCACGAACAAAGGCATGATTGAATTAATTTTTAATAAGTTATTTTTTTCATATAAATTAATTTAAGAGTAGATTATTAAGTAAAGGTAAAGAGAGTTAAAAGTAGAGTTTAAGAATTATTAAAGAAAATATGTATAAAACACAAGTTTAAAATATAATGTTTTTATATTTAATTGTCTATAGAATTATTTTTGACTGGGTCAATTAGCATCTACATGATCTTTTTCTATTAAGGGAAATCGTAATTTTAAAAATTATCTTGTAATGTTTAAATACGTGCTCATTTTTTCTTAATTTCTAATATCTGCATTGGTATGTAAGTACGTATAAGAATTATGTTAAGTTAAGCAAATGGATTCGATAATAACTAATTAAATATAGATTTTATTGACTTATCGTAATTGATCTTATGATACACTGTTTAAATGTTTAGACGATATATCAATACGTTGCTAGAATAAAGCTTGCAACTACACGGGAATTTAAAAATTAAGTCAAGTAGAATATGAATAGCAACTTCTTTGATTTTTGAATGGAGGAAGTTTCCCATTCTTAATAGATATCTAATATTTTTTTTCCATGAAAAGTCGAGAAAAAACATTTTAAATGTAGTAATTAAGTTACAATATTTAAAGTTACTTAATAATTTTCATATTCTTGATCAGTATTAAGTAGTTTGGAAATTTTTGCTTTATTTAAATATAATTATTTGATGAAAAATGGAGAAAAAGTCCTATTCTTTAGAGATATTTTTTTTTTTTTTTTTTGTGAAAAAACATTTAATAAATGTTGTAATTAAATTACAACATTTAAAGTTACTAATAATTATGTTAAAGTTATTTAATAATTTTCATGTTCTTGATCAGTATTAAATAGTTTGAAAATTTTTGCTTTATTTAAATCTAATTATTTGATGAAAAATGGAGAAAAAGTCCTATTCTTTATAGATATTTTTTTTTTCCGTGAAAAAACATTTAATAAATGTTGTAATTAAATTACAGCATTTAAAGTTACTAATAATTATGTTAAAGTTACTTAATAATTTTCATGTTCTTGATCAGTATTAAATTGGTGGAAAATTTTTGCTTTATTTATACATAATTATTTGATGAAAAATGGAGAAAAAGTAACAGATATTAGGGTTGCCATAAAGTTGAAATTCTCTTTAAGGAAGCAACAAAATTGTCAATGAATGTTATTGCGCATCTAAAACGTTGGGGGTTCTTCTTGCGACTGAGACAGCCCAGCTCCTGGGGGAAATTGTCTTTCCCCCCTTCATCAGCAGATCGCTTAATTCTCATTTAAATTCAGACTCACTAACGCCCTCTAGTGACAAGTATTAATTACAATTTAAGAATCGAAACATTTAATGGAATGGAATTTTAAATTATTTCATCCCTTACAATGCATTCAAGTTTGTCTTTTATTTTGATAAATATAATTTTTGTAAGTTTTTATATATATATATAATATAATATAATATAATATATATAAAAACTTACAAAAAATAATATTTAATAAAATAACTATATAATTTTTTAAAATTTAAATTGGAAAAACTAAGTATCAAAATTAACTAAATGGTAATGTATGTCGTTTTTCTTCTTCTTTTATGCATGTAAACAAAGTTTTCCTTGCCTTTTCTGATAATTTAATTTGACTAAGCTGATAATTGTTAATCTTACAATAACTTTGACAGATTTTATTGTTTATTTGTTTAACGTATATATTACTTCATCGATTAAAATATATTTCGATGAATTTGGGGTCGGCCTCCAAAAAAAGAATGATTATATTCGTATAACTTATTTATACTATTTATAATTATTATAGATAAGTAAATATAAAATGTTTCGAAATAACTTATTAAATTAATTACTACTTCAAGAAATTATGGCCTTAGATTACTCTAGCATAAGATGATCAGATACCCCAGAAAAGTAATATACTGGTAGTAAAATTTCTAATCAGTTATTTGATGACTCGCGGCTTCGCCTTTTAGATTCATATTCTGAGAACAAAAACCTTCACAGAGATTTTCTATCAGATGTAAATTTTTTTAAAAAATAATTTGCAAGTTAAAAGGAAAATTTTCGAATATTCTTTTAGAAATTTTGCTACCATTTTTTTTAAAGTTTTCTGAGGACATTGGTCAGCTTACTCTAACAGTGAAATTTATCGACTGTGAAATAGTGCATAACACTCTTAGAATAAGTTATCTGTTAAACTGGGCAACAATCAGTTTTTTTTACACTAAGCACTTATAAAATATTAACTATTTAATAAAACATAATACAATTCCACTGTAGTAAAAGTTAAATGAAACGTAGTAATGCACGCCGCCTTGGGAAAAGTAAACGAATAAATATATCCTCTCCACTTTTTTTTTTTTCAAGTAATATACTATATTTTAATATCTTGACACGTATTTTCTTTGGTAAATAAAGGGGCTGAAAGTGTGCTAGATCTTTAAAAGGAGGGAGAGATAGTAGAGAACAAAATAGGAATAGAAAAAAGGCAGTGACCCCATTTTGGGTCCAGAGAAGACAGCTCCCCCCACCCCCCTTTCTGATCTTGATATTAGTCGCTCTTGTGTTATAAAATCTGACAGATAACGATGAAATAACGATTCGCTTCATTATTTCTCAATTTTTCTTTTTTCGTTACATTGGTTATTCGTTCGTAATATAAAATAAATAGTGTTAAGATGTTTAAAATATGAAATTGCCTCTAACCATGAATCAAGTCAGGGGTCTGTTTAGAAGAAATTTGGGTCCGTTAACGGACCCTTCACAAAATATCTTTTCATAAAAACGGACCCTTCACAAAATATTTTAACTTAAAAACGGACCCTTCACAAAATATTTTAACTTAAAAACGAACCCTTCACAAAATGATTTATCTTTTAATCAGACCCTTCACAAATTTGTTTATCTTCATTATTATTTTGTTAATCGAATAAACCCTTTCCAGAGCAGAAAACAAGGAAGATGGATGTAAACGAATTGAGTTTTGTCTTCGGCAGACGTTTCTACCATTATTCGTCCGAAATTAATATTCTGCGTTCAGCAGTATAGGCCAAATATTTGTATGTTGCATCTCTAATTTAAAAGGAGCAATTGTTGTTTATTTTTTAAAATTTAATTTTTTTTAATTACAATTTTACAGTGTTGAGCATAATCTTGTATGTCTATACAATTTAAAAACTCCATGAAAAAAATTTTTTTTGCAATAACGGACCCTATTTGCACAAATTCATAAGAGCGGACCCTGGTTGAAAGAATGTGAGTAATTTTTTCACAATTTCACGAAAAACGGACCTTTCACAAAATGTCTGGACAGACCCCTGCAAGTGATTTAAATATTTCTAGTTAGAACAGTCGTTAGCATTTGCACGGCCCTTAGAAGGGTGGTTCTCAAATGATGTTCAGCGGAACGCTGGTGTTCCGTTAAAAAGTTAAAGGGGTTCTGCGAATTAGTACTTTTTATGTCGATGAATTTTTGAAACCTCCGATTATACTTAGATCCAATCTGAAATTCATAATTTATTTAATCTTTCGGTTGCCTTTGTGAAATTATCTGAAGTAAAATGTCAATGAAATCGAAATGACATTTCTGAAAAGAAAATATAATATTTCTAATAACAATATATTGAACAAATTGTAAGAAAACCAAGCATTTATTAAATATTGCATTATCACGTTGTTCAAATCAAAATAAAATTACTAAATTCTCTAATAAAGAAATATATCTTTCTCTAATATTAATTTTCAACGTTTGTAGCAATTCTTTGAAGTTTTCATTTCGAAGTGAACTATTATTCAATTCATTATATTTATTCTCAGTTTATGTGTAAACACCAAAAATAAATTCATAACTAAACTAGGTACAGTAAAAAGACTGCAAATTTAACTGCCGCACATAAAACCTAGTTTAAGATTCTTAATGATAAAACAATGAAAATTGTTTATTTTATAATCGTCATTAAACAGTCGATCCAATTTTTAGGTGTACGACTACTAATGTTATACTCCGTAGCCTTGTAATTTTGGACCCAATCCTGAAGACAAGGAAACTCCTGGATCAAATATTGGGAGAAATGTGCCTCCGCGGAGAACTTTTTGATGGAACTAATCCGCATTTGCGTTGCGTGGAGAGGAAGATCACGAGAACCACCCACGGTTAGCTTGATAGCAATGAGATTGTAACCATGATCTATAATACCACTGAGGATATTTCACGTCAGCACTGTGGTTAGTGCAAGCCGGGTGCGTAATTCATATTGACCTGCTATCGCTGGGATTCGAACCCGGTTCACCTCATTGGAAGGCGAACGCTCTATCTCCTAAGCCATCGCTGCTAAAAATTGTTTATATCTCTAATCAAATTTTTTAAAATAGTCTTTTTTAGGTAATAAGGTTCACAATTACCTTAATGTGCTTTATAAAGTTAAGGTTCAACCGAAAAAAGCAGTTAATTTAGGTTACCGTAGCGGAAAAAATTGGAAACCGTTGCCTTGGAAAATGTAACCACTTAGTTACTGCTGATTTTTGCCCATATTATTTATTTACCCATATATATGTATGTCCCTATACATATATTGCCCCGTAAACATGTGCAGACTTCTGTTTTTTTTTTCCATCTATATAATAAAATAGAATACAAGGTTTTCGAGTTTTCAATATAAAAAATAAATTATTCTTACAATTTAAAAAAAAAATGAATTTAACCTGTTCCAGGACTTTGTATTTTGGTCATTTTTAACGGAATGGAAGTTTATCTATCAGAAAACCCTTTCCTGCTAAGTATTTTGATAACTTTTTGTAAGAAATGCTGCAAATTTTGATTTAGTTTTTAAATTTTTTAAATATTTTCTCAATTTAAATTACGTTTTGTAGCATCCGTCGGCATTTTATGCGTTCAAGCAATTATTCGTTATTAGCAATTTCTGTATATTCTAGATTTCACACTCCCTTAAATTACTTAGACATGCAATAAAATTCGACGTCTTATTTAGTATTACTAAATTTTGATATTTTCTAAAGAAGTTAAAAAGCAAAGTTTTTAATTTACCCTCGTACGAACAAGGGCGTTTACAGAAACTTTCTCAACGTAGCGCACCAGTTAAGGAAAATGTTAATTAAAAAATTTCAATAATCGAAAAAATTTTTGTAAGTGTATTTCTGAAATTTTTTTTGTTTATGTGCATTACTAATTTTATCAATTAGTTTCAAAAAATTTAATTGAATCTACAGAGATAACAGTCATTGTCACAAAAGAAATTACAATTATAATAATGTTATTTAATTATGACAACAATCATAACAATTTTCAATTATGATACTATTTAATTTTGATAACAATCACAACAGTTTTCAATTATGATATTATTTAATTATGACAGCAATCATAACAATTTTCAATTATGATAATATTCAATTATGACAACAATTTTAAAACATAAATACACATTTAGTAAAAATCATGATTATTTAGAACCTTTATTGAATAATAATTTATTGAATTAAATTATTATTAATACACAATTCATTGAATTAAACAGGTTATTAGAACAAAAGGAAAAACAGCAAATTATAGTTTCTGAAGTTTTTTTCTTAAAGTTTTTTTTAAAAACTATCTTAAAAGAAAATACATTCAATATGATACGTAAACAAGTAGTAGCATTTGTCATAAATACTTAAAGTTAATAATATTTAAAAGCAAAATATTAAATTAATAAATTGTTTAAATTCTTTAAATTAATTAAGATTTTTTTTTTAAATTTTCTATTTTAGTTTTTTTTTTTTAAATAAAAAAACTTGAATCGAAGCAAAAGTTACAGAAGTAATTTTAAAAATGCTATTTATGTACTTAGTTTATAAATTTGAATCGAATCAATATATCATAAAAAAATTTAAAAAAATCAAATCTTCATATCAGTCTGAATAGATTCAATATGACCCAAAAGCATTAATCGCAAGTGTTTAAAATTAAGATAAATAACATTTCAAAGCAAATCATAATTTTTTTTTTAATTTATTGAAATTTCAAGAAGTGAGTCTGTTTTGCGAGCACCCATAGCAACGTTTTTTTTTTTTTTTTTTTTTTTTTTTTATATCTATACATAAATCTTTAAATTCAGAGGCTATTTATTGTGCTTCATATTTTTTTAGTAAACTGATACTTTGTAAGGTCTTGTATTTACTCAATGCATTTTGTATTGATTCATTATTGAGAAAAGTAAAGCTGAGCGCAGCTCTTTTTTAATGATAAATATGTAGAAAACAAACTAAAAAGAGCAATATTTTTTTCTTCAAACTTTTAAGTTCAACATCCTTTGTATAATAAGTAAACATTTCGAAATGTATACATTTATATTTCATTCTAAGTTATATCTAAAATCTATCGATGTTCAAGTTTTATCTTTAGAAAAGGTCGACCGCAGTTCGTTAGCCTTCAGTTTTGATAAACCTGTTTCAATCGCATCTATTTTTTTCCCCCTTTGAAGTATAAAAACCGTTGAAATTGGAAAATTGATATCCTTTTTTTTTTTAATCAATTTTGAACGCGAGTGTATGTTTTTTAAGACATTTTTTAGTTCACTTTATCAATACTGGTTTATGTTTGTGTTCCTTATCATTCTTAAGGTAATAGGAGAAATCCCAACATAACACTAGACAGCTGATACGAATACAATTAAATGAAAATCAGAATATGAAACAAAGAGGAAAATGGTGTAAGAATGACAACATTATAATCCGAAAAATATTCAAATTCAAGAGTGAATAAAAAAAAAACAGCTTGTAATTAAAAAAGCTTAAAAGTTTAAGCTAAAGCGAGCGACTTCCCAAAAAACTTCAAGCTTTCTTCTTTCCCCCCCCCCCTTTCTCTTGTATTCATTCAATTCAATATAAGACAACTCTTATAAAAGAATTTTTTCTTTTTTTTTTTAAATTTATTTTTCTAACAAGAAATGCGTTGAATTTTGTATTTCTGGAAATGATTTCACATGATCTGAAATAAATTTCAGTGATATTTAATATCATTTGATGTAGAAAAATCATGCATAAGAAAAATTCGACAATAAATTGTCAAGACGTTTATAATTAAAAAAAATTTTTAAAAAGGATTTAAAAAAATTAATTAGATTGCTAAGTTAATACTATTATTTTTAATCAAATTTTGGATTATTATATTACGTTCGAAGAACGAATATAATAATCCAAAATAATAAGCCAATTTTTTGTAACTGTTGTACCATTTATTCATAACTGACAAATTCAGTTCATCTCGAGCTTGCGCTTTCAATACATATGAAAATGACGCAAAATGTCGTTATGGACTGTTAAACTGTCGCTGCAGTTTTATTAAAATGAAAGTATTTGCGATAGATATTTTTTAAATGTTTGAAAAAGTTACTCCGTCACTCCATTGTGTGACTGCATAGAAAAAATAAAAAATGGCGAATTGTTTATTCAAATGAGTAGAAAATCTTGCCGAATAGGCTGTTTTTCAAAAATAGTTTAATAACATTTTAAATAATTGAAAGTCAGTTTTAAATCCTTTTGAATTTTTTTCAGCAGTGTAGTTAAAATAGTTGAAAATTAAAATATTATTTTGTGTTTAAAACACTCAAACTGGGGGTTTATTTTTGTTAATTTCCTTCTGGAAAGAGTTTTGACTTGGCGATTTATATAAGTTGGCAATTAGAACTGTTCAAATATCGCATATTATGAATTATAGTTGTCAAACTTCTTACTCAAGTTTTTTATTTCTCTAAATATACAGTTAAAATCTTATAATTGAAACAAGAGAAATGTATATCATATAATCAATTTGTCATTTTATTTTATCAATTAATTCGTTGTCATTTTTTTACCAATTAATAAATGAAAACAAAATTATGATCAAATATTAAGTTCGAAATCTGTTTAAATCGTTAAATTTAGGATGAACATGCGGTTTAGTTTTGTGATTTGTTTAAATTATCCAATTTAGATAATTACAATATACCGTCCTTAAGTGTTTTGGATCAAAAATAAAAAACAATATCTCATAAAAATTTTTTTTAGTTAGTTCCATTAAAATTAAAATCCATTGAGGCTTTAGATCAGAATTGCAGCACATTAACTATTCTAGTTCAGTTTTTATTTCTAATGATGTTGGCAAATAATGTATGAATAATAATAATACTTTAAGCTAATTCCTCTTAAATCTGATTTTGCCGAGGCTTTTGATCAAAATGACAATCAATACATTGTATACAATTTTTAGCTAAATTCACTTAAATCGAATACCAAATAGATGCAGCGTGAGAAGTTTAAATTTTTTTTCTAAGACTTTTTTTATAAGCTTTTCAACTGGGTATAACAAGATGCATTTTCTTATTTAGAAATTTATTTTTTATTTTATTCCTTTTATTTATTGTTTTATAATCTTTTATTTATTATATTATAATAATACTTCAAAAATAATTTATTTAATTGTTATTAATAAAGAAAACATGTTAAGTAAAAAAAAGAACGCTAAAGTTTGTTTTCGAAAAATATTTAACGTCATTTTTTTATTGAACCTGAAGTTTGCTTTTCGAGGAACATTCCGGATTTATTTATTTATAAATTTATTTTTTTTGTTTGCCCATTCTGTATGTAAACGATTGATAAATTGGGAATTTTAATATAAAAATTTCAATTTAAGCTGTGAGATAAATCCGTTGGATAGTGTCAGAGAAAATTAAAAATTTCAACTATTTTTAATAAAGGGAGACAAGGAAAGCATTGACTCGTTCAAAATTTCCAAATTATTGTATGCAATATTATAATTATTTTTAATAATTTTTTAACTGTCCGGGTAACAAAAAAAAAAAAATTACCAGAAATTAAACTTAGATCTGTTTCATTTTTTTTCCTTTCATTTTTTTGAAACGCATAATTTTTTGCAGAATTATTTTAGATATTACTGGTTAAATTATTTAAAAAAAATATTATGATGAAAGCTTGTGACAACAATTACTGAAAAGGAATGTTTTCAAAACATAATTTAAATGCTTTAGAAAAAAAATAAAAGCATAAATTCAAGCTTATAATTGAACATACTCATTGCAAACAGTTAAACTAAAACACAGTTTATGCCTTAAAATGTGAGGAGGTAATTTGGTGTTTTCAATCATTTATTTTAACAATTGAAGGTAAATTTCAAATAATCAAATTCAAATTTCATTTAAAAATCATTCCTTATAAAATTATTTAACTAGACCCAATACAATTCCGTTCTAGAAATGAACCGGGCAGTCGAAACACTGAGTTAAGAATCCATTTATTATTGATTTAAAAACTTGGATTTTATGATAACAAACTTAAAGGAAATTTTAAAAAATTTCCGTGGGTGTTTTTTTTTCCATCTGACTGGAACAAAAGTTTTTTTATTTGTTCATATTTCCCTCAATTTATTTATTTATTATTTTAAAAATCATGTGCACCTATGGACGTCTACAACAAGCATTTATCATTGATTTTTTTTTGAAAATGTAGTTTAAGTCTTCATGCTTCATGAATTAGTTTTTAAATTAGAATACCCTAATGAATTTTTTCAACTAAATTCAATTCAAAATTTTAAAACGGAAATTATAGCAAAGGGGAGAAAAAAATTTTATTTTAAAAGAACATCTTTCGGAGTAAAAAAAGAAAAAAAAGGTTTGTTGACTTATCATGATGAATGCCACCGGCAGGCAGCAGGATGTTGAATTACATTTTATCTCTTGAATTTCGAGGAACATTTTATTAATCTTTTTAACAGACTTCCTTTCTGCTGGTCGAACCTTTAAAAGGATATTCCATTCGTTATTTGCTGATTACAGATTTAAACTCTCCTTACGACCTCATTTCTTTCATTTTAATAGAACTTTGAACCATAATATAGGTGTTTCGTACCATATAATAGGGTACGAATTCTCCACAATATTATTAAATTAAATCCTGGTCAAGAGTTTCAAGGGAAACGTATAAGATTTCTTAAAAATATTCAACTCGAAATTTTATAAAATGAATTGATACCAATTATTTTTTTTATTAGCGAAGATATTATAGTTTTTTTTAAAAAATTTAATCTTAAAATTAAATTAAATTTATTTAATCTTAAAATTAATTAAATTATTTAATCTTAAAATTAATTAAATTATTTAATCTTTAAGTTAATTAAATAAATTATTTTATCTTTAAGTTAAGATAATTAATTTTAAGATAAAATAATTTATTTAATTATCTTAAAATTAATTAAAAATAATTATTTTATCTTAAAATTAATTAAAAATAATTATTTAATCTTAGAATAAAATTACGAAAGTAAAAAATCAAAATTAAATAAGAAGAGAGAGGGAGAGTGCCTTAATATTCTTATATACACTTGGGAGAGGATTTATTTATTTATTTATTATTTTTTCGTACTCATGAGGAAGGAATTCTGAACTGACTCCCCCCCCTCACTTAATTAAAAAATTTCTACACAGTTTGACATTTTAGATAATCATTAACAGCAATATCATCATCATCGGCCATCATTTAGATCATCATAGTTATTTTACATACGTGGATTTGTCAATTTGCAGTTCAATTCAATTGATTTGGACACTTAAAAACTTTTTTTTTAAAAATAAAATCAGTGAAATTAATTTTAAGTTTTTTTTTTTTAATTTTATATATGCTTGCTTTTATTAATAGTTAATTATGATACATTTCTATTCCATTTTGAATTAATTGTTACAATGATGCATTTGCGTGCAATATGCTTTCACTATAAACAATAGATGTTATTTTTATGGTTTATTTTTAGTAGTATTTTCAAATATAGTTATTTTTGCTAATATGTAGATAATTATAACTAAATTTCTTTTAGTATTTTTTTATAGAATAAGAAGAACAGAAATAAATTGACAGTAGGTATAAATAATTTAATGCAGGTGGCATTGAATTAGTTAAAAATTATATTGCAGTGAGTTAATGCGGTGAGAAATTGCAATTGTAGATTAAACCCTCTTTAATAAATAGCTACGAACATGAAGATTCCGATGCTAGGTTGGGGAAGGGGGACGGGGTGATGTAGACTTTTTTTGCTCTACGCTGCAAAAAAAAAAAAATATATATATATATATTACACAGATGAGGTTTGATTTGAAAAAAATCCTTTTGTAATATTTTATTTAAAATATTTATTTTAAACTATGTTAGTTTTATGATAAATTTTCATTTAAAATTAAAAAATGTCGCTAAGTAATTTCAGATCCCTTATCGAAAACATAGCGAGCTTTATTTAGAACTTATATTCAGTTTGAAAAAACTAACTATTTAGTCAGTTTTATGATATGTCGGTTTAAGTAAATTTTATTTTCATTCTTTGTTTAATAATTAACTTTTTGTAATTTAATATTCTTTACTTTAAACCAAGCTAGTTTATATTTACTTACATTTAATATTTAAAAATAAATATTTTTCAACGTTAAGGAAAGTAAACTGATTAAATGCATTCGCAAATTATGCAAAGGTAAGGCAAGCTTTAATATTACATTTTATTCTAATTCTTATACAATAAAAAGAAATTAAGGTGTCTTTTTATTTTCTTTTATGGATGTTGTTTTCGAAGTTTATTTTTATATTTCTATACTTACTTTTTTATTTCAAACATAAAAGAAATGTTTTGAGTTTCCTTTTCAAGTATATTTTGCAATTAAATCGAAATTTTGAAGTAACCTGCTTAACTTTAAATACAATAAAAAAGTGTTTTCATGATTTTATGTTGTTTAATATAATTTAAATAGACAGAACAGTCTTAATATTCGCACGAGATTTTGATAGATTTTTAAAAATAAAAATCAGAATTTTAACCGTATGAATCAAACTTAATTTAAAGCTTTAACATACTATTGATAGTTTATAGATTAAAAGAATTTTTTTAACGTATCATTATGAAATTTAAGTATTATTATAAAAATTGTAAGGAAAATATATTATGTACTTTTTTAAACGTGAAATATAATTTTAGTAATCTTATTTAGTATTAAATTATATAAGTTTTTCTTTAACCGAAAGTGGTTTTTCTAAGAACTGTATTACTGTAGGTAATTAATAGCTTTTAATGTCTATAAAGTTAAGTTTTGCCCATTTTTAGAAAATATTTTGATTCAGATAATAAACTTGGTGCAAAATTTTTTTAATTA
This sequence comes from Parasteatoda tepidariorum, assembly GCF_982258835.1. NCBI lineage: Eukaryota > Metazoa > Arthropoda > Arachnida > Araneae > Theridiidae > Parasteatoda > Parasteatoda tepidariorum. Next base: position 99,726,761 of record NC_141755.1, on the reverse strand, counting down.
AGCTATTTCTCACCCTTTGAAAAAGAGCTGTTCTTTGAATTCTCAATACCCTCGCCATGTAATGCTGTTTAGCGAATCATATGCAATTTTTACAGTTTATGTTCCTGTAAAAAATTAGGCACTGTTGTTCGGTAATTCTAGCCAGCGCCCTCTATGTTAATTATAAAAGCCGCAAAAATGTCAAACAAAGTCTTTTAATTTGTGACTTAAATTTAAATTTACTTAAAATTTTGGAAAAATAGATTTATGTTTTTTTGTTATTTTGTGAAGAAGAAAAAAAATCACATGGACCAGCAGTCAGTCCTACCTATTTCTGAAACTTCTTGTTTTTGTCAATTAGAGAAAATTCTACTTATATTATTTCCCGAATCCTAATTAATTGAAAAAATAGATTCTTTCTGTCATGGACCTGTTTTTATTTATTTTTTATAACCGTCGTTGAACAGCCGACCGAATTTTATGGGTTTACGACTACTAATGTTCAACTCCGTAGCCTTGTAATTTTGAACCTAATCCAGAAGACAAGGGAACTCCTGGATCGAGTATTGCGAGAAATTTGGCTTCGTGGAGGACTTTGTGATGGAGCTAACCCGCATTTGCGTTACATGGACAGGAAGACCACGTGAACGTCCCACGGTTAGCCTGACGGCAAGGGGACTCTAACCTATGATCCGTCTACCACTGAGAATATTTCACGTCAGCACTGTGGTCGATGCAAGCCGGATGCGGAATTCGTATCGACTGGGACAAACACAAAAAACAGGAAACTGCTTTAAAATTAAAAAGAATGTAAGATGACCGTTTTTAAGAAAAAAAAATTGCGAAGGGCTGGTTTTAACAATGAAATAATTTTTGAAAGTTTTATTTCCACATTAAAAAAAAAATAATAATAAAAAAAAAAATACTATTTGTCTGTTTTTACAGGAATTTGTTAAGAGTTCTTTTTTACGGTAAAAGGATTTGTAAAAAGGTCCAGCATTCTTCTAACATGTGTTTTGTAAATATTTAATTGGAGTTTGTGGAGTAGCTGTTTAGTCCTTGGGTTAGTTTTCCTGTTGCAAATCACATTAGAATTTATCGTCGTTTTAGATTTCGAAAACGACCTCTAGATTAATATCAGCTCCAACGCTTATTTACTTGAATACAAATTGCGTAACACCCCTTCGACGTCATGCCGAAACTACGCAACTATTCTCCAAAACTTCCTTTCGAACATTTTGTAACTTAGTAGTTCTGGTATTCCAAAGATCTTAGGCCTAGAAGCTTTTTCAAATTTGTCCCACTTTCTTGCTACTTTTTTCTTTACGAGGCATTTTTATTGCATTAGCTTTATAACTGACCTTAAAATAAGGCACTATCAATTTTTTTGGGAGTTTTTATTAGATGTAAATTTAAAGCTATCAATAAATTTAAAACAGTGTGCGTAGCAATTTTAAAAAGTGATCAAAAGTGATTTTTTTTTCGTTTTTTAAAAGGCCTTAAAGGTGGTTTTTTCATTGAGTGTTTTTAAAAAGTGCTTAATTTTCCCTTTTCCAAAATGATATTATTACTTTACCATGTTGATCTGGGCCACGAATTACGCAAAATGTCACTGTTCAACATTGTTCGATCCAGCGTTTTCACAATTAATTCAACCCCATTCTACTTCGCCGTACCGTCGGTCCGTAACGTATGAAAATGCCATTCGTTTTACATGATTCAAAATAAGGTTTTTATATTTTTACCCTCACGAAAACAGGACCTTATTTTCTGGTATTCCCAGAAACAGATATCTTGCAGAAAGAACCTGATTTTTACGGTAATTTTGGATTCTTGAAATAATAAATAGATTTTTCATTGATTCGTAAAATTAAAATCTTTCACAAAGATTCCGGACTCTCCGTACTGGTTTTGGAGATTTTTCACAAAACCACTAATTCACATGTCACACTATCATGAACGTGGTTGACAATTACGGCGCGTATATGTCCCCTTCAATAATTAGAATTCTTTAAAAAGTCTCCCTCAATACGATCATATCAAAGGAAATTTTCGTGGATTATTATCGGTTTAAACTCCTCGAAGTTAAGAACAAGAAAGAAATAAAAATAATCAACCTTTTTGCCAATATTTAACACATTTAAGTGAATTTTTTTCTTATATTTGAGTTTTAGGAAACAATTGTGACTGTAATTTAATGTCACCCCCCTCCAAAGAAAAAAAAATTGGCCCGTGTGAACCCCATGGAAATTATATTATATAAACTCAAGTACATGTTTATGTAATTTGTGACAAGACAGGAGGTCGTAGGGTTATAGCTATAATTAAGTGCAACATTTTGTGACAAAGAAGTGAGGGATCAGAAATATTAAGGAGAAGTGTAACATCATTCATAGACAGTCCCTTAATTGTGCTATGTTTCAGTTTGAATTTTTCACTAACGTTTTTAAACATTGTATAACCGCAATAGTATGGGAATTAAAGCAAATTATATAAAGTGCCAATAATAAAAAAAATACTGTGGTAAGCATACACTTTTCACAAATGTGTTGTTTTTGCTCTAAACTAATCCTTAGTATTCTTTCCGGATAGGTATATATTTTACAATTTGGTGGGGACTATATTAGATAGCAGCACAATACATCGAACTACCTTTTTTCTTATATAGGAATTATTATTTTTTTTTAAATTATTTTTTTTATACCAAAGACGCTTTTTACATTTTCCTGCAATTGCACGATTTGAAAGTGTGGCCTATTGTTATTTTACTTTGAGTTCTCATGTGAATAATATTTCAGAAAAAAGGACAGTTTAATTATTATGGATAGTATTACTTAGAGGCATTCTTGAAAGCAAATGTGTAATAATTTATATAATTAAATTACATTTGTTACTACGACTGATGCACAATTTTCATCTTTATATTACACTTACCCTCAATAACATTGAGTCACTTCTTAGATAATCTTACCTTATATTGAAATATGTAAATGTCTGATACGCTCTTATTCAAACATCAATAAAAGTTAATTCTTGAAGTAAAATTCAATTTAAATTAATTCGATTACGAACGGAACAGTTTTGGGGGTATTTCGGAGATTAATTTTTTGTAATTCTCTCAATTTTAATCTAGTTATTTTACGTAAAGTAAATAATTTATTTTTTCAAAGACTATTTTTTATTTAGTCTAAAAATTTAAAAAATAAAATAAACAGACGGAAAAATGAATTTAGATTAAGAAATTATAGTATTTAAAAACTTGTATTGACGATATGTTTTATTTGAAGAATATGTTTTGCTCTTTTACATTGGTGGTTGCTTTATAAATTCATAATAATACTTGCATTTTATATTTTCAAATTGTTTTCTACCATAACTTTGAAATTTAAAATTACAAAGAGCAATATTGAAATAATATTAAATTTTTTTCTCTTTCTTTTAATTTTGTTCAACAGTTAATTAATTGAAAAAAAACTTATTTAGAAAAATGTATAAATTGAGTGGGGTTTACATATTTTATTTTACATTCCTCCAATATTTTTTCCGAAAGCCAAAAGATTTGGATTAAAAAATTTTCTTAAAAATAAATTTTTTTATTAGAAAATGGTACATATTTTCACAAATAATAAATTTTATGTCAAACTGCTGCATGATTTTTAAAGTTTAAATTTTTGTGTAGAAATGCTGCATGCTGATGCTTTTAGATCTTCTTTGTACTCTTGTTCTAGCTTAGCTTTATTTATTATTTCTTCAGTAACTTCTTTTTTTTTACTCTTTTGCTACTTTTGCATGTTTATCTGTTTTTTTAAAATTTATTTTATTTATTTTTGTTTTAATTGTATCGCATCTATGTGTGTGTATCTGCAAATTATTAATGAAATAAAGTTATTATTGTTATTGGTTTGTTTGATTTTAGTTTCTTTGTATTTATTTTGTTTTAAAGCATGAAAATGTCACAGACTTAATTAGCACATTTCTTCACGATTTTCTCTTCTTGAAATGATGTACACAGTTTTTTTTTTTTTTTTTTTTTTTTTTTTAAAGTCACACTTTAGATTTATTTTTAGAAACCATGCGATCTAAAATTATCTACAGTGTTAACTACTATACTAAATATTGTTCTTTTCTTAAAATGTTAAGCTGCCCTCAACGTAACTGCGTATGAAAAACAATTACTCCTACTTCTATAAAATTAAATCTGCAATTGTGGATTGTTTCAGTGGGGATGTAAAATTTAATGAAAACAATATTGTAAAACTTTTAAATAACGTTTATAAATTTTTTGCTAATTTATATTACTTATACAGTGCTAACGCTAAGCATCCGCCACCTTGCCAAATGCGATAAAATCGTTAATTTGGCGAAGAAAATTGTGTTTCAACGAAAGTATTGGCGAATGATTTTTCCACTAGAAAGAAAAATATATATAAAAAAATTGTTAAGATTTGCATTTGCGAAGAGTTTTCAAAATTGGCGAATAATTTTCTTATTTGGCTTATTTATTGGCTATTAATTTGAAATCCTTAGCCTATATATATGTTAATATTAAAAGAACGCCTAATGATGAGCTGAAAGTTCATGTGCTACAATTTAGTGCATCATTAAAAATTCAAATTAAGAGTGAAGTTTTTTATTTAAGTTCGAGGCACGAATAATTTATAAATTGAAAATAAGCTAAAAAGGGCACTAGAATATGCAAATTTAATTGAATTTATAATTGAAACTGTATTTTAAAAATAACTTATTGACAATTAAGTTAATAAATAAAATTATTTCCAGCTGACGTATTGAAAGTATACTAAAAATGCACAAGAAATTTTATATCTTGATGTATTAATAAATTAAAATTGTATTTTAAGAATAACATCTGCTTTCTAAGTATGGTAAAAATTACACAAGTAAATTTAGTTGAATTAATAAAAAAAATATGTGAGGTGGCAGTTTCTCGCTTATTGGGAAAAATTGATTTGATATAAACTGCTAAATTTTAATTTTAATAGGCTTTACCTACGAGTTATTGGCGAAAGAAAATTTAATTTAACCTTCAGTGTATAAGCTTTCAATTTGTATTTATTTAATTTCACTGAATATAAAATACGAATTTCATTCAGAGTGTAGATTATCTATAACTAGAATATAAAATTTGGACATTATTCAAGCTGTAGATTATCTATAGCTAGAATATAAAATTTGGACATTATTCAAGCTGTAGATTATCTATAACTAGAATATTAAATTCAAACTGCTGATTATCTCTAACTATAACATAAAATTTGGATTTTATTCAGACTGTAGATTATTTATAACTAAAATATAAAATTTGGACTTCATTCAAACTGTAGATAAATAATCTATAACCAGAACATAAAATTTGGATTTTATTCAAACTGTAGATAATCTATAACTAGAACAAAAAATTTGGATTTTATTCAGATTGTAGATAATCTATAACTAGAACAAAAAATTTAGATTTTATTCAGACTGTAGATAATCTATAACTAGAGCATAAAATTTGGACTTTATTCAAACTGTAGATAATCTATAACTAGAACATAAAATTTGGACTTTATTCAGACTGTAGATTATATCTAACTACAGCATAAAATTGGGACTTTATTCAGACTTTAGATTATCTGTATAGTTTAATAATCTATTTAAAAGTTTATCTATGTAAATTTAAAAAGATTTCATAAAATCCTGTAGTATCCGACTCAAAGTCGAGTTTAGCTTTGAGGAGATGTTTATTTGTAGAAAATTTTTTCCCGAGTATTATAAAGAAAAAAAATTAAATAAAGAATTATTTTACAAATTTATTTTGTAATCCCATTGACTAGATTTAACTAAAAAAGGAAGAAAAGAGTATCTATAGCTTCTCCTTCAACTAAGACTTTTTTCTAATACCGATAATTCGAATAATCGATCCCAACCTCCTTAGAAAAAAAAAAAATTCTAACGGGAATTAAAAACTCCCTTATGCTTGAGAAGAAATGACAAAAGAGTAAAAGCATCTCCGAAAGTCATAGAATATCATCACACACACCCAAGAAGACACGGGCTGTAGCCTTACACTGTTTCCGCTTTTCCCATACAAATGTGTGGGGCCCCTATCAGCAGTGGGGCCCTATCTGGGTAGACCATTCCTCCTTGAAAAGCGCCTCAGAATCCTTAAAACGGGCCTCATGAATTTAGGTCAAGGACTAAGATTTTAAGACTGACTTGTTCGTGGGAGATGATTTTTTTTTCTTCTCTTTCAGCCTCCGTTATTTATCTTAGAATTTTTTTTTCCCCGTTAAAATGTCTTAGCGATTTTTTTTTGTCACTAGTGTAATCAGCTAACAGTGTCCCGTAAGAGTTCTCCCCCCCCCCCTTCTGCTTAAGTGTCTTGTTGCGTCATAGACCGTACCCCCTCTACCTCAACCATTAGAAGAAAAAAAAAAGTAAATATGAAAAAAAAAAAAAGCTTCTACAGGTTAGAAGTAGGTCTTTTCTCTGTTCATTTTTATCCAAGCCTGCCCTCCCTTTTTTGCGAGCTTTTTATTTGTTTTTTTTCTTTCTTATATCTTTATTTATACGCAAAACTCTTAGTGGTTAAAGCCTACTTTCGCTTTTACGCTGTAAACGTTGTACACGTGAAAAAAAAAAGTACCTTAATGTCAAAAAGGAGGTCTCACTTTTCAGTTTTTTTTTCTTCACCACTTTTTACAGCACGTGCGTGGAAGAGAACATTGTTCAGCCTTTTCCAGTTTAGAACGAGTTTTTAGACTTAAAAATAGCAACTAGTGCAAAAGTTCAATTGAACTCTTTAATTAAGCATCCCTTCTTAAATGCTGCAATGAAAATTACATTTATTTACCTTAAATTTTTTTTTAAAGGAAAAAAAAATTATTCCAGTAAAAAAGTACAATGAATTATATTAGGAATTTTAAGATGTATTTCATCATTTTGAATATTTTTAAACATTTTGAAGTGTGTGTTCAAATTGGTTACAACTCTTTTGTCAAAAGATTCATTTTCAATTTTTTGTCCTTCACCATTTTTACAACACGTGCGCTGAAAAGAACTTCGTTCAGCATTTTACAGTTCAGCAATCAGTGAAGAAGTTCAATTGAATTTCTTAATTAAACGTCTCTTCTTTAAAGCCCCAATGAAAATTATATTTATGTATTTAAGATGGTTATCATTCAATTCTTACTATTAGTGAGCACTCTCCCTATATCGTGTTCGAATTTTCAATCGTTAATAAAATACTTTTTTTTCTTCCACCCAAGTTCAAAAACATTTTTTTTAAGCTTGATGATAATGCAGTTTTTTTCAAACATTAGTTCATTCATTAAATAGGAATGTGCGAAAAACGAAATGGAATTTTCTGATGGGCACTAGTCAATGTTTTAAATTTTACTATAAGCGATTTAGTTTTTCACACATTTTAAAGATAACATCAGTGATAGTTTCTAACTTACTATTTGAACAAAAATAGTTTATTGCTCACATTTAATCTATATATATATTTCTCTTACACAGCGACAAAAAAGAGCCTCATTACAACTCCCTGAATGGCAAAGCTAGAAAATCGACCAATGATTGCCGCTAAAAATATCACATACCAAATCTAGCTGAGGTGGCTCAACATATAGCGCTTTTTAAAGCGGAAACTGAAATAACAATTCAGCTGTGGCAATCTCATAGTATTAAGCTAGGCAGAAGTGAGTAGTCTTTGTCGATAGATCTCTATTTTAGTATTTTGTCGAAAGCGCTTTTTTTCACGAATTTATATATTACGAATTTATTTGACGATTTTTGATTTATGTCACGAATTATACTGTAGCACATTTCTAATAGGTTTAACGAATTATATGTCATTAATTTGAATTCAAAATTATTTTAATTGACTTAGTATTTACTAAAAAGACGTAATTTTACGTTTAGTGGAGGACACTTGATGTTAATACAGTTTTTTAAAATATTAATTAATTTATTAAAGTTAATTAATTAATTTTAGGTTCATATGGGAGAGAAAATTGTAATTATTTAATAAAAAGTAACTAAAATAAAAATTTTTGCTGTTGACCTAAATAAAAATTGACTTAAATTTTTTTATTTTTTTATATTACTTGTTTTTGGGATTAAAACAAATTATATTAGGAATTATAAAATATTTTTGATTCTCCTTTTGTGCATTTTGAAAAAAATTTCGAAGCGTGCTGAACCATAACCTCTTTCAGCTTAGATGGGGTTTATTAAAACATTAACAAGTACAGGAATCAATCGAACTCTTAACTAAATGATTTTATTTTAAATGCTGCGACGACAATTATATTTATTTACATAAAATGTTTATTATTAGTGTGATTAAATTAAATGACTTGAAATAATTTTGATCCTTATTTTATTTATTAAAATTTTGAATCATGTCGAGCGGTCAAATTTGTTACACCCTTAAGATGCTATAACCTTAAGATCAAATACTGAAAAGAAAATGTTAAAATGGTGCCATTGAAAATAAATTATGAGATAAGTTCTCTTCTAATAATTTGTTTGCATTTTAATCTTTTGAAGTATTTTTTTTCCAACAATTGAAAGTTCATAACTTACTCTAGGTCTGCCTGAACTTACTCTCTTGGAGAAAGAATGATGCGATAACACTTAACTTTTAATCGAATTTTTTTGGGTTAGAGTCCCCTTGCTCTCAGGTTAACTGTGGAAGGTTTTCATGGTTTTCCTCTCCATGAAACGCTAATGCGTGTTAGTTCCATCAAAAAGCACACCACGGAGGCAAATTTCGAACAATACTTGATCCAAGAGTTCCTTAAACTTCTGGATTGGGTTCATAATCATAAGACTAGTTGAACATTAGTAGTCGTAAACCCACAATTAGGTCGACTGTTTAACGACAGTTATAAAATAAAATAATTCCCATGTACTAAGTTTTATTCCATTCACTCGAATGGTATGCTCTCGATAGGGTCTTAAGTCGGCAAAAATATTTTATAATCACCCTGCATTATACACAGTAGACAACTATGATTATACGTATTTTCAGAAATATCGGTACAGCATTGAAACTTAATCTGGGGTAAATTTGCTGTAATTTAAATATAAGGTGCTAAATTGCACCGTAATTCCGTGAAGTCATTTTATGGTGCATCGTGTTTCAGCGGAACGGTGATATGGTTCAACTTTGCATCCCATTAAAGTATCAGTAAATTGAAATGCTTTAGTAGGATATTTTGCCAGTGTATAAGGAATGACAATAACAACAAATATCTCGACAGTTCTATACGCATGTTTAAAAAAGTTATGATTTATTAAGTTTTAATTTTACGAAGTAACAGTGAATTTAAGTAAATTAGAATATTGTAAAACTTTTCAGTTAGAAAATAATAAAAAAAGCGATTTAAACTCAAAGATTTATAACATTGCAGATCGTGAGTGAGTTATGATCAAATCTGTCTTGCATAAAAAAAAAAGAAAAAATATGACGAGTTATGACCGAATCTGTTTTAGATCACTTCATCCCTGGTATACATTCCATCAGGATATTTTTTTAAAAAATAAAATTTTATAAACACACATTTATTTTTCTTCGTCACATTGTTAGATGTGTTGGAGCGCATTAAACCACAATTATTTTTCAAATTTGCAGATACTTTGATAAGGTGTTACATTGAATTAAATACTGACTCATTAAATTTGGTGCAACTTTAATAGAGTGCAAAGTCAAACTACACTATTGTACTTTGTAAACTTGATTACACGATTCAATTCGAAAGGCAACTTGTTTCAGTTGAACACCTTATTAAAGTTGCGGCATGATTTGCAACGTATTAAGGTTAAAAAAATATTGCTATGATTCAATAGTGAGACAATTTCTCTTCTAAACCGTTATCGTGTCTGTAATGTCTCTTCGTGTCTGTAATGTCGTTATCGTGTCTGTAATGTCAAATCTTTCAACAAAAAATAAGCACCTTTTAAGTACCTTTTAAGTAAGAAAATGTTTAGAACGCCATTTTTTTTTCTCGAGGAAGTATTACTTAGTAAAAGTGTGAGCAGTCATTTCATTAATAATCCAAATCGATTTTATTTATATATTTTTCTTCACGCAAGGTAGAATTGACAGACGGCGAAAAAACTTTTCCATTGTCACATAACGCATAGCTGCTGTTTGTTACTTTTAATTCTGGAAAATAAAAATTAACGCGATCTGACCAATAAAATCATAGATTGTATCAAATAAAAGAAAGAAAGGCATTGGCTGGAACACCATAAAATTTTATCGCTTCTCATGTTTTCATTTTTATTTCTGCTTAGCATCCGTCGTTCTCTTTCTACCATTTTTTTTCCCTTCTTTTTTTACCAACCAGCAATCAAAGTTGCGTCTGTATTTTACGATAATAAGCCATTTAAAAACGCGTGAGAAATTTGATATGTCATTTTATACCGATTGGCTCTTATTAAAAATGGCTATTTTATTGTATTCCATAACAGCATTCTGCTACTTGATATCAATAGTCATTAATTTCTTCCCAACAACTATTTCAGTTAATGTCGTTTTAAAAGTGAAATTGGTTATATTAATTGTGAGTTAAACAAGATTGGGATATGCTAATTTCTTTCATCCGTTTTACAAATCCCAATAACAAAATTATAGACTCAATTATTCGAGTGAATCACACAAATCGAAAATGAAAATTAATTTAATAACCCCTGGTTAACTTTTCTTGAAATTGTAATTAAATTTTAATCATAACTCGTTGTAACGATATTTAGAATAAGTTATAAATCTGTTGTATATACATTTTCTCCGTTATTCGGTAAATACGGTTGCTACGTAAATTCGCTTTAGATTGAAAATCTAGTGATGAGAACCATAATAATCAAAATTCAATTTCTTTAGTTGGGAAAGATGCTTTATTTGAAATTATTTTTTCTAACTGCAGTATAATATGAATAATTTGGGTAAAATATGATAAAAGCGCAACTTAACTATTTTACCCTAAAAACCTTCATAAAATCCGATTAACTCCCGGGATAGGGGGTTTTTACAGGGAAAAACCCCCTTGAAAGGAAAGGTGTGATGTAGATCATCGTGTCCATTTGGTTTGTCTTATATTACTTGACTCGCCATTAAATGTCAAACCCCCACAGACATAAATTTTATTTAAACTGGCTGAGGTAAATAGTGTTCTTGTGGTAAAAAAGTATGTAAATAAATATCTTAGTTAAATCTAATTCAAATAAAATTTTATTACCATAATTATAACCGTTCCCTACAATAATAAAAATTCGTAAATGATAATCTTGATGATAAATCTGTTTCCAGGCCATAATTATGACCATCTTAATTTTATTCTTAAAAAATGATTATATATGCCCTATAAAAAAGAACATTAAAAAAATGTCTACTTCGCTATAAAAAATTAAAATAAAAAGAAATTAGGAGCGGGTTAAATTATTATATCGTTAAAATTTGCAGCAATCTTAATATGAAACTAAGTTTTATTCAAATTGTACGAGGTTGTATATAAGTTGTTTTAGCTGTACATACATTTTAAACTTGATTGCACGAATATAAGCTATGTCGCTAATAAATAATTGTCACTCTTTTCACAGTGAAATAAAAAAAATAATAAAATTCTAAAACTAAAAATATAAAATATTCGATAAAAATATGCTAAAATTAGCTAACCAGTATACAAAAGACATTACTTTGTATTGTTCCTTTTTTAAAAATTCTTCCACATCTGGCTTGCACCAACCCCAGTGCTGACGTAAAATATCGTCAGTGGTAGACGGATCATGGGTTAGAGACCCCTTGCCGTCAGGCTAACTGTGGGAGATTTCGTGGTTTTCCTCTCCATATAACGCAAGTGCGGGTTAGTCCTCCACGATTGAAAATTTTTCCCAATACTTGACCTAGGAGTTACCTTGTCTTCTGGATTGGATTCCAAAATTACGAGGCTACGGAGTAGAACATAAGTTGTCGTAAACCCAAGAAATCGGGTCGGCTGCTCAACAACGATTATAAAATAAAATATAATACTTTGAACTTCATTATAATACTCCTTTTTGGGAGACTGTAAAAAAACCTATTCTAGTACCTATAACTATAATGCCAATATTATTATGTCAATTATAGTAGGATATTTTTTACGGCAGTACCGAAACGAGGTAGTACCGAAATTCATAATGTCATCATTATTCAAAATGCATACATAATATAATAATATTTATTGTTGGAAATTTAAGAACAGTTAATTTTTTTTATTAAGAACTATAAGTTTGCAAGGCAAATTTGTTTAAATAAAATTAAACTACTGTGAGTTCTATATTCTAAAAATTTTAATATTTTTTAAAAATTCCTTTAAGCATTTTTACTGAAAAGATATTTATTTGCATGTTTTTTAAATCGGAAAAAAAACACACACATTTCAATTTTTTTTTTGAATTTTAAGAATCATTAAGAGTAGCACTTATTTCAGTATCAAATACGTAAAGGCTCTTCTTGCCCATAAAAATAATTTAAAATTTATAATTTTGCAAAATGTCAGATCAATTGAAATTCAGCAACAAAAGTATACCCTTTTTTTTCCCTAAAATTTTAGCAAAAAAAAAAAAAATTCATCTCTTTCTTTTAAAGCTGTCTAAAATAGCATTTATCTAAATTTTAATAGAGTTTTTATACCGATTGTTGCCAAATAAAAACACATCACGCCAAGAAGTCCATACAGCAGATTCTCGTTGGCGATTTGCATAGAATTCTCATCACAAATATAACTGCAAACTGTCTTTCCCTTATTGTCAATGAAACGATGTTAGAGAGCCATATATTTTTGAACGGGGGGGGGGGGGATAAATATCACCATCTAGTTGACAAAAGCAGACCATAAAACATGCAAATTATGTTGGGTGATTCAGAAAAATAGACATTATTTCCGCTATTAATTCAAAAATGAGCAAATCTCAAGCAATAAAAATATTTAAAATAAAAAAAGTTGAAGCGAAACATATGGCCTCGATGGCAGTCCATCACTTCTGTAATAGGAGAACTCCGTAAACATCAGATATAGTCTTTAAAAAGCGCCTGTCTTTCTTTTCATTTATTTTTATTTTTTGCATTAACACTGAACGTTATCAGATAAAAATCGTTAAATGAAGTTAACACTTTTAGAAACTTCGAAGAGACTTGAACCTTAATATCGCTCAAATTTGCTGCAACCTTAATAGGATGCTAAGTTGAACCATATTATTGTACTTTTAAATATTAAAACATGCTAGTTCAATTTGAAGCTAAGCAAGCTAATTTAAACATATTAATAAATAATGATATAATTATATTATCCACTTAAATAATTTAATATATAATTATTAATGAAATATATAATTATTAATGTAATATATAACTAGTATATGTTTATATTATTATAATACTATCCATAATTTGCACTATATTATGATTAAAGGTACTGGTACCAGGGTTCAACTTTGATTAAATTTTTTAAGAGTGTACGTTATACATATTATTCTAAAGATCTGAATGTTATCGGATAAAAATCGTTAAATGTAGTAAACACATTTAGAAACTAGGAAGAGACTTACTTGAACCATAATATCACTCAAATTTGCTGGTGCTTAATATGGTGCTAAGTTGAACCATATTATTAAATAATAAAACATGCTATTATTTCAAATTGAAGCTAAGTATGCTAATTGAAACTTACTTATAAATAATAATTTAATTATATTATCCAATTAAATTAATTCATCTATAATTATTAATGTAATCTATAATTAAATAATATATATTTATTTTATTATAACATTATCCAAAACTTTTTTTTAAGATAGCAGATATTAAGATAGCTCTATATTATGGTTTAAGGCAGGGGCTGCCAAACTTTTTTGATCATCGACCCCTACATAATTTTTCGAAATCTCCATCGACCCCCATAAAAGTAATTTTCTGTTAATTAAAATAAAACTCTATTAGATACTGTGTTTGTACATTTATTTTATGATTTTGAACATTTATTAAAGTTATAGTACATAGTGTAACAATAGTTTTATGAAAAATATATTAATGTTGAAATATAAATACCTTAATATTTATGAAATAATAAGTAATTATAAGTAAGTAGAAATAATAAGTTAAGTAACTACGGATTTATTGCTTCTTAATCAATGACATGGGTGTGCCTGGTGTTTTTTTTTTTTTTTTTTTTTTTTTTTTTTGCAAGGTTCATTATATTGGGTTCAAAATTGGTCAATTTTAATCTTAAATCCCCTCGAAACTCCACATTTAATTTATTTCTGTTCTTAGTTAAGATTGAATTTACGTGACCGAAACCGGAACCATATAGGAGCTTGGAAATGCTATCATAAATGGCTGAGCTATTTCGTAAAGTCTTTCATATTTTTGCATTATATTTATATTTGTCCAAAATTTGCTCATTGTTAAATTTTTAAAAAGCGTCTTTGCTTCAAATCCCCATAATAATTCAGCAAGCTCATCTTGCAGGTTGATGTCCACGTTTTCAATTTGAGCAGAAAATGGCACAATAATCCAGTCAGGGATGTCAATGTTTACCAAATCAACAAAACGCAGTTTAAAATCGTCGCTCAATTTTTGAAGATTACCTGTATATATTTCCAAGTCTTCTTCTTTTATTTCTAATTGTCACATATCTGAAAAATACTGATAATCCTTCGACCAATCGACCCTTCCGGTTCGGATCGACCCCCTGGCTCAGATCGACCCCCGCTTATGTTAAATAGACCCCTGGGGGTCTATATAGACCACTTTGGCGACCTCTGGTTTAAGGTATCGATATCTAGGTTCAACTTCGATTAAATTTTTTGAGAGTGTACCTTATACATATTATTCTAAATTATGGTTTGAAATATATATTTCAGTAACAGACAGGTATTTTAAGGAACAAAAGACACTTATTTCGTAATTAAAATAGATACATTTTCACAGTTAGAAATTTTAGAACGTGTTGAGCCATAATATGGTTAAAATTTTCAGCAACTTTAACATGCCGTTTAGTTTATCCCTATTGTCACTCTTCTTAATTTTGAACCGTATTATTGTATTCTTAAATATTGATTACACGATACCATAGTTCTACTGGCAGCTAAATCTAGTTAAATTTAACTTTCCTAGGCAAAAGCAAACTTGCGTTGCATTATGGGTTAGGCTTCCGACATTATGGTTCAATATTGAACAGATTTTTCGAATGATGCAACCTAAATATGGTGCCAAGTTCAATTTTACTAAATTTCTAACACTGTAACCCCAACTTAAAGGGAATGGAAATAAATTAAAAACTGTCTAATAATTAATTGTATAATAATTAACCATATTTGCTGTCCTAAATGATGAAATCCACGATACAGTAACATTGAAGGGGAATGGGAATAAAAATATGGATAATAACTAATTGTATAATAATTAACCACATTTGGTGTCCCAAATAATGAAATCAACAATACAGTAACATTGAAGGGGAATGGGAATAAAAATATGGATAATAACTAATTGTATAATAATTAACCACATTTGGTGTCCCAAATGATGAAATCAACAATACAGTAACATTGAAGGGGAATGGGAATAAAAATATGGATAGTAACTAGTTGTATAATAATTAACCACATTTGGTGTCCCAAATGATGAAATCAACAATACAGTAACAAGTTTGAATAATAAAAATCTGGATAATAACTAATTCTATAATAATTAACCACATTTGGTATCCAAAATGCCGAAATTCATAGTACGGTATTGAGATTGAAAGGGAATAAGAAATAAATGAATAATAAAAAAAAAACTCACAAGAGTGAGCGGATTTAAAATTGAGTGTCACTTTCTCCTATTTGCGGCATTCAGTGTTACAAATAACAACACAATGTAATTCGTTTGTGCCAGGTTACCCCACCCCTGTTCTGATTTCCCCTCTCTCTTCACTCCGCACCTTTTTATTGCTTCCGAAGAGTAACAGTTATTCTCCATTATAGCATAAGAATAACTAAAGTTGATACTCATATGTAGGTTGCCATGGAAAGAAAACACATTAGAAAGTATATAGTCTACTATTTTTTTTTTTTATCAATGAGTGTATTCATGATAAAAATTGATGCAATTTTGTGACCCATAATAATTAAAATATATCGTTTCGTTAAATTAAAAATTCTTTACCCTTTATTTTCACGAAAATCTCATTAATTACTCAAATAATTTCAGGAAATTCTAAATTCAACCTTTTTTTTAACATAAAAAGAAATTAGAAGCATTTCAATTGCGAAAATCCTGTAATCCAATCGCGATAATTATCTTATTTAGATTTTAGGATAACATTAAATTTAGAACCATAAATTGTTCTCAAATAAACAATTCCTCAAAAGTGGCTGAGCTAAATCGATGTTTGTTTACCTCCAGAACGTACTAGAATGGTTCGGTGATGATTTCCGGATATTATGCTCGCAGTGAGAACTGAACTAACGCAAGTTCAAGTCGGAAGTAAAATAAAGCTAAAACAGAAAATGAAAGTGAAAAGATTAAAAAAAAAATTGTAATAAATAAAGGAAACAAGAAAAAGTAGCGTGAAAAATGTGCATGATAATCTAGAAACTTAATTAAAAATTGTTCCTTAAAGAAAATCGAAAAAAAATCAGCGTCCATTGGTAGTTCGCTACAATTATTTAAAACTGATGAGTCGTAATATACTGCCGTATTTGTCCACGCAAATATTCTCGAGTTCTTATGAAGATGTGTTGAGAAGAGCAGCTGTTGATTATTATTTATTGCCTTCTTTTTTATTATTTTACTTTTCCTTTTTGTAGAACGCCGCAGGTGAACACACACTCAGATGAAAAGAAAGAACACAATTATTTTACTTTGAAATGTTTTTTTCTTCCTTTACATTATCATTTTTGGCTTATTAGTACAATTTGCACAGATATTAAAAATTAAAATGTTTCGGTAACTTTTTTTTTTTTAATTCGGTTGATTGTAATATAAAGTAAAAGTTTGGCAGGTGTCTGATAAGCTATTTAATTTAGTCGTTTAAACTATTTGAATAATATTGACATTAATTTCTCACCCACAAACCACCAGAAGCTAAATATAACGTACGTAACTTTTGTACGATAAATGACTGCTAATCTTGTCTTTTTATCTTTGTATGAAAAATTTCACTTGGAGGTTTTTCTTCGAATGCTTTTTTTTGACGCGTAAAAAAGCGTTTTTTGGGGAATAAGAATACATTTTTTAAAATCTTTAATAAGTTTTTAACAGTCATTTATCAATGTTAAGTTAAGCTTTGTTCGTATTTTGTAGAGCCCACCTTTTTACTAATTATGAAAATGGCGCAAAACGTCAAAATGAATATTTAATTTGTTCGAACAATAATTAAACTTATTTTTGAAAGATATTGACAAGAATATCAAAATTTAATCCATTTACGCCAAAAAGCTAACAATATCTCGCCAAATTGACGAAGTTAATCAACTTCTGTACAAAAAATGATTCTAAATCACTTATAGTAAATCTTTACATTCAGTTATCTCTTTAAGACTATCTTTCAAAGATTCTTCTGGTCATACGAAATAAATATTTGAAAGGTACGATATGCTATTTCTGTAAAAGGAATGAATTTGTTTTTTTAATATCAAGTGAAGCTTTGCCCATTCTTAGTCATCGCCTTCAATACTAATCACGAAAATGGTGTAAAATAGGAATTCAATTGTTTGAATAGTTGTAGAATGTTAAATCGTTTGAATAATTTGAATGATTTAAATAATATTGACTATAATGATAAGTTTGGTTCAAAACAATCGACCCGAAACAAATTAGCTTCTGTGCGTGTCTCTTCAGTGCGTGCAGTAAATAATTTCTAATAACTGCATTTTACAATCATAAAATTAGCCGTGTCCTGCGGAAAGAGAAGTATCTCTCTAATGCTACTGTTTGAAGGCTCTTTCGGTCGCATGGAATAATGCTTTTTATCAAATAACATGCTAGTCTTAAATGTTAGGCGATGTTTTGTCTGTTTTTAGTCAGCGCCCTCTGTACGAATTAGAATAATAGCGCCCTCTATACGAATTAGGAAAATAGCGCTACTAGTCAATATCAAAAAATGCCACTTCTTTTACAGAAATGAAAAGCATTTGAGATCCTTTTTTTTTATTTTACATTTTTTAATAGTTATTCCAACGCATCGTTATCTGACCTCATAAATGAATAAAACTATTGAGAATTAAATATCGAGTTTATAGGGATTTTTTCGAAGGCACAGTCATGTGAAATAACACTTAATAACAAATAGAACAAAATGTAGAATAATATATTGTTCTATTGAATTACATGATATATTAAACTATAGCATAATATATATTATACTATAAATTAATATATGCTATAATGTTCTAAATAATTATATACTGCCTTATGCTGTTAAATAACAAATAGAACTATATTTATGACAGTTTTAAGTTTGTACCAGTTATTCATGATAGAATAGTATGATATATTATGCTATGGAATAATATGCTATTAAATACAAAATAGAACTATTTTTTACGACGGTTGTGAGTTTGCACCAGCTATTCATGAAAGTTATGTAAAATTTGTTCCATTTTGGCTAGCGCCCTCTGTGCCAATTTTGCAAATGGCGCAAGCTCTTGTAGAAAAGCCACAGTTTTTGATCGAAATTTCTAATCAATGAAAAGAAACCCACACGCTGCATAGTTTGGAAACTGAAAAATAAGCAAAAATTGTGAATTATTCGTTGATTTTTATCTACTTGTAAATATCTTACTAAATTAAAACATTCAAATTTTTTTTTTTTTTTTTTTTTTTTGTCAGATTCGAAGCCTAGAAAATTCTTTACGGTAATGGATTAAACAAAATTTAAAACTATCGTTTTACTTCGTATTTACGACATTCAAACTGTGGGGTTTTAATTTTCCTTAGCGTAAGAAACTTGAAAAACACCCTAAATGATTTTTATATAGTTGGAAAAATCTAATCCAAATTGTCACTTTTTTTTAAGAAAAAGTAATTAATTGGCTTAGGTCGATATTTTTTTGCAGCAAGATTACATACATTATATATATATACATTTCAAAATGTAGAGAAAACATGAAAAAATTACAGAAGAATGAAGAAAGGGAAAAATAAAAATAATGACAATAAAAATATAAAATTCCCCCCAAAAAAGGAAAAAAAATTTCATTCAGTTTAAATTTAATTTTTTTAAGATTATTTTTTCTTCCGGATTTTTGTAATTTTTTTTCCGGATTTTTATTATTATTATTTTTTCGTTCCTTCAGAGTACTATAATTTTTTTCATGTTTTTTCTACATTTGAACTTATTTTATGAGTTCTATTTATTTGTAGCTTATGCACAGTAAATGGAACTTTTCTTCATTTTTTTTTGTCCTTTTTGTATTTATTTATTATGATCTATATATATATATAATTAAAGCTTCGTTTTGAGTTTAAAGCACTCAACTTTTGGCGTTTTTAAAATTTTCCTTGGTGATAGAAGGAATTGAAAAAATGGCAAAATCACCCTATGAATTACTAATTCTAAAATAAAATAAAAAATTGCAGGTGTTGCTTCAGAAATTTTATTTTTATTAAAAAAATGTTACAATCAGATGTTATTTCAAAATATCCGAATGATATTTGATTCATAAAAAAACATAAGGCCTGAGGTTAAAATATTAATAAAATTGACGGCAATTTAAATAGTTAAACATTTATAGGTATGCATTTTATAAGCGATATTTTATTCGAAGTAAAATTAGAAGGAAAGGTTTATGCATCATCGAAGTGATTCCGCAGGTTTTCAAAAAGGTTTTTCTTTAGATATATGAAGCCAAAAAACAAAAGAAAATAAAATAACCATAGAAACAGAAAAGGAGGGGAAAAAACTAAAAATGAACACATCACAGTGCAATAACTTGAAAGGTACAGAAACCACTTCTGCATTTTATATTTTAGCCAAGAAAATGGGATTCTCTGTTAAAGATTCAGAACGTTGCTGTTGCTGTTCCCTGGAGAAGCGACAGAAAGAAAGGCATCTGCTGTCCTCATGTTTTGCAGCAAGTTAAAAAGTCCTTTTGGCTTCCCCCTCTATCACTCCCACCTTTTTTTTTTCTTACATTCAAAAATGGAGGTTTTGTCGGGAATTTATTCGCTAAATAAATAATAAAATGATTTAAGTGCAATTTATTATTTATTTTGTAAATGAAAAATAAATTATTATAAATAATAGTTTAAATTCAATGCGATAATTAAAGTGTGAAGAACCTTTTTATTTTCAAAATAAATAAGTGTATGCAGTAAAACCCCGCTACAACGAAATTTTGGGGACCAAATAAATATATTGTTGTAGAAGGATATATTGTTATATCGAAGGCCTACATACTTTGGAGACACAATAAGATTTTTTTTTAATTTTAATGTTATATATGTATTAACTGTGACGCCTGGTGGCTGATTGGCAGAGCTGCTCCCAAGCTACAGGTCCTGGGTTCGATCCTCGGGCCGGGCAAGGTTGACTCAGCCTTTCATCCTTTCTGTGGGTCAATGGTTGGTTGGTGTCGTGTCCATGGGGAGATCTATAGATATCCATGAGTGTGCAAAACACAGCCAGCTAACTCCTTGATGTTGTCGGAGTTTAGACTTTTTCAGCGAGTTAATAAATGAGTAAAAAGTATGCTTGGGAAACTAAACACTGAGAGTTTCGCTTTTGGCTGACCACCTAACCGGAACCATCTGCTCCTGCACCCCAGAGCCCAAGTTCTAGAAAACTGAGATGGGCGTAGTAGGCCTTGGCACTTTATGGGCTGTCACGCCACTGAGATTAGTTCTTATGTATTAACTGTAAATCTATTTATCTGTTACACAAAAATTTAATTGGCAGAGTGATAATTATGGTTAAATATGAAATCCGATTGGAAAGTTACATCTGTGACTTCTTAGGAAATAAGGGTGGCAATTCTAAGAATGGTAGGTCTTGGGGTGGTGGCCTATCTACATCAAGGATGGGGTATTGAGATCTGAATACAAAAGCCATTCACTGTGGTGAAAAGAAATTAGATAAGTACATAATCAGCAGTGAGTCTTTTCTTGTCAGAAAAGAACGGGAGAAGAAAAAAAAGCAAAATAAGATTTTTTTTACATAATCTGAAAAAAAAAATAATAAATGGAGGAAATAAGGTTAAAATTTGAAGAAAAAAGAAATCGTTCTACAGGGGTTTATTGCTTCAGAGAATATCGCAGTATTGAAAGGTGGATAATATTAATTCATATGCAAGTTCGTCTGGACCACAAAACATTATTGTAATAGAGGGAGTTATTGTTGTATCGGATATCGTAGTAGCGAGAGTTCATGGTATTAATATTTATTTTACAAATAAATAATAAACAACTATAAATAGTAATTTCATTGCAAAATGATAAATCTGAATTTCATTTTTAAAATAAATAATCTGAGTTTAATGCATCGGTTATTTTGCAAATAAATGATAAATTTAATCAATCCTAGTTTAGGAGTAAAAGAAAAAGATATAATAATTTAAGTGTAACTAATTATTTGTTTTACTAATTAATAATAATTTAAGTGCAAAATAAATGACTCAGGTGTAATTTCTTATTCATTTTTAATTAATTAATTATTATAAATATTAATTTAACTGCAAAATAAATACTATATTTCAAGGGAGAACAGATTTTTTAAAAATATTTAAGCTTAATTTCGAAGAAAATTTAACTAGTCATCTGAATAATTTTAAATAACAGGTTATAAAAATAAATAACTGCTCTTCAGTTTTATTTTGTTGGGCAACACATTTTTAAATTTTGTGATATTTTCAATCGGAAGTTTGGACACGTCTTTATATAATTTATATTTTTCATATATTGAGAATTGATTGCGCGAATAAAATTTTCCACCTGCTATACAGCATTATACCAAATATACTAACATTAGAACTTTCATAACAAACTATAACTTTTATAACAAATGGTTTATTTCAACAAACTATAATTAATTATAACTTTTGCGCCTATTTATAAAACACGTTTGTTTATTTTAAGATAATCCACTTACAAAAGATTTTTTTAAAATTATTTACAGTATTATTTAGATAAATATGAATAATATTTTTTATTTTAATTTCCACTGAGCAGATTTCAATAACATTTTCGATTTTGAATCTTAAAACGTTAACGTTTATGAGGATAGATATAAATGTTTGAGTATCTGACAGTTAAATTTTTTTCGATTGTTATTAAATTAACTGATGAGAATAATGAGGCTTGAAAATTAAATTTTTTTTTCGATTGTTATTAAATTAACTGATGAGGCTTGAAAATTAAATGTTTTTCGATTGTTATTAAATTAACTGATGAGAATAATGAGGCTTGAAAATTAAATTTTTTTCGATTGTTATTAAATTAACTGATGAGAATAATGAGGCTTGAAAATTAAATTTTTTTCGATTGTAATTAAATTAACTGATGAGAATAATGAGGCTTGAAAATTAAATTTTAAGTGGAAATATTTTTGCAAAAATGAATTTTGTAAATAAATAAAAAAATATTTTAGTTCTCATAAATTACAAAAAACAAAAATCGTCTAAAAGAATTTGACGAAAACCTCAGAGGTATAATTTTGGAGGAAAAAGCATTATTTGGTAAAAAAAAAATTCTATAGTGTCTTGACTTAGTAATTTAAGTAGGTAACATTTATTGTTTAACACATTTGAAAGGTGTCCTTTGAACTATTTAAATTACATCTCAGTATTTGAATATTTGAGCATTATTAGATCAAAAATCACTTTTAGAGATAATTTTCTTTCTTGCCTTGTACTTTTACCAATATGAAATAAATAATGAACTAGAAACCACAACCAACGAAGTTACCCTTTTCATGGACCTATCTATTTAAGGATGTTTTTCAAAGAATTTTCTTCGCCAAGAAATGAATCACAGATTTAGTACCTTAAATTCGAAAGAAAGTTAGAATTTTAAACTTCATTTATACTATCTTGCCTAAGAGAGTTATTTGGGCTTTAGTGTTGCTGGTCCTCTCCAAGTAACGCAAATGTGGATTGGGCTCCATGAAAAAGTCCTCCACGAAGGTAGAACTTCTGCCAATACTTTATCCAGGAGTTCCCTTGTCTTCTGGATTAGGTTCAAAATGACAACGCTACGAAGTTGAACATTGGTAGTCGTAAATCCAAAAATTGGGCCAGAAGTTCAACGACGGTTATAAAATAGAAAATAAAATGATTTTGCTAAAATATTTTTAGAATTAAGATTGATTTATAAAACGAAATTCATTTAGCTTAGAACCTAAAATTAATTTGATTTAAAACAATTTTGGTGTTGGTCGTTGCAAAATTTTACTTACTACAAAGAATCTGCCATTAACTTGAACTTATTTGCTTATAAAAATTTTTTTGTTTAAGACTACAAATGAACGCTACTAGGAATGATCTTATGAACAAACGCATAGTTTTTTTAAGCTAAAATATAGTTTGTCTATGGTAAGAATTCCCCCCGCCACCAAGTCAGACGCTGTCTGCTGCTATGGAAACAAGAATAGCGCATTTCAGGGAGGGTAGCTTCTTTTCCCTCTAGGGATAATACAATAGACAGAAGAAAAAGATTCCCTTTCTCTCCCCCACCAGACAGAAACCCTGTCCTAAGCAATGACCCCACACCCCTACTCGAAATAGTTATACATTGTTACCATAGTCGCCACCACAGGTACAGAGAAATGGCTAGGGGAGTTCTTACTTTAGACAAACTATAGCTTCCCAGTGTTCGCTTTTTTTCCTGACCCCACGCAAACCTATACTGCATTCCCCATTGATGTAAACAAAGCCCTTCATAGTTATTTCTTGCGTTAAGTTTGCAGTAGATGGTCACGCAAATCATTGGTGGAAAAAATAGTTTCCCTTCGGCATTTAAAAATTAATACATTTAGTTGGCAGTATACTTTCTATGGCCTTATAAAATGTTAATAAGGTGCTGATACATAGCGAAATCGTACTTGATAGACGAATTTGTGACGCGTGCTGAGTTCTACTATTTGATTGGTTGATTGAATTCAAATTCTTTTACTGACAACACTCTTAAAATTTATAGCCTCGAAATGCGAAAAAAATAGGGATTTTTTTTCTTTCTTTCAGACATTTGGTCGTGTGCTAAACAAACACAATTTTATCAGCTGATGAATAAGCGGAGGCGCGACTTGCTGATTCCCCCCCCCCGCCCTCTGCATCGTGCCAACAATGTAAGGAAGAAAAGAATAGAGGAAACACAATAAACGACGATTTTTCATTTGTTTATTTATTTATTTTTCCCTTCGACTCGAATTTTTTCCCCACCTCCTTCAAAACTTAGGGGATTTTGTGGAAAAAGCAGTCATTGTAAGGACCTTTCTAAAAGTGGGGAATTCTCCAGTGAATCCTTCGGCAATTTTTTTTTCCTTCTTCTTTTAAAATGAGGAAAGGAAAGAATTTGGAGTTGCATAAAAATTTCCAGTCAGGAAGTAAAGAAAAGGGTTGCATTTGACACGAGACCTATGTCGATTTTCTTCATTTTTTTTCTTCAGTCGATGCCGAAATACTTTTTTTTTTTCGGTATAAGCGTAGGGGGAGGGGGCTTAGACTATTTTTTTAGCTACGGGAATGATGGAAATCTCTTAGCAGTAATTGAATTTTTGACTGGAGTAAAAACATCGATTAAACGGCATGAATTGTACTTGAATCTATCATTATCCGAAGTGACGATTTTTTTCTTCTTTCCAATTCGCATCTTGTGGTCTTAAGAATTAAATGAGACTTTTAAAAATTAAGTGAGACTGATTAAGTCAGCCTCGTAGGAAATCAAATAAGCTGGATTAAATCAGTCACAGAGAAATTGAATGTGATGTTTTTAAATCAGCTACTTTCTCTTAAAATTAAACAAGACGAATTAAGTTGTGGATATTTCTGTATCGTGATCATTCGCACCAACTACAATCGCCAAGGTTCCAAATGAATTTAAACTTTCAATTAAAAAAAACAACAAAAACATGTAGATGTTTGCCCGGGGGTAGCTACAATATATATCTTTCGAGTTCGTCATTTTCTGTTTTTTTTTTTTAATTTCTCGCTGGTTCTGATGGTTCTTTTCTGATGGTTCAACATTAACAATCCATCAAAACAAGTTGCTATTCTTATGTTGGACCATCATTAATCTATCAGAATTCCTACATTGGGGTGATGGTGGTTCATAATCGTTTCAACATTTGATTTCCAAGAAACGATGATGGAAGTTTCTGTTGGTTCAACGTTAATGAACCATCAAAACAAGTTGCTATTCTTATGTTGGACCATCATTAATCTATCAGAATTCCTACATTGGGGTGATGGTGGTTCATAATCGTTTCAACATTTGATTTCCAAGAAACGATGATGGAAGTTTCTGTTGGTTCAACGTTAATGAACCATCAAAACAAGTTGCTATTCTTATGTTGGACCATCATTAATCTATCAGAATTCCTACATTGGGGTGATGGTGGTTCATAATCGTTCCAACATTTGATTTCCTAGAAGCGATGATGGAAATTTCTGTTGATTCAACATTAATGAACCATCAAAACAAGTAGCTACTCTTATGTTGGACCATCATAAATCTGTCCCGAATTCCTATATTGGGGTGATGGTGGTTCATGATCGTTCCAACATTTGATTTCCTGGAAACGATGATGGAAATTTCTGTTGGTTCAACATTAATGAACCATCAAAACAAGTAGCTACTCTTATGTTGGACCATCATAAATCTGTCCCGAATTCCTATATTGGGATGATGGTGGTTCATGATCGTTCCAACATTTGATTTCCAAGAAACGATGATGGAAATTTCTGTTGGTTCAACATTAATGAACCATCAAAACAAGTTGCTATTCTTATGTTGGACCACCATAAATCTGTCCAGAATTCCTATAGTGGGGTGATGGTTATTTATGCTGGTTACCGTCAAAGATTATGTCGGTCCATCAATGGAAGGCCATCAAAAATTTTAACTTGGGTATTCTGATACAGATCACGATATGGAAATCTCCCCATTAAGTATTCGAATTTATATTTCATTTACTAGAATAATAAATATTAAAAGATTGTTAGATGTATGTGGTTGATTCTTGCTAGACAGATTAAAATCATAAGAAAAACATTCAAATATTAACAATAAAATTTATAAGATTAAGTCAGTCAATTAGAAATTAAATGTGACGGATTAGACATATCACTACACTTTGAAATTTAACGAGACGGATTAAGTCATCTTTACTTGTAGTATTTGATTTAACAGAATAATAAATTTTAAAAAATGTTAGAAGTATGTGTTTGCTTCTTGCGAAACGGAATGAAATCTTAAGAAAAGCATCCATAAAAATAAAAGCTACAAAAAAAATTAAACTTAACTTGATAAATAAGTTTTGACGTGTATAAAATGTACGATTCTTTTTAAGTAGAAAAATAATTACTTTAAAGATAATAATGCAAAGCAGCGTCTTTAAAAACTAATAAATAAAAAATAACCCCTCAAACATAAAAAGAAAAAAAATAGTGTCAATTTGGGTTAGGGTCTAGAATAAGACAATGGTTTCAACTTTTTAACTAATTTCTTTCAAGAAGTTAAATACATTTTGTTTAGCTTTAAACAGATTAACCAAACAAAATAAATTATAAATTTTTTTTTCATTCAATCTGATGTTAACCAATGAAAAAATGAAAGAGAAAGTTTTTACACATTTCACAAAACATACCTATGCCCTATATGTTTAAATTTGCATTATTTTACAAATTTTGATGTTCAGTGTATAAAAGTTATTTTTTTAAAAAACATGTAATTAGAATTTTAAATTTATCAAAAAATAGTATACTTTTGTTTAGAAAATAATTCATAGCTTTTAACTGAAAAAAAATTAGGTTTACTTATTAAATAAAATAATTTAAGTATTAGGTTGGTGAAAATATTTATTTTTATGCTATAGCGAAAACTTCATGAACTATATAGACCTTATTATGAAGTTCAAATCTGTTCCAAGAATTTTTTAGTTTTATCAACAATCAAAACGAAAAATATTTAAATATGAAAAACTGACTTCGGAAATTTTGTTAAAAATACATTTTACCTAATTTTTTTTTATTATTACGTTATTCATTATTTTTGTTGTAAAGATTATTAATTTGAACTTAGAATTGTGTATTTTCCCTTAACCGTAATTTCCGGTTCTTATAGAATATAATTTTTTACCTTCTACTTCATGCTCTTCAAATATTAAATGAATTCCAAGACAAAATTTTCAAATTTAGTTGTTTTATATTTATGTAAATCCTAATTATTATTCAATAGTTAAAATATAATTAATATAGGCAACTATGAATTCCATTATAATAATTTACTTCTTTTTAAAGTTGAATTTCGAACAATTAATTAGTATTTATTTTTTATGTTAGAAATGTTGAAGAAAAGAAAATTGCTTTTCAAATTTCCTCAATATTTTTTTTTTCAAATTGTTTTAAATTCAAATCATCTTAAGACAGTAATTTTAGATGTCAAGAACTTGAATCAATTTTGTTTCTGGCATGTTTAATGGTTACTGTTTCAGCCATGTGATAGTATTTAATCACTTTCAAAACAAACTTCATAAAATTTAAAAAAAAAAAAAAAAAAAAAAAAAAAAAAAAAAAAAAAAAAACTCTTCAGTTCTTTTTTGCTTAACACAAGTACATAAAAGTAATTTTGATACACAACTTACAATTCATGTAAATAACTCGGTTCAAAAAAATAACTTAAAGTGTAATAATTAAAGTATTCAAAATTGAAGTAAAGTGTAATAATTAAACCATACACTTTTTAAAGTTAAATTGAAATTAATTATAACTTTTTCAACAATGAGAATTCAACAACTGGAATTCAATAACAATGAAAATTCAACAGTTTTTTCAACAATGATAATTCATTAACCGTGTAAATTCAACATATTTTTCGACAATGACAATTAACAACTATTTCAATTATAAGAATTCAATAACAATGGGAATTCAACAGTTTTCTTAACAGTGAAAATTCAATAACAGCTTTGAGAACTCTACAAATTTTTCGATACGGAGAATTCAGGAAAAACAAGGAAAAATCAACAAAGAAAATTTCAACAATGAAAATTTCAACAATGAAAATAAAATTAAAGAGACATTTGTCGTTATCTTCATTCACTATACTATCTTAACTTTGATTACACGATTCCATGGTTCAACAGGTATTAAAACACGCTTCAGTTTAAGAAGTTAATTTAAGTTAAATTTGTACGGTATTGGGGCAGAATTGATGTAATGATTTAAATTTGAAATCATTTTTCTCAAACTGTAAGAAAATTACTACTTTGTCGTAATTCAATTATAACTTTATCATAAAGCATTGTATAGTAAGCTATACTATTTAATTTTACAATTTAAGTAAAGTAGTTTCATGTCATGTTATAATTTTACTGCCTTTTGCGACATGAGAAAGTTCGAAAATGATAAAGCTTTGGAAAGGAAGGATCAGTTTTTTTTTTATCTTTATCGCAAGAGTAAGTGAGAGAGGGGGGGGGTGACGGAGGGGAAAAAAAGGCATGGCAAAGGGCTTGATTTTTAGCTTTATCTGTCTTTTTTCCCCCCCAATCCTGCCAGTTTTCCACTTACATTTTTATTCTTCTAGCTTAGTGAAAAAAAGAAAGGAAAAAAATAAACCAAATTTATATAAATATAACAGTGTTTGGAAAAAGATTTTCAAGCTGAAAAAATTATTTTTAATTAAATGGCTATAAAGTATATAGAAAATACAGCAAAGTCACTCTACGACGAAATAAATTGGTTCTGGCCTCAAAATTAGCCGTAGAAATTTCGTTGTATGAAGGTTAGAGATTAGTGCAGTTATTTAGGTAAATATAAAGAAAAAAAAATGGTAATAAGTGTTAAAGTACTCAATTGTGACTTTTAAATTTAAAAAAATGTCTTCTATAGAAGAGAATTTTATAGAAGATAGTAGGGAATACTAGTATAGAAGAGAATTTTATAGATACTATATGGAATTTTTCTCTTATTCTGATATGGCTATACCTCTTTAATGTGACTGGTTTTGAAAAATGGGCAAGCGAATTAGTTTCACAGAAATTCCAACCTTCAATTGCATCTTCTTTTCTTTCTTCAAAAATGGTAAAAATCAAAAAAAAAAAAAAAAAAAAAAAAAAGCTAGCAAAATTCCATAAATGGCAAAAATTGAAGGAAAAAAAAATAAATACCTTAAGAATTTGTTACAGGGAGAAAAGCCCTTTGTTATATGGAGAACAGTTTTAATGTTATATAACATCCTGATAATATATTACGTTTTAGACAGAAATTCGCTGTTTCGAGATTTGATCGTTGGAACTAGTAAAAAAACGAAAAGCTTTAGAATAATAATAAAAAAAATAAAATCAAAATATACAAAAGCACAAGAAAATTCGATGTTTAGAATTTTAAATCTTTTGACAGAAAGGAATTTATCAAAAACATGCCTTATAAATTTTACTATTATTATGCTTTGTTTACTGTTTCACACACGTATATAAATAATAGGCTAGGTGTTAAAAAAATGAAAACTGAAATTTTTTTTAATAGCGCTATTTGAATCATACGCGAAATATTATTCAAAAGAATTGCTTTTAAATAAGTAAAAAGAAAACTTGTTACAATACGCGCTGCCTTATCCCTTTTCCTAATATCACCAAGTAATAAGGTGGTTGAGGACTATTTACTTCTGCCCACCATCCTAGAGAAGAATGCCGTCACTGACGATCCTTTCTTGTTGGCGTTGTTCAGTTTTGTGTTTTGAAATAAGATAGTTGTGGCAGCATAAGAAAGACATTGTATAAAGACTTCTAAAGAAAAATATAAATCGATTGTTATATATTTTGAAATAGTCGACGAAAAAGAAATTCGATCTTACGTTTTCACGGAGCTTAGTTGGAAAGAACATGCATTTTTCATGCCATTGCAAAACTCCACTCAACACTGCTTGTTAAAAAAGGCGAGGACTTCTTTTTTCTTCACCGGCATGTTATATTCTTTTCTACTTCTTTTTGAGGAAAAGGGGTTGAATTTTGAATGGAGCAAGAAAAAGTTTTTTTTCTTCCATTTTTGTATTTTTTTTATTTGAATTTCAACTATATTCGTCTGGTGATTTCATTAGTTTAAACAGTAATTAAAATAAAATTGTTATTGTTATTTATTATTAATTAAAAAAACAGCAATTATGAAATGTATAAAGACTACTATTGCAGTATTACATATACTCTTACGTAACTATAAGTATGTTTTCCACATTTCATGAATGTAATTAATTGTTTCTCAACTGCGCACTTTTAAACGTTACTAAATACATTTAAACTTCATGTATTTAAGGCCATTTTTTGATGGCTGCGTCGTCGTCGTAATGATGTTTTTTTGCAGATAATACACTATTTTCATTACTGCTTTAAGTTTTCTTTTTTTTTTAATAACCGTCGTTGAACAGCCGACCCAATTTTTGGGTTTACGAGTTCTAATGTTCAACTCCATAGCCTTGTAATTTTGAACCCAATCCAGAAGACAAGGAAACTCCTGGATCAAGTATTGGGAGAAATTTGTCTTCGTGGAAGACTTTTTGATGGAACTAACCAGCATTTGCGTTACATGGAGAGGAAGACCACGAGAATCTTTATGATTAGCCTGGCGGCAAGGGGACTGTAACCCATGATCAGTCTACCTCTGAGGATATTTCACGTCAGCACTATGGTCGGTACAAGCTGGATGCGGAATTCGTATTGACCAGCCATTGCCGGGATCGAACCCCGGTTCACCTCATTGGAAGGCGAACGTTCTATCCCCTGAGCCAACTGCTGTGTGTTTGTAACAATTACTCATGACTGCTAGATCAAGTTTATTCTATTTATAGCCAGCGCTCTCAATTCTTATTCTGAAAGTGGTGCAGAACGCCAATATGGGGAAATGTCACAGTTTTGTGAAAATGAAGAGCGTTTTAGGTCTAAATTTTTAATATTTAGAAACTTTCTTCAATGCCACATTATCTATACTAATACAAATTTGCGAAAATTGAAAATAAGGCAGTGATTTTGATAATTTTTATCTATGAAATTACATTGAAACATTGGAAAAATGTCGCCAAATTGGCAATATTGGCAAGTTTTTTGTCCGTTCTAAAGCCCAGATAACTCTTCTCCGGAAGAGGGTATGTATACAGGGTGGTCCTAAAATATATGTCAAAATGTAAATGTAGGAAGTAGGGACTTAAATAAGCATATTTCGTATAGGATTGTGTGTGCGGTAATGCCACCTTGAGCCGGTAGGGAGCGCTGATGATTGCGGCGTATAAAAGCGCTTGCTAGCTGGATTCCCGCACGGATCTCAACCAGCATGCATCGTTTCACCAATGTGGAGCTTGCCGACGTGCATTTCATGTATGGGGCTGCACAAGGAAACGAATTAGCTGCTCAGAGGATGTACAGGGAGCGTCAGAAATCATCTGGACGCTGTCTACGGCCAGCATTGGATAGGACGGGGTGGTCCAATTCCCTGGCCACCGCGTTCTCCTGATTTAACCTGCTGGGATTTTTCTTTTGGGGTCATATTAAAAGCCTGGTGTACGAGAGTCCCATCAAGGAGATCTTGTTGCCCCCTTGTCTGTTGCTGCTTTACATGTACTCGACATGCCTAACGTCTTTTCTAATGTACGCAGATCCATGCGCCGTCGCTTTGAATCTTGTATCGATGTTGGTGGCTGCTCTTTCGAGCACCTCTTGTAAACTGTTGATAAATTTTTATTTTCTTTTGTTTTCACTTGTCTTTTCAGTTTCCTCTGATTCATACTGCTTTACAAGCTAGTGCTTTAATGTGCCATTACCGCACACACATTCCTATCCGAAATATGCTTATTTATGTCCCCTCTACCTACCTTTACATTTTTGACACATATTTTAAGACCACCCTGTATAGTTTATAATTATAGCTTTACTTCAAATGTAAATCACTTAAATTGTAACTTTTTTATTTTTTTGGCAAAGAAGCTTCGAAAATTCATAAATATATTTAAACTGCATTTTTCTTTCTATCTTTTTTTAATATTTACACACCTCTGTTTACATTTACACACTTTAAAAAATCGTTTTATCGATGCTCCGTAATATCACTACTCTGAACTATAATTTGGCATTGATTTTCTGCAATTGTAATAAGGTGTATAAGTGTTTGTAAAAGCTCAGAACAATATTATGGTTGAACATTGCCAAAGTTTTACCAGTGTAGAACAACAAGTGATGCTCAAAACTTTTATATTTTATCTGAAATCGAAGTTTCAAACTCTTGTTTTTGTAAGTTAAATGTGTCTTACTGTTTCTAAAAGTTTAATAAAATATTCAACTCTTAAAGTCTTGACAAGTGTTTTATAGTTTGAATTATTCTCATTGATAAAAATATGTAAGTAAATAAATAAAATAAAATAAAGAAAAACCGAGATTAAATTACTTATCCCGAAAGTTTTTGTCTATTTGATCTATTTAAAAAACTAATGAATACGTCGAATTTGAAGAAACTTTATACTTTTGCATATTTTATTTTTCTTCCTACATAGAAAATTTTTTCAATTAAATTTTGATTTAGCGCTAAAACTTCGAAAACTTATTTTAAATATTTAGCTAACTTGAGGTAATGTGTAGAAATTTTTTAAGATTCTTAAATATTACGTGTAATCAGACATGCTGAAATGTTATGTTTACAAGATATATAAATTTTGCTATTTATCAGAAAAAACTTGAAACAGATAGCTAGATCGTAAAAAAAGAAAATATGATTATGTCTGAGTATATTAGTTCGTAATTGTCAATGCAGATATTGATAAAAAATTGCATTTAACTTTCCTTCTTACTTTCTTCATATTCACTTATTCGAATGTCGAAGGAAAAATAAATTTAAAGTTATATTTGATTTCTGTTGCTATAACTAATAGAGTTGTTCTTTAGCTATGAATGTGGGGAGTTTTTGTAGCTTAAATTCTAATGAATTCATGGAAAATACTAATATTTATCTTTACCCTCAACAGAAAAAAAAAACGTGATTTCCTTGAATTTCAAGAAAGAGAAAATTGCTGATTAATTTACTAAGAAAAAAAATATTTTGAAAAAAAAAGCCTTTGAGCTAAAAAATTGATTTTCCGAAAACAAAAAAGAAAAAAAACTCGTAATTTTCAAGAATTTTTCAAAAACAGAAAAATTTTGCGTGATTTTACTGAAAAAAAATCTTTGCGATATTTCAGAATTTATAGAAATAGAATTTTTTTGATTAATTAAAGAATAAAAGTTTTGTGATTTTCTGGAATTTTAAAAAATAGATAATTCTAAAGTGTTTATAAAAAATAAATATGTAAATAAATAATATAAATTATGCAAAAGTTATATAAGCTATATAAATAATATAACTTATAAAAAGAATAAATAAATAAATAAAATAAAAACCCTCTAGATTTTTTAGAATTTATAGAAATAGAAAATTCTTGAATGAATATATGGAAAAATAGTGTGATGCTTTTAAGCAAATCGTAGAAACAGAAAATTTTAGAGTAATATAAAAAAGTTTGCATGATTTTCTTTTTTGGATTTCTTAAATCTAGAAAATTCTTGAGCGATTTTACCGAAAAAGAAGTAAGTGATCTTCTACGCGATATAATGAGGCGTGATATAAGCGAGAAGAGACTAAATTCTTTAGCCCTACTGTAAAGTTTTGTTCGGGAATCAAAACACCCGGAAATATATATTTCTTTTTTGGATCAATAGTGCATGCAAATCAAACCTCATTTCGCGCAAAGATTCAGAATTTCATATTCTAAATGTTCTTTTTGGAAAAGGAATCATTCCTTGTTTCCCTCAACATTCGGAGAGGAAAATTTTCAAAAAAATGGCACTTTTCAACATCGGAAGGCGGATATATTTTCGCATAAAGCTTTTTGGGGCTTATATTTTTGTCTCCTAAAAAAGTCGCGACAAATTCACTATTTCTGATGGGGGAAAAAAAAAGAAGATATTGTACCACCATTTATTTTTACTTTTGGAATAAAGAAGGGAAATTTAACGAAGAGGAATATATGTATTTTATTTTAGCTTTTCCGGAATGAATTTTGTTGTATGTATATTTTCATCATCTTCGCTCGCTGATCAATTTTATTCGTATAGTAGGTTTTTATGGAAAGAGAGAGAGAGAAAAATATATCTATTTCTGTCTTCGGATCAACGTCGTAGGTAAAAATACTTAAAGGTTTGTTGAAGGAGTTAGGTGAAAAAGTCTCATCGTTTTAAGACTCGGTTCCTAAGATTAAAAATGAAACGAAATGGAGAGGAGTTTTTCCCGAAGATTTATATCAGGAGTAAGAGTTAGAGGGAAAAAAAGATCTAAAAACTCATTCCGTGGAAAAGGATAGAGGCAATATCTAATGAATAGTAGAATCAAATTTGAAATAGAGATTTTTTTTTTATTTATATTTTTGTATCCCGACTGAACCGTAATTTATTATTTCGAAGACTTGAGGGGACTCTCTGGAAACATGCAAATAACGCTAAGCGCTAGAGAGGGGGTTGTTTCCAAATTGCGGTTGTTAAGTCACGACGAGCTTCCGACAATCCCTGAAACTTAATATTGCGATTGAAGAAAACTTCTTAAAGTATACAAACTATTTAAAATCGAAATAACTTTTTTATTTATAAAATCAAATTAAAAAAATAGTTAAAAAGGAATACTGAAAATAATTAATGTGACGCTTATTGTCACTCAAAATTAAAATCAAGAGATAGGGCTAAAATTAGATTTCTAGAACATTTCAAAGTCTTTGATTAAATAAAACTATCGTGGGAAATCTTCATCGGCAAAAGTAACTTAAATACGGATAAAGTAATTCAAATAAACAATTAGGTTTAAACGTAAGAATTAATGTTAAATAATAAGTTGGTTAATTGTATATTCTAATTCTAAAATAGTTATGTAAATTCTAAATTTGTTTAATATAGTTATGTTATTTCTTAAATTGTTAAATAATAAAAAGTTTCATTTGTTTAAATTTAAGACGAGTAGTTTCCTTAATTTAATGTAATAACAATAACTATACGATATGGACACACTTAAACGCTCCAACTGAAAAACGCCACATTAAAAAACAACAACAAATAATTGAAAAATAAATAATGAACAAGTAAAAATAGAAGATAAAAATTAGTAAAACTACAATAAAATAAAGTAGCGTTATTAAATGTAATTATGGAAACTGTAAAATAATTAAAAAGTTTGAAAAAAAAAAACTTAAATTATATTGAAGAAAGTCTACAGCCTAAACAATTTTTTTTGAAGAAATTATTAAAAACAAATAATAAAATAAATAAAATTTTATAAAAATGAAATTTTAAAAAATAAAAATGAAATAAATAAAAAAATAAAAAATTTAATGAAATTATTAAAAGTTAAAATGTTAAAAAAACAGTTAAAAGGAAGTTTCTTAAACGATAATAAACCATAATTTATGATTATAATTGTAATATGTTATGATATTTTATTAAATATAATAAATAACTTTATTATGTATCGTTATAACTTATATAATAAATAACTTTATAATTATAAATTTTATTATAATAAATAGCAAAAAAATAGTTAATTATTAAATAAAAAAATTAAGAAGTATGAATATTATAAAGCTTAATTAAAATATTTTTTTTCTTCAAAAAAGTTATAAGAGTCTGTTTAGCCAATAAATTTGGAATTAACTATTTAAATCTAATCAGGCACGCTTTTCCGAACGAGAAAGCTTTTGTATTTTTTCACATTTTAAAGTATAAAATACGTTCTCAATTCACCCTAATTTACATATTTTGGTGAATTTCGTTGATTTCGTGAATTTCGTTTGGTGAGTTTAGTTTAGTTTACGAAATTTGTTTAGAATGGAGCTTTATAATAATCTGAAGGAAAACATCCGTGAAATTTAAAAACTAATATAACTTTATAGCCCGATTTAAGATCAAGGCGGAAATGCCTGTTTTATTTTAAGGCTGTTTTTGAAAGGCTTCTGTCGTCACAGGAAATAAAACTTCTTTTTTCCACCCATGATATCCTATTTTCTTAATTTTGAGGAGTTAGTATCAGTTATCCATTACTGTTAGGTCAAGTTTAGCCTATCTTTATCCAGTGCCCTCAGTTCTAATTCTAAAAATGGCGCAAAACGTTAATACGAAATAAACCCGAGTTTTGAGGAAATAAAAAGCGGTTGCTATCTAGTTTCTTAATATTCAATAAAGAGCCGTGATCGCTTAGGGGATAGAGCTTTTGTGCTCCAATGAGGTGAACCGGGTTCGAATCCCAGCGATGGCAGGTCGATACGAATACCGCATCCGGCTTGCACCGACCACAGTGCTGACGTAAAATATCCTCAGTGGTAGGCGGATCATGGGTTTGAGTCACCTTGCCGTCAGGCTACCCGTGGGAGATTTTCGCGGTTTTCCTTTTCATGTAACGCAATGCCGAAAAAGATAAACAATCTAGGTTAGATTAAAAATGATTTTTTTTTTTTTTGAAATAGCGTATAGTCCTACTAGTCTATTATGGTATACAGACCTACTCAAATCAGAATTTTCTTATGATTAAATATTCTAACCATTAACGTGAATCATAATAAAATAAAGTAAATTCTTTTTATGATTAATTTATTTGTACCTTTAATTCTAATCGAATAAGATAAATAAGGTTGTTCAGTTAAGTACTCTTATGATTAAAATAATTGATCCGTTAATTCAATTTAAAATAAGATATAGTTGCTGTGTGAATTCTTGTGGTTAAATATTCGAACCAATAATGCAAATCATAATTAAATAAATATTGTTGTTGAGTTAGTTCTTATGATTAAATATTCGATCCGTTAATTCAAATGAAAATAAGATATAGTTGCCGAGTGAATTCTTGTGGTTAACTATTCGAATCAATAATGCAAATCATAATAAGATAAGCTGAATTAGTTCTTCTTATGATTCGATCCGTAAATTCAAATCGTAATAAAATAAATATGATTGCTGAGTTAATTCTTCTTTTGGTTAAATATTCGAACCGTTACCGCGAATCATAATAAAATATATTTCACTTCTTTAAGAAAGAAAGTTGCTTAAGTTGAATTATTACTTTTAGCTTTTAATGAAATTATTGAAATTTAAGTAGCATATTTTTCAACTTCATTATTTTTCATAAATTAGACGATATATTCTATAAATATGAAATATTTATTATATCAGGTAATATATTAGTATATTATAATAATTAGATCGAATAATTAGACGCATTGTATTTTTTTTAATAGTTACATGTTTTGCACGAATTTATGGGCAATACTTTTATATTTAAACATACATGTAATGGGTTTTTATTCGGGAGGTTTTTACATACTTCCTATTTGTGTTTATTTCTAACGTATTGCATTGCAATATTAACCAGTTGATACACGAATATAAACAAGTACAAATCAGATCCAGCCGCGTAAAAACACTGAAGCTGTATAGTAGTTCCTGATAATTAAGATTTTACATATAATCTTATAGTGTGTCTAATAATTTGGCCAGGTACTGTAAAGATTTCAATGAAAAGTTTATTTATTGTTTCGCAATATTGTTTATTACTTTCCCATTGTTTATTAATCAGTATGAAACTGAGAAAACAAAGAATTATGAGGCACTCGGGATTTACTATCCTACAGTTCGCGAAGTTTTTTTTGTTCGTAAATAAAAAAAAGATAGTAGCATTGTGGGGGAATTAATTTTAGACTATGTCAACCTTCATCTATCAAAAGGTACCTCGTGCTAGATTCAAGTTAACATGTCTTATATACTATTGATTTGGTATTTAATATTTGTAGTGGTAGTTACGCCACAGCATTTAAGGACGTAGGAAGGAGACAATTTGAAACAAAAAGTTCCTCTAATTTTTTTTTTCGAGCAATTTGTACAAGATCCCCATTTTAAAGACCTCTCTTCCTCTTTTTTTTTTTCAATTTCTGCATCTTGGGAGTTGCATGAAATATGACTGATAATTTCAAGATTAGAGTTCGGAAGAGATGACATTCCATCAAGGAGGAGGAGGCATTTCGAATTCTAAAACCGCTAAATGAAATCTCCAACATTCGGACCACGTTCTAACTCCATCTATTATTGCTATAAACTGCACGCAATCTTATTCCGTTAAATAGGGGGGTCCACCAGCATCTTTCAAAACTTTTGGTAATGAGGAAGTTGAAGGATTTTCGTCATCGACTATAATTTTTTTTTTTTATCGACTCAAAAGTTTTTATTTTTTAAAGTATAAAACTTTATTTTCATACTCGTTCAGAACATTCGGTAGGTACGCTAAAAATTGGATCGCTGCTTATATGTGAGTTTTCGTACATAAAGTCGCCAAATTCGTGTCATTTTAGAGCCAAGCTTGTTATGAGCACCGTCAACACGGAGAAAATTTGAAAAGTCGATCCTCCCAATTAATTATTTTCGTTGCTGGATCACGCGATATCGCGAGATGAAATTCTTCTCTGCATTTTGGTTTCAATAATACTGATCAAGTGGTAGCCAAGAAGCAGATTATCATTAAAATATTTTCTCTTAGTGAAATAACATATTTTTTTAAAAAATTATTTTAAAAATTAAAATGGTTGCTAAAATAAGAAAATTTAACTTTGACTTCATCGTTTTTGATTACTATTCTTCAATAAAAGATAAAGTATAACCAACTTTACTTGGCTGGCGATTAACGTGTTTATGAGATTATATGCAAAACGCTGCACTAATAGTGTCAGTTAGCGTAAAAACGTCTTACGGTAGTTACTGTAGTAGTGGTTTTTTTCCTCCTCTTAGTTAATTCCGTTTAGTTCCGTTTAATTAATTCCATATTCTCTACGTTTTTAAGGTCAAAAGTCCAAATCTGTATAAAAAAAAAGGGATAGGTTTATTTATAGAAATACCGTTTTTGTATCTCATTTCATAACTTAAAATATCGTCTGCTGTAATAAATTGGCGTATTTATGGTTACGCTTTCGAACCATCAAGAGACCAAGTTCTAGTACATCAAAATCCGATCATTAGATCAAAAGTTACTCAGGGTGTCCACTTTTGTAGTCTTTCTATGTGTCTTAAGCAGATGGAAAAATGCGGCTTAGTTTTTGCAATAGCTTTTTGCATTGTACCAGTCTAATAGGAAAAGTTTTCAGTATTTTCTGATGTGCGGATATATAGCCCAAGGTTCATAAAATAATGTGCGGACAAACTCAGATTGAGTTAGATTAGTGCTTATTGCAATAAACCTTAAATAAGGCTATTTACAATAATCCCTAATATTTTAGACATAATTCAAACTGCCTGAAACATTCGATTCTAATTATCCTTACGGTATGTGGGTTCGTTGCAGTAAGCCTATGAAATGCCAAGCATATTATAAATACTTTGAACTTTTCATATTTCCCAGGTAAGGTGTGCAAAAGTTATTATTATTCAATTAGTCAGTGACAAATTAAATTAAGTGTTTCAGAATATTATTTTGAGAAAATATATGCATGAAAAATAATTATAATTAGTAAAGCTTAACGAATGAGTATAGTTCTTCAAAATTAAATACAATAAATATCTTATTCACTTTTTAGCCGTTAAAATTTTCTTTAAAAAAAAAAAACTATTGGAACCTACTTTGGAACGTTTAGAACTTTTCTTGGGGATGAAAGCGGGAGAGAGTACTCAGAAGGAGGTGTTGCCACACAAGTCTAATAAAAGCTTTTACTAAAGAGTAAAACCCATAAATGGGTAACATAATAGTTTAGGGGCTTGACTTTTTTGTAGCCTTTATTTCCTAAAACTCTACTACTAATGTGCTTTTCCCCTCAGCCACGTGTTTTTGTTAACGTTATCGTTTGAAGAGCCATTTTTTTTTTTTACCGCGCCTTTTTTTTGCCTCTATTCTACACCTTTACGTTTTCTTCTTTTTTTGTTGGCTTTGTATGCTATTCTTTCTTGTTTTTCCTGTTGAAAAAATATGAAGGTTTTTTTCTTCTTCTACATGTCGTGTGGGCATTTCTTGGAAAAGTAATGGTACGTATACAACCAAGCTGGTCTAAAGATTCCTTTTTTTTTTAATAAAAAAAAAATGGCGCAATATGAATTCTGATAAACAAAAATTTTTATCTCCTATTCCTGATTGTTTTAAAGCAATTTATAATGGCACAATAGGAATATCAAGTAAAATTTTTTTTTCTCCTATTCTCCATTCTTTTAGAACAAGCGAGATTTTATATATATATATATATATATATATATAAATTCTCAGCTTCGTCAGTCATACATAATAATTAATTATAACGTCATATAATAATGAAATAAAAAAAATATTCTCACATTCTTTTTTTTAAATACAAATCTTAACACCATTGAATACTGAATTAAGAAATTTTTTTTTCTATCACTCTATTACCCCACTTTTTTTGAATAAATCATAATGGCATCATACGAATAATAAATAAAAAAATTCTCATTTTCTTAACAAATCCTATCAGTATTCACATTAACAATTTGAATACTGAAATGAATATTTTTTTATTAATAAGTAAATGCAAAAAATTAAAGTAGCGTAATAGTTTACAAATAAATAAATTAATAAAAATTAAATGAATAAATAATATAAAATAAAGGCTGTTTCGGGACTTTTGCAAGCTAAATAACGTACAAAATATAATTGAACTTGTTGCTATGCTCTGTGCTTTTTTAAAAAAAAAGTTCTCTCCGTATCAAAAATGTATGTGTTTTAGAATGTATTTTGCTGAAAAACACAAGCCCATTTATATGTACAACTTTTTCACCAAGTCGCCCATTTTTGCCAAATCCATTCGAACAATACCTGACAAGAATTAAATGTATACATAAATTTATAAATAATGTGTAAGAATTGAAAGTAGAAATCGGAAAATGAAAAAATAGATGATTTAAGCATTTATCCAAATCTTTATTTACAATAATTGACTTGAATTATAATAACTAAAACCTAAATAAAACAAATTTAATAAAATAATATTAAGAGGATTGTAAGAAAAAAAAATCATAGAATTTAAGTTAGTAAATGAATATTATAAAACAGTTTAAGTAAATAAAATTATCACGGACTTATGAACAAATTATTGTTATTTGAAATGAACTAGGGGAAATAAAAAAAAAAAAAAGAATTTGGAAGTTTGTTTAGGAAGGCAGGGAAGTTAATTGTTTTTGTCTTATTGAAATTACGCAAAACAGCGCCACCTACTTTTGATTTTGTACACTATTGCAAAAATAAAGTCGGTTGGATGCCAGCAAGCACCTTTCTCGCCTATCTGAGTTTATTGCTACGTTTTTTGAAACTCGTTCTTATCAAAAATAAAATGCTAATTAAATGTAATTAAAATTAATGTTGTTTTTAATAATTATAAAAATATGTGAGTTTTAAAAATTTTCATATTTATTAAATAGCATTGTTAGCACAATAAATAGTGAAAACTAAAAGTTAACTATAATATAAAACATCATAAAAAATTATTTAGTTTTTTAATTATAAATGAAAAATGATTACATTCTTCATAAAAAATATCGATTTATTTAAATAGTAAATTAGTAAATAATTTTGGCATTAAGTATTCTTAAAATCCCATTTTGGAAGTTAATCCTATTAAATATGGTGTTAAATTTCCATAATTGCATGGAAATAAAATGACTTGAGATAAAATTTTATACAGTCCAAGGTTTTAAATAATTTTTAAGGATATTTTAAATAGTATATCATATCATACACTGTTTAACAACTATATGACAACAAATTTTTAAAAACTATATGATATAAACTTTCTATTATGCTGCCTTTATAGTTAAAATTTAAAAAGAAAATTAATTATTAAAAAGGATCCAAAAATCTCTTGTTTAGTATGTAGCGTGTTAAATACAAGTATTTAAAATATTTAAATACTTTGTGCAGTAATTTCATTGAAATGTAACCAAATTATCTAACTATTAATTATATGTCACAAAATTATTACAAATTTTGTAATTATATAACACAATTTGTGATTGCATCTCAAATTCGTAATGCAATTACTAAATTGCAATTTGTAATTACAAAATGTGTTTACTTTACTTTAGCTTATTTAAATACTTTAAATGAAAAATATTTAAATAAAAATATATGCTGCAGAATATTTTGCAATTCTCTTTACTTATTTGGAATTATGTAATGTTTGGAATTATTTACTATTTGGAATTATTTAATCTTTACCGTGAAATTATTTAATATTTAAATACTTGCTGTAGAATTTTATACAAGATGTAAAACTTTTGTGTCATATTTTTTTCTTAAAAAATAAAATACAATTCCAAAAAATAAATCCAAATCCAAAAAATGAAATTCTTTTAAGCATTAGCTTGAGAGAATTTTATTTTTTGGACAAATACAATTGAAATCTTTCTGTTGAATATTTAAATATTTTTTTAATAAATATTTCTGCCGTTGAGAGCAAAAATAGAGAATTTATTTTAAATAAATAATACCAATAAACTGAATTGTTAAATATAACCATATTGCTTCAAAAATATACAAATTTGAGTCAGCATGTTTCAAGCGCGCTTCAAAAATAGGCACCCTTTTCCAAGACTTGCCAAACGTGAATGGCAAGTATTTAATTATATCTCTTTATTTGCATGTCCTTATATATTTGTATCTTAATCATTTCTTTAATACTTTTTCAATGTTGAAGTTCAAATAAATATAAAAACTAAATCTTTAATCTTAAATTCAGACAGTTTTTTTTTTTTTTTTTATGATTTATTAATTGTTTCTATCATAACATACTGGTGAGATTATATTCCTTTTAAACCTAGGAATTCAGTCGAGACGAGAAATTCCAACGTTTATCAAATAAACATTTTTAAAAAGTGATCGAGTTTATCGAAAATAGTTCCCGTTTTATTGAAGCGTTATTAAGTTATAACTCGAATCGATATCTTCCCGAGTTGCAGCTGAGAAACAACTCCTTACTTACGAAAAATTTCAGTCATAAAAGGCGTCATGGAAAAGGAGCGAATATCTAAAAACTTTTGAGGTGATATCTTTAGAAGTACACGAGTTTTAGATTAAAAGGGGAAAAAGACATGGAATATGGAGGGAAAAATATTCCCTATAAATCAATAATAAGCGAGAAATTGAGGCTGAGCCATAATCGAGGGAGTCACATTCTATTAACCGACGAAAC
This sequence comes from Parasteatoda tepidariorum, assembly GCF_982258835.1. Taxonomy (NCBI): domain Eukaryota; kingdom Metazoa; phylum Arthropoda; class Arachnida; order Araneae; family Theridiidae; genus Parasteatoda; species Parasteatoda tepidariorum. The sequence continues at coordinate 99,683,377 of NC_141755.1, read as the reverse complement.
TTTTTGCTCGCCAATACTCGATAGAGTCTTCCAAATAGTGAATTATATATTTATTTTTTTCGTTGTTCGCCAAACTCAATTATTTGGAACCCGTAAATATAGATAGGTTTAACCCCTATCATATTCTAAATTTTCTTTCTATTTTTAATAACAAAAGACACCACTGGAATGTGATGAAAATGTACAGGCTCTTTTTTCATATTTATTTTTTTTTACTTTGAAAGTATTTGAGATCTGATACATGTTTTATTTACATTTTGTCAACGTAGCTTACTTCATAAAATACGTTATTTATTTTCTGTTTCTCCAAAATCGAGACATTTTAAATAGAGTATTAAGCTTAGTCTTGCAAAGAAAGTATCCGAAACCACTATAAACCCATCTCGATGATTTCATGTCTACGATTACTTTTTTTCGAAAAAATAGATTATGTGTAAAAATGTGGCGTAACAACCACTATAATTACTAAATACCAATTTACTAGTATATAAGACAGGTTAAAGTAATTCAATCTTGAGGTACCTTTTGATAGATGAAGGTTGGCATTGTCAATAACTATATTCCTCAATGTGGGGAATATTGACTATGCTAAAGACTATGTCAACCTTCATCTATCTAAAGGTACCTCAAGATAATATCATAACTGTATTCCTCAATGTGGGAAATATTGACTATGTTAAAGACTATGTCAACCTTCGTCTATCAAAATATACCTCAAGATAGAATCATAACTGTATTCCTCAATGTGGGAAATATTGACTATGTTAAAGACTATGTCAACCTTCATCTATCTAAAGGTACCTCAAGATAATATCATAACTGTATTCCTCAATGTGGGAAATATTGACTATGTTAAAGACTATGTCAACCTTCGTCTATCAAAAGATACCTCAAGATAGAATCATAACTGTATTCCTCAATGTGGGAAATATTGACTATGTTAAAGACTATGTCAACCTTCGTCTATCAAAAGATACCTCAAGATAGAATCATAACTGTATTCCTCAATGTGGGAAATATTGACTATGCTAAAGACTATGTCAACCTTCGTCTATCAAAAGGTACCTCAAGAAGGAATCGTAACTGTATTCCTCAATGTGGGGAATATTGACTATGCTAAAGACTATGTCAACCTTCATATATCAAAAGGTACCCCAAGAAAGAATCGTAACTATATTCCTCAATATGGGGAATATTGACTATGCTAAAGACTATGTCAACCTTCATATATCAAAAGGTACCTCAAGAAAGAATCGTAACTATATTTCTCAATATGGGGAATATTGACTATGTTAAAGACTATGTCAACCTTCATATATCAAAAGGTACCTCAAGATAGAATCAAGTTAGCATGTCTTACATACTTGTGAATCTGTGTTTAATAATTATAGTGGTAGTTAGGTCGCAAAAGTTTTATTATTTATTTTCTTTATCACTAAAATTAGACATTTTCTTGTTAGACTTACAAAAAAAATTAGCTGACCTGTACCCTTGCGAATATCAATGATTTCATGTCTATGGCGAGTTTCTTGTATGATATAAATTACTTGTAAAAGTTTATTTGCTTCCCGCATAACCAGAATCTGACACTTTTTTGTTAGCCTTACAAAAACGTATCTGAAGTGTTACTCTCCAATCTTATGATTTCACGTCTAAGGCTACTTTCTTGTATAAAATAGATTATGCATAAAACGTTGCTACTTGTTACGCGTGTTGCTGAAATTCAGTATTTTGTTAATCAAACAAATAAAGTACTGGAAAGTACTCGTAAATCTCTGTGTTTTTTATTTTCATTTATTTATTTTTATATATGGGTCTTTTTTATTATAAAGTATTTTTGTGTGAAGGATTTTTACTGTTTTGTTTCTGAAGCGGCTACATTTTTTTTACAAATATGTGATAAATTATATTTGAGAAAAAAAAACTGTAAATGCATTAATTTTCGAAATTATTTATACAATTAATGATTATTTTGTTTATAATATGATAATACTTGTATTCATAGTATTTTTTCACAAACAAATTAGCTCAATAACGTGACAAAACACTTGAAATTTCCAGTTGCCAAAAATTACATTTTGATGTTTTACTCTGTAATTTATATTTTTTTTTATTGCACATTACTTATATCTTTACGAGACATTGCAGATAATCCAATTTTGTTGTTGTTGCTCATCTCTCATCTGATCTTAATCCGTTGACATTCAAAAAATAATTAACCAGAAGAGGAGTAAATCATATACTAGAATGAATATCTTCATATATGAGCGACAAACAGTTCAATTAAGAGGCCCGAGGTGGTGGTACAGATTTTTTCATTGTAAGAAAAGGGCCTGGGGTCCACTGCCATGATACCAATGGCGAGTAGAAGGCACCACTCAAGCCTTCTTAATTTGAGAACGTTTCTTCGATAAAAGTTCAAGATATATTATCTCAGAAAAATCTATGCGTTAGACAATCTGCCAAGTCATTTCCATGTAAATTCATGTGAGAAAGAATTTATTAGATACGTATATTATGCTGAAGGGAAATAAGTTTTAATTCATGCAATAATTATGATAAAGATATGCATGATAGAGATACTAGTCTTGTCCCCCAGAATTCCAGTTATAAATGTGATTAAATATAATCAATCAGTACTTATAATCAATGCTTTGTGCATTTAATGCTTGTGAATATTTAAACCGAAAAAACACTTAAATTATTTTAAAAAAATCAAACATGTAATAGTTAAAACTTTATTGTATTCTAAATTTTGCATTGTATACATATTAAAAAATATAATAATCAATGAAGATGTTTTTTAAAGAAATCAAGAAAAAAATATTTTTTGAAATAATTGCAAAAACATATATCATACTTACTACTGGTCATGAAACAGAGCAATATGAAAGCGGAAAAAATAAATCCACTTGTTTGAAAATTAAATAAGTACAAAAGCATAAAACAAGTAAAAAAAAAAAATTAAAAACTATTATTTTTGAATTATTAACTGTTTCTTTTACAAAATAAAAAACATTAGTTTACATTAAGTTACATTTAGTTATTTTATAAAATGAAAACTCAGCAAATAAATAAACAAACTAAAAAAAAGCTACTTTAATCCTCTTTGCATTAGATTTAAAAATTTAACAGAAAAGAAAATTAGAACTCTTTATACCCCAAAAAAACCGGTAGATAATACCTGCCCCTTTTTGTCCTTACAATTAATAAGATGCAACATTTTTGTTGAAAAAAGGCGTTACTTTAATGAACATAAATCACAGTGATTGGAGGAGTTAAAATTAATATCTCCTTAATTAGCTCATTTTAAGAGGATTCCATTCTCCACCCCTTCACGGGAAACGCCTTTTATCGATGTCAATAATCAAGACCTTGAAGAGTTTTTTTCTTTTCTTTATCATCTTCCCCGTGGATGATCACAGAGGGCGCAGATGGAGGAGCAAGAGCAAATTTAATGAGATATTCTCCTTGCGAGAGCATCATTCATTATTTTGTTATCGAAACTGAATTCAAACAATTATGTAACAAAAGTCAAACAATATTTACTTAAAATTAATATTAAGATTCGTCATTTGTTTCATTTATAGAATTTTAATATTTAAAAAGTTAGTTGCTTTGATTTTTTTTTATATTCACGTTTTGTGGTATGGTTAGACGGTTTTTCTTATTGTGATTTCAGAGAATTAAATCTGAAATATATTGACAATCTTAGCCCTTAAATATTGAAAACTGGAATTGAATTCAAAACTGAACTCAAACAATTACGTAACTAAAATAAAGCAATATTTACGTAAAATTAATATGTGTCATTTGTTTCATTTATAGAATTTTAATATTCAAAATTTTTTTTAGTTTGATTTTCCTTTTATTCACGTTTTGTGGTATGGTTCGACGGTTTTCTTATAGTGATTTCAGAGAACTAAATCTAAAATATATTGATAATATTAGCCCTTAAATATTAGCCTTTTTACTAAACATCTTTTTCATAATTTTGTATTAATTTAGGTCAAAATAAGTGAAAAATATTGCATTTGGCAATTTAATAATCAACGGTTATGAAATACAGTATGAAATACCGATGTATTTTTTTGCGTTATAGGTAAAATCTTCATTCAAAAAATATATATTTCTAATTTGAAATTATTTGCAGTTATTTAAATCTAAGAGAAACAGTTATTCATCATAGTTTCTTTAACTTGCACAATCATTTAATGATAAATTTTGCCCTTTGTTTTCGGAATTAAGTTTAAAATTACATGTGTACAGAGTTGAACATCAGTAGTCGCAGACCCAAAACAGGGTCGACAGTTCAACGACGGTTATAAAATATAAAATAAAATGGTTTCGTTAAAATATTTTTAGGTTTGAGACTGATTTATAAAAAGAAATTCATTTAGCTTAGAATCTAAAATTAATTTGATTTAAAACAATTTTAGTGGTGGTAGTTACAAAATTACATTAACTTATTTACATAACTTATTACATTAACTTAAATTACATTAACTTATGTGCTTATATAAATTATGTGTTTATAACTACAAATAAACGCTACGAGGATTATTTCGTTCAAGAGTTCTCTTGTTTTCTAGATTGGATTTAAAATTACATGCCTGAGGAGTTGAACATCAGTAGTAGTTAGCCCAAAACTAGGTCAGCTGTTCAACGATGGTTATAACATAAAATGAAATGATAACTTCTTTTTTTATTTTTTATTTTATAACCGTCGTTGAACAGCCGATCCAATTTCATGGGTTTACGACTACTTACGTTCAACTCCGTAGCCTTGTAATTTTGAACCAATCCAGAAGACAAGGAAACTCCTGGATCAGTACCCCCAGAGGTTTTGATTTGTTGTGGGAACATGGAGGACTTTGAGACTCGACAGATTTAACGTGCATCAGTCACCATTTACTACAAGGGGAGTCTTCGGCCGGCGAGGATCGAACCCACGACCTCTTGGATATGGGCCCAGCGCCCTACCGACCTTATTAGACAAAAGCAGTCATGAGAGTGAGTAAGAGTGAACACGAAAAGTTGTGCTCCTTGGTTATATGTTAGGGAAAATCTTGCAAAGTAAAATCCGTAAAATGTCTTAATTTAGGGAAAGAGAGAACTCTTAGTAGTTGCTATTGGTTTATGAAATAGATCGAACGTTTCCCACACAGAGCAAAGGGAAAAATGTCCTGCTCTTAATTAAATGCATACTTGAGCCAAAAATAGATTTAAGAACAGGATGTGGCTTTTAAAAGTGTGAGAAAGTATTTCGTTTAGAATAATTAATTAGGATGAAGTTTTATAAAAGAAACTAACATAAAAAGATTAATTGATGCTTTTTATGTTACATTATATATATATATATATATATATATATATATATATATATATATATATAATAATTGCATGTTTTCGCACGAGTTTAAGTGCAATACTTTTATATTTAAACATGCATGTAATGGGTTTTTATTCAGGAGATTTTTTATATACTTCCTATTTCGATTTGGATTATACCATATGGGTTTATAAATAAGATTTTGATGCTGCCCACCAACAAGTTAGGAAGTCAGGTTCAAGAGCACTGAATGAATCTTTCGAAAATATTTGATCCAATGAGTATTTCTTGAGACATTTGACACTTTTCATACTTTTTGGATACTCTGTTTTAAGCAAGTCATGAAGGAAAAAGAAGTTTTACCTCTTTTTTTGAAATGTGAAAGTAATGTTAGTTTTACTAATTTAAATTTCTAGAAAAAGTGAAATCTTAATTACTTTTCTAGAGTATTTGTAAGGCTCATGATTTATCATCAAAACTTATCTTCCTAAATGAAGCAAAATAATCTTGCATTCAATGGTTTATTAATATTTTGTCATTAACATTTACTCAATTATAGATGAAGTCAGCTTAAATTTTGCAGTAATACAAAACAAAAAATAAAAGAATTTGTAACTATGTCAATTTATATTTATAGAAATGAAAGTGAAATCTGCATTTTTCTTGAGTGATTGTATGGCACTTGATTTATTATCTAACGTATGTTATTAAAACATATCTAGCAAAATGAAACAAAGTAATTTTTTATCAAATGGTACCTTAATTTGCCGTTAAGTTTGAATAATCAGGTGAATTTTGCATTAAAATATGAAATATGCTAAGAAATTACAATATTCAAATCAGTTACATCGAAACTATCAATTTAAATAAATATATATATATATATATATATATATATATATATATATATATATATATATATATATATATATATATATATATATATATATATATATATATAAGTTCAAAATGAAGAATAAAACAAAGAAAAATTATAGACATATGAAAAAAAGGGGGTGGGAAATAATAAGTAAAAAAAAAAAAAAAAAAAAAAAAAAAAACAACAAACAATATTTTATTTAAAAAAAAAAAAAAAAAAGTGAAATGTTAATTAAAAAACCGGAAAAAAAGCCGGAAAAAAAAGATATAATCTTTTCTTCAGCCCACACGATTATATCCGCAAAACAGAGTGCTTTCTGATATTGTATCAATAAAGCCAAAGCAAAATATATTAATACAATAGTGTGAGGAGCACTCAAAAAAATTTTTTTTTTTTTTTTTTTTTTTTTTTTTATAAAATAACTACGTAAAAATAGATCATAAAAAGTAAATATAACATGTAAAAACAGATAATAAAATAAAATAAAAAGAAAAAATAAAATAAAAATAAAAAACATTAAAAAGGGGGGACTATAAAGCGAGTAGCAAAATCATAACAACTTACTTGGACAGTTATTTTTCAAGAATGATTTAAAAATGTTTTCGCAGAAAGATTGCCAGATTACAAAATATGAAAACAAAAGATGAAAACAAAAGCGCAAATTGAGTGTAACAAAAGGGTTCTAAAGTGTCGTTCTTACTGCACTGCTGAAGTGATTTGTTATTCTGAGTTTTGATTTGTTAGTTACCAAGGATGGGCCCGAAATGGATGTGCACAAGGTAATATTATACTGGATAATTTTAAAAATTGATCATAAATAGTTTTAGAAGATAGATGTTTATTTAAGAAAAAATATAAAATAGAAAAGAGAAACATAAATTGCCTGCTTTGTAAATAATTTTAGCCGCGGATTTGCACGATATGGATTAGTACATAGAAAAATTATTTAAATTATCAAAGAAAAAATTTTAATAGATAATTTTTAACACGGATTTGCCCGAAATGGATTTGCACATGGAAAAATTAACAAAGAAAAAATTTTAGCAAATAATTTTAACCACGGATTTGCCCGAAATGGATTTGCACATGGAATTGTATAAATTAATAAAGAAATTTTTAGCAAACAATTTATCCACGGATTTGCCCGAAATGGATTTGCACATGGAAAAACTGTATAGATTAACAAGGGAAATTATTTAGCAAAGGAATTTTTAGTAAATAATTCTAACCACGGATTTGCCCGAAATGGATTTGCACATGGAAAGATTAACAAAGAAAAAATTTTAGTACATAATTATAGCCACGGATTTGCCCGAAATGGATTTGCACATGGAAAAATTACATAAATTAACAAAGAAATTATTTAGTAAATAATTTTGGCAATGAATTTTGGACTGAAATGGATTTGCACATGGGAAAATCATAAAAATTAACAAAAAAAATGTTTAGAAAATATATCCACCAAAATATACGATTAATTCAATGATTTTATATAAAATTTTATTACATTAGTTGGGTATCCATTGTTTTTTATCAGATTTTGAAAGAGTTTATCGATTTGTATTTTGGATAAATAAATATTACTATATATATATATATATATATATATATATATATATATATATATATATATATATATATATATAAATAGCATATATAATATATATATATATAAATATATATATAAATAGCCTCAAAATGAAATCTTGCAGGCTTATGATTTTTTTAAGAACACTTATTCAGCGCCAGCGCTCGTTACAATAACTCAGAGAGTTAAAAAGGATATTTCGCTTTTTTTAAACTTTTTTTTTCCATAGACTTTTTCTCTTTTACGTATTATGAATCGAGATTAAAGTGAGATGCTAAAAATTAGGGGTAGTTAAACGTTTTAAAAACATTGTAAATATTTACACCAATAGATATTTTTTAAGAAATGTATAATTCTATATATATTCTTGGATAAAAATGTATCATTATGCTTTGGAATTTTGCTTTATGACTATATGTTGAATGTATAAAATATGCATAGAATGTATTAAATACTATGCTATAATACTAATTTATGATTTGTAAATATATGCTTATACTAGAAATTAAATACGTATATAATATTATTTGTATTCGTTAAAAAAATTCAAAATAAGAATAAGAATAAATTAACATAAAAAAACATTATTTTTAAACAGGAAATTATTTTTCGAAAAACTTTTGTTTTTAAATGATTCTAATGAATACAGGAATAATTAAAAAAAACTTAGATAAAAATTTTTTACATTGTTTAAAAATAATTTTTATGAAAAAAAGTTGTTTGTTACACTATGAAACGTTTTTCGGTCTTTAATTTACAGTTTGGGAAATCATTTCAATTTTTTTTATTCAATAGACATCATTGTATTATTTGAACTGTTAAACCTTGAGATATTTTAATGTTTATAATGCTGTCTATATCTATCAAAAAATGTTAAAAATTGAATAAACAATAAACAATTAAAAATAATTTATATTGAACAACAATATTTTTTTTAATTTTTTTTTTTACACTGCAAAGTTTTTTCGTGCAATTCCTAATTTTTAAGTAAAGTAACCGATTCTGATAGCTTATTTAGTGGAATTCGAGAAGTAATTTAAACTTAAATAATTAATTAAATAATTACAGTTTTCCGTAGAAACTGAAGAACAATTTAGACCATCAAATCTTGGTAAATATTAAATGCATATAATAATATGCCTTTTCGTAATAAACAAATTTAAAATAAAAAAATATAGAAAAATAGTTAATGCTGAATCGCAAAATTTAAAGATTACATTTTTTGTGACACAGCAAAACTTTTTAGCAGCATTTAATTAATAACGTTTAAAAATAATTCCGATAGTTTTAATTAATAAAAAGGCAGGAGTTTCTCACTGCAGCAATTAAAACTGGTAACATGTTAAACATGCCGCGTAAGTACCAAAGTCAGAATTTCTTATGAAATCTAGTTTTTTAAAATTTGAGACATGGTATTAATTTCACTAGTTTTCTTTCATGATACTTGATATTTTATGTATAAAATACTTAAAGAAAAAAAGCAATATTTTTATTTTACTTGGGCTCAGATTAAACAACTATAAACTCACGGTGTATATTTAGGTTTTTGTATAACGCATTTCATGTTTATATAATAAAACTTATACAAAACTGTGAAATATGTAAAAATAAATAAACATTAAATTGAATACTATTTTTTCATTCATATGTTTTTTTGAATTTTTCGTCCTCAAAAAACCAGTGTTATGTATTACCCAGTTTATTTTTTTTTCAAATCGTAAAATATAGCTTAAACGAAAGAAAAAAACTATTTTCTGGAATTTATTTATCCTTTATCCCATATAACAGATCAGTTTATCGTATGAAAACTCTTGGATAAATTGATTTAAAATTAAACCATAAATCCTTGGCCTAACATCACGTGCAAATTTGTTACAGCCGTATTAAGGTGCCAAGTTGAACCAGGTTTTTGGTTTACTTGAACCAAGTTTACTTCTTAACTTAAAATATTGATTAAGATAATTTAAGATTTTTTATTATACAGAGTGGTCCTAAAATATGAGTCAAATATGTAAAGGTGGGTAGAGGGGACTTAAATAAGCATATTTTGTATAGGATTGTGTGTGCGGTAATGCAGCCTTGAGCCGGTAGGGAGCGCTGATGACTGCGGCGTATAAAAGCGCTTGCTAGCTGGATTCCCGCACGGATCTCAACCAGCATGCATCGTTTCACCAATGTGGAGCTTGTCGACGTGCATTTCATGTATGTGGCTGCACAAGGAAACGAATTAGCTGCTCAGAGGATGTACAGGGAGCGTCAGAAATCATCTGGACGCTGTCTACGGCCAGCATTGGATAGGACGGGGTGGTCCAATTCCCTGGCCACCGCGTTCTCCTGATTTAACCTGCTGGTATTTTTTCTTTTGGGGTCATATTAAAAGCCTGGTGTACGAGAGTCCCATCAAGGAGATCTTGTTGCCCCCTTGTCTGTTGCTGCTTTACATGTACTCGACATGCCTAACGTCGTTTCTAATGTACGCCGATCCATGCGCTGTCGCTTTGAATCTTGTATCGATGTTGGTGGCTGCTCTTTCGAGCACCTCTTGTAAACTGTTGATAAATTTTTATTTTCTTTTGTCTTTACTTGTCTTTTCAGTTTCCTCTGATTCATACTGCTTTACAAGCTAGTGCTTTAATGTGCCATTACCGCACACACATTCCTATCCGAAATATGCTTATTTATGTCCCCTCTACCTACCTTTACATTTTTGACATATATTTTAGGACCACCCTGTATTGGGGTATAATTTGGAACAATAATTGAGAAGAGGAAAATTTGAATGATATTTTTGTTAAGGGGTCACAGTACCTTTGCAACAATTTTTTAAAATAAAGGTATAATCATTCATTTTGAGGATGCTTTACATGCTCATTTAAGTTATAATCAATAATTTATCTTCAAAAAGTAATTAAACTGTTTAATTCTTTTAAAATTTTAAAAAAAGTTGAAAAAATTCTAAATTTTTAAATCCCTAAGGTTTTTTTATTTTAACATATTTTCTAGAAAAGTTTTTTTCATAGTGCTTGCAATATTTATTTTAATAACTTTGTGCATTCATTTGTTGATTTTTCAATTAGAAAATTTTTTATAGGTTATTTTCTAAAAAATTAGAAAAAAAAGGGTAAAAATTCCTGTTAGGTATATATAACATGCCGTAAAAGTTGTAATACCTCATAAAATGCTTATTCCATGCACAGTTTAAATAAGTGTATTATACTCAAGATAAAAAAGTTTACTTCAAAGCTTTATCTTAAATAGAAAAAATTCCTTAGGGATTTAATTAAGATTAAGACACAAAATTATCATCTATGCGAAAAAGCACTTTAAAGTCAGACTGCTGAGCAAGTTTCTGTATTAGAACAATTTAAAATCATTCATGACTTTTTTTAAAATGTAGATAGAGAGATGAATTTTTTTCTGTACATTTGAAATACTTTGAAGTTTTATTATAAGCAATAAAAAAAAATTTGGTATTTTTGTCATTTTTTGGGTACTGTGACCCCAAATTCACAAAAAAATTTCTATTAGGGATCTGTTTCAAACTGTCTAAGCACACAATATTAAGGTTGAAGCTAATTTGAGTGGTAATATGGTTCAAGACGGTCACTAAGATTTCTGATAGGAATCCGTCTCAAACAGTCTTAGCACAATATTAGGATTGAAGATAGTTCAAACTTAGGTCTTTGAGATATGCTTTTTAGTGTTGGAAAGTTATTTTAAAATAATGATGCCCTAATATTGACTCATATTATGTCAAGTCATTTAAGGATACTAAGATACGCATTTTATTTTTAGGGCATAAAATATTTTTGATTTGTACCTAGATAGACAAAGCATGGTCTGAAATAATCATTAAAGTAATAATCAGGAAATAATGTTAAATACTGATCATCAAATAATGAATATGAAATATTTTCACCAACAATTTATTAATTTTTTTAATATTTCCTATGCCCACCTGCGCAAACATTTCTCAAATTCAGGCATTTACAGGGCAGATTTGTTGGCTACTCTTTTAGAGGCACCATATTAGGTTCCTCTCACAGTAAGGGCAGATAGTACAGAGAATGAAGGAACATCCATGCCTTGCCCGGGATTCGAACCCAGAACCTTTCTGATGAAAGGCCAGTACACAGTCTGATCGGCACAATTTAATGATTAAATATTCTTTATGAATTATTGGTTTTAGTAACTTTTCAAGAATAATGAAAATTAAAGAAAAACATTCGATGTTAAACTAATACATTTTGATTAAACTTTCTTTCGGTTGAACATTACAAAAAAAATTTAAAGTCTTGAAAACGTAGTAATTTAGAAATTCAAGTCAATTAAGATAACTTTTTTTATAATTAGATGCGTAAGAGTTATTACTTTCTTTTAATATTAATTATCAAAAAAATCTTTTTAAATTATCAACAACAACAAAAAATTAAAGATCAGTTGGAATCCAATTTAATAATTGCATTCCTATTATTTTAGGGAATTGATGCAATCTTAATTGTTAGATTAATGATGCTGGTAATTGAGTCAGAAATTTTTGCAATAAAATTATTAAATAAATGAAGTTTAAATTTTCAAAAAAAAAACCCATCATAAGATAGGACAGAAAATAAAAAACACGATTTAGTAATTAAAGATTATTATTATTATTTTGTATTATTATTGCCGTAGTATTTATATTATATCGCTCGTCCGACGCTGACTGGGAATTAAGTCAATATATTTTTTTTGTTCATAATTTTTGCCCAAAATTTTGAATATTGATCTGCTTTTTTGTCATAAAGCAGTTGAATATTGATCTGCTTTTTTGTCACAAAACATTATAATATAAAGCATTTGATATGTACTTGTTTACAAAAGTTAATTGAATATGCTTTCAAAACGTGCCATTGTCTTCAAAGTATTCAGTTATTAGTAATTTCTTGCGTTACATACAAGACATTCTCCCATTTTACAGATAAAAATATATTTTAGTCTATAATTAGTTCAAAATTAATATTTTAGCTTCAAAACTGTGTATTTTATAGATTAAAAACATATTCCATTTTCAGGCGCTAACTAATTCTAGCTTAATAATTCAGTTGAATATTGAACACATGAATAACAGGAGCAAGATTCATAGAAAGTTAATTTAATTATTAAAAAACCGTTATTTCACGTATCGACAGAGTCTTTTAAAAAATATTGAGCTAAAAATTAATTTCTTGAGGAAAATTTTGTAAATAAACTATAAAAAAATTACTTGTTTTCTCATTTGAAATACTGAATTTGTCCTGGCAAAGCCAGAACAAATTCAGCTAAGTATGCTATATATATCATACTGAACAACTTTTGGTCAAATAATTGTATCTTCGCCTACTAGGACCCAATGGTTCGAAGGGGTGACCTCAAATATGCCAATTAATTAAGGCAGATGATATTGTTCCAAAATTAGACACAAAAACGCACGTTCTCTCAATAATCCTCGATGGTTTTATATTTCTGAAACTCAAAATTTGTTTGGCTGCCTCAAATAAATTTTAAATATACCACTTCTTTCAATCTCGACTTCTCAAGAGCAATTCGACCGATTATTCATATTTCGCAAATTGAGAAATAAAATTACATTCTTTGAAATGATGTGAAAATTTGTACACCGAACAAATCAAGAAATTTCGACTGTTATTAAATGAAATAATAAATAATTATAATTTTTTTTTTCTGCTATGGATGAATAAATAACAAATAGGTGCAAAAAATTTTCGATTCGTTTTTAAAAATTCTAGAGACACGTAAAAAGTAAAATTAACATAAAAATAAAGTAAAATTAATATCGCTCTCCTGATCAAGCTAATAGGACGAGATTTCCAAGATTGTGGATGCGACTTATGTTTTGAGAGTGAGAAATAAAATTTCTTAGGGGGGGGATGTATGCTCATTCAAAAAAGTAAGCTTTTGTGTCTGATTTTGTAACTTAAAATATCGTCTGCACTAATTAATTAGCATATTTGAGATCACCCCTTGAAACAATTAACCGCTTCCTTGATTATCCCGAGTTAACTCGGGTATATGAATGTTAAATATTTATTATCCCGAGTTAACTCGGGTATATGAATGTTACAAATATTTATTATCCCGAGTTAACTCGGGTATGTGAATGTTACAAATATTTATTATCCCGAGTTAACTCGGGTATATGAATGTTACATTTATTATCCCGAGTAAACTCGGGTATATGAATGTTACAAATATTTTTTATCCCGAGTTAACTCGGGTATATGAATGTTACAAATATTTATTATCCCGAGTCAACTCGGGTATATGAATGTTATAAATATTTATTATCCCGAGTAAACTCGGGTATATGAATGTTACAAATATTTATAATCCCGAGTAAACTCGGGTATATGAATGTTATAAATATTTATTATCCCGAGTAAACTCGGGTATGTGAATGTTACAAATATTTATTATCCCGAGTCAACTCGGGTATATGAATGTTACAAATATTTATTATCCCGAGTAAACTCGGGCGTAGCAGAATTTGTCAGTACGTTTTGTTTTATCACGTTTATACTCAGCCAGAAGAGAAAAATAAATCTGCTGTAATTGGTTTGGAAGATTGACAAGTTTTGCTGTTGGATTGTGGGACTGCACACGTGTTTTTGTACGATTGTATAGACGATAGTTGCTTAATTTGCATAGAAAAAAAGAATAGTAAAATATGGAGTGTCAATTCAGTGGCGTTTAGAAAGTATCATTTTGTGTTGTCCCTTGTTTAAAAAATATACTAAGACTAATATTTAACTTATTTCAATTGCCCGAGATAACTCGCAATAGTAAAGTGATGGTAAATTAAATGTCTTTTACACATAAAAAAATTAAAATTTCAACTTAAAACTTATGTATTATGTTTTTTTTTAGTTCATTGTATTTATTCATAAAATTAAAAAAACATGTTGATTTTTTTGCATTTTTTTTTCAGAAAAAAAAAACAATTTTTAATCCAATTTAAATACAAATCCAATTTTTAAATCCAATTAATACCAATTTAAATACAAAATTTCAATTCTTACCAATTTTTTAAAAAAAAAATGGTTAGGGAAGCGGTTCAGATTGTGTCCTGGTACGTGAAGATATGATCATTAAAAATTTTTAAATTTTTTTTTGAAGTTATTTAAGTTGATATACATTTTTTGTGCATTGTACAAATACTGAATTCGGCTAACACCCAAATGTCTGATCCGTGTATTATACGGTTCAGTACAATATTCTCTTTTTAAAGGTGTTCCGTAAATACAAATAAAATATGAAGTAAGTAAGGAAATCTTCAGAGTGGAAATCTCAAAAACTCAATTGAAATCTAGCGAATCACTACTCTGGTAATCGGAATTGTGCATTTAGAACAGTGGAAAGTGACTATTAGAAAATAGCTCAGAAAAATAAATGCAATCCTTTCTATGATACTAAATGGAATATGGATCACTACATTTTGATAAAAGGAGTAACAATAACTTTCATTTAAAAATGTAACCCAATAAATAAATAAATAAATTCAAGTTTTTGCTTTGAGACTCAATGGAATGTTGGTAATAGCAATTTATATAATAAGTGAAGCAATAATAATGAATTTTAGATTACAAATGATGAAACGTAGCCTCGAAAAATAAATAAAATTTTTTACTTTACGACCTATTTAATTCGAGTTAAATACAATTTATATAACCCTGCAGCTAGGAAACCTTAAATTGAAGGTCAATATGTTAAAAGTTAATGTTTTGAAGTTATCAGTTCAAGAAGCCACCATGAAATTGATTTTTCCCCTGGTGGAAAAGTAACTAACTTCAACTCATTTATTAAAAAAAAATAATGAGTTAATTATTCAAGTTAAGCACCTCCCAATATACAGGCGTAACTCATTAAAAATGATAATTTATTTCAATTAAGACTATCTTTCTATCCACTTGTTCCCATGGTTACGATTGGGACACTCTCATTAAAAGCAAACGTTGTTGCTATGGTAATGACGGGGGGATATAGGTCATCGCAGCACTTATTTTTTACTTGCGTAAGGAATGCCTACCCCCCTCCACTAACGTGTCACTTCTTTAATTGCGGTAGTTTGGAAGGGGTGTGTGGATGGGGATGTGATGACGTTGAGAGAGAGAGAAGATGGGGGTAGGGAAGTGAAAAAGAATTATAATGTAATGAGCAAAGAACAAAAGACTCCGAGCCTTGCACACGTGACAAAATCGATAACAGTAATTACACACACAGATCCAATCAGAGGCGGCCATCTAAAGTACACGCGAGAGCTGCTAAGTGATGCTGCTGGGATTTCGCTCTTCAGCATCCCGTGTGGGATTCTAAGAGCCAGGCTGCCTCCCGCTCTTCCTTTTCTAAGGATTCCTGCAGCAAGAAGCCCATTTTTTGTTGCCCTTTTCTGCTGGCTTTTCCTCAAAACCTTCCAAAAGATTATGTGCTTACTGAATTTTCTTGGATGCTGAAGACGAGTGAATTTACAGGAAAGAACGGGTGGAATTAAATTCAAACAAGGAAGAAACTTCCTTCCAAACGATATTCAACCTTCTTTGTGTAGAGGCTTAACCATTCTCTTCTTTTAAAGAAAGAGTTCATTTCGTAGCAATTGGATCAAATTCACTTGTGGAAAAGAATATCATTCGACTTTTCGATACAATTCTCTCGTTGATGTCTATTTAGAAGAATGCGACGAGAGAGGAAAATAATCGATACTTGTTGTTCAAACGCAGACGATATTGCTTTCCTTTCGAAGCGAAGTGAAGAGAAGAATTTTTAGTTAGGGAATATGGAGTTTCGTTTTAGCTTTGGAGGGAAGTGACTTCGGCGCATGCGTGAAAGAGGACTATGAAGAACAGAAGAGTCAATTCAAAATACCAGGAAGTCTGGTGGATTGACAAACTTGATATCAATAAAATGGCTCTTTTTTTCGGAACGGTATTCGCAGATTGTATTTTATTTTGAAGTCTAGACAACGACGATAAGAATTCAAAATGGAATAAGAGAATATTGTATATGAATTTGTTGAACTGGACCTACATCAAATTTATCACGTTTTCTATTTTTGACAGTAAAACAAGAATTTATGTTAATTTTAAGTATCCAAATGACTTTTTCTGTCCAAAATTCAATATTTGGCAAAATCCACTCTGATCAAGAAAGTTGAAAAATGAATGAAGAGCAAGTAGTACGAGGTTCTTCATCCTCAACAGGAGAGGTATTTGTTGTATGAAAAAACTTTTCAAACTGCCATTACCCGAACTCTCCAAAGTTCAGTTAGACTTAGAAGGATGATTCAAATACTGGAAAAAGTTTTTTCTTCGTGCTTATTTAATCAAAAGTTTTCCAGAAACTATTTGGGACTAAAGTTAAAAAAGAAAAAGTATAACTGCATTTTATGGCAAAAATAATTCTGAATCTCCGATTATTTTTTTTTTTTTTTTTTTTTTTTTTTTGTGAAGAAAATACAAGCTACTTGGTTTTGTTTCGATTCCTCTACTTCAAAATATCACAAGAAACTGCTTCAATCTAAGTTAGAAGCTATGTTTCCAACGGCTTAAAACTTTGAAAGACTGAACAATGCAACTTTTAGTTATTTATTTTCCAATATGTTTGATTATTGAACTCAACATTAAGGAACATCATACAGTTTCATGAAAGTAGTATTATGAGGCTTCGTGAAGCTTAGAATTTTCATTAGCAGAAAGTCCTAAAATTTTATGATAAATTGAAGATTCACTAGAAAATGCTGGTTTTTTTTTATAATTACCATTATGTTATAATACGGGCACTATGAATGAAAGTGAAAATAGTGATTATGGAATTCAATAAGAATAATTTAAAAAGTCAATCTGAGGATTGCGAATATTAGTAGGAATCGATAAGAAAATGGATGGAATAGTAAGAGTCAACATGAAGAGTAAGAACTATCGTTACGAAGATAATTAGAATTATTAGTTAGAATTAACGAGCCAAAAAGAATCATCAACAGATTTGAATATTCAGATAGTAAAAAATCGCTATAAAAATGAATATTAAAATAGAAAATATCAGTGTGAAGATATAATGAAGATAAAATCATCAGGAAGAATGTATATGAAGAATGTAAGAATCATTAATAAGAATGCATATGGATATAGTAAGAATAATGTGTAAGAATGTAAATAAAGATAGTAGGACATCGATGCACAACAATAAGACAGAATCATCACGAAGAATGAAATTGAAGAATGTAAGAATCGATATGGATACAGAAAGAATAATGTGTAAGAATGTAAATGAAGATAATAGGACATCGATGCACAACAATAAGATAGAATCACCAGGAAGAATAAAAATGAAGAATGTACGAATCAATATGGATATAGTAAGAATAATCAGTAAATATACATATGAAGATAGTATGAATTAATTGTAAAAATAAATATGGACACATTAAGAATTATCAGTGTTTCAGTCCATACGAAATATTCTACATTCATGCAAGGAAAAAGTTAGAATTAATTGGAATAGTTCTGTAGATTTATAAAGATTTATAAACAGATAGATATAAAGATGGAACTCTAACCAGCACCTGTTTGATAAGTTCTTTTGATTATTTTTGGAGAAAATCGGAAAATACTTGATTGATACAAAATCCACTAAATTATCACTAAACGGAAGTTTAATTTTATTCAATAAAAAGGCATTAATCTTTGATTTAAGCAAATAAAAAAAAATTTACATGCAAAGAAAAAAATTTAAGAAAAAGAATAACATTGAAGAAAAAGCACAAAATTAAAAGGGTTTGTTTGAAAGTAAAAAAGAAAATATTTTCAACATATATAATTTTGCAGTTCAATTTAAATATTTGTGATAAATTTCTCATCAGATCAATTTGAACACTCTATTTGTATATATATGCGTGTGTTATAATGGATTCGGTTTTACTGTAAAAAAAAAAACTTTGTGTGTTGATGTAGATTCGACGAACTTTTCAAATCGCTGTCCTCGTAAATTAATTTAAAGATGTTAAATAGTGTAGTTTGCTGTTAAATCTTAAAAACACTAAATTATAAATGATCATAATGCAAGATTAAGTATAAAAGTGTACAGACTTTATTGTTTGAGAAAAACATATCGTAAAATTCCTTCATTTGAAACTGTACTTTGACTTCTGTACTGAAACTGTACTTCATTTGAAAAGTACATTGGCATCAATTCTCTCCCTTCAGAGTTGTATCAAAATGTAACATATTTCTCATTCCAAAGAAGTTGTATTTAGAAAAATATGATATTTTAGAGAGTAAAACAGTTTGAAAGCAAAATTCGTTCTGGTTGGCAAAAAAACTTCTTCTGAGAAAAAAGCTTGCTTTCGTTGATGTGTGAGTATAAGTTTATCTTAAATTTTTGAAATTAAAAAAAAATTAATGAGGCGAGAACTCATTAATTCCAATTTATTGTACTTGAATTTTTGTGTATTTCTGTTATTTAATTAGTAAGAAAAGTTAGTCCGTATATCTTATAATTATTATTGAATGTTTGTGTATTTCTTTTGCTTAGTTAGTAAAAGAAGTTAGTCTGTAAATCTTATAAGAGACTAGCTTTTTAAAGGCTTTAAAAATTTTATTTTTTAATCTTCGAATTTTAAATTATTATGATTTCAATTCACGAATTCTAATTTTGATGTTTCTGATTTTCCTTTATATAATATAAAAAAGTGCATACTGTCTTTAATATCTTTTGCTATATGTATTTAATTATTCTAAATAATATTTCTATAATAATACTCTAAATAATTCCTTATTAATATTTCTAAATTGAAATTTCGATCCATATTTTAGAATATATAAAATTTAAATAATTCAATGAGAGGGGAATTTATTAAATAAAATTTTTCAAATTTTTTGTTATGCTTCATAAGTAAGCAAACTTTGTTTATAAATCTACTATCTGCGAAATTTTTTAAAAGTTTTAGAAATGTAATTTAATTAAGTTTAAAAGTTTTGAGTTTTAATGTTTTAATTCCTTCATTTCAATTTTGTTGTTTCTGATTTAATAGTGTACCATATATTAATTTTGAATACAAATAAGCATATTTTTAATTTTTATTTAATTGCTATTAAAATTCTTTGTAAACTAATATATATATTTTTTCTTTGATTTATAAGAGTTAATGCATTAAAATCTTATTTATTTTACAATTTTAATAAAAAATAAATCACATTGAAATGTTTGTATTGTAAACATTACAAATTTCATATAGCTGTCTTAAGTTTTTAAAATATTATCTCATTAAATTAATTTTACTACAAACACTTTAATTATACGCTAATATAAAGCTAAACGAAACATTAGAAATTTGTTTCCATAAACTTTGAACTACTATAAAATAATTTTTGAAAAATTTAAAAAAAAATTTAAAAAATATAATTTTTTAAAAATTATCTTTTTAATTTAACGTCCAGGTTTCTTTTAAATTGCGAAATGATACTGAAAAAGAGATATTTCATTCAAAATTAACCAAAAACTTTGAATATAGAAGCATGACTCTTTCAATTATGTTAAAACTTGGAAACATCAATTTTTATAACTTTTAAATTGTTTTTTAAATAACTTCCAAAAGATTTGTTACTCTTTATTCGGCAATGAAGAATGAAAAATTTCATACAAGTCATGTTTTTTTTCCTCCAAAAAATTCAAAAATGCGACCAATTACTTTTTTTTAAACAAATGCATTTTAAATTAATAACAATATGTTGTTTCTGGGATAGTCTTATTTGACGTTACTTTACTGCTGTTACTGTTGTTTTCTTTGTTACCGTTGTACCCTTTGACAAATCATGAAATCGTAAAAACGTAATCATGTTTACCGAAAATCAATTTAATTGACAGAATCAATTTAGTCATTCGGAATAAATTGAATTCGAGATCGAATTAAATCGTGATCGGAATAAATTGAATTGAATTTGATCGAATTAAAATTATTTTCGTAAATATAATTCAAATAATAGTTGATATGATGTAATTCCAATAAATCAATTTACAACTTGTAAATTGCTTTATTAGTTTTCATTTTTTTGGAGGAAATAGTGTCGTATTTATAATATTTCGTGTATATAATGACAAATGTATTATATTATAGGGGAGAGTGGGGTCAATTGTAACACTTTTTACTTAACTATTTTTAACTAATAAAAAATCCAATATATTATTAGTATTAATTGATAGACGAGTAAAGTAGACTATCCTCTACTTGAAAAAAAAATAAATACGTTACTTTAAATGCTATTATATTAGTTATTAACAATTTTTGACAGTCGTGCACTTGTTACAATTGTCCCCACTTACGGGGTCAATTGTAACAGTTCATAAATTCAACTAAAACATAGTTAATTATACATATTTTCATAGTTGTGATATATTTTTTTATTGATCAAAATAGTAATGATATTTTAGGAAAAAAAATAATAATGAGCAGAGACCTAAAGGGTTAAACTTTTAACTTTAAGGGGTAAAAATTTCAATTTATGCTGTGAAAGGTGACAAATAAAATAATGCACATGCAACATAATATAAATGATATAGGAAACTATTGGTGGTTCTTAAAGAGTTAAGTAATGGTTTGTAAACATAAGAAATGGAACCTAAGGGGTTAAACAATTGCAATTGAAATTATGAATTTTATTTTCAGCTGTTACAATCGTCCCTTTACTTATTGTTACAATCGTCCCCAAGACGCCATTTCAGCTTCATTTGTTAAAAACAATGCTAGTTAATTAACAAAACTAATTTTCTTTTTTTTGAAATGTCAATTAAGATGTCCACTTACATATTCGGTTAATAATTTTTATTTGTTTCAACAAAATTACTTTGTTACGATATAATATTCTAATACCAAAAAAAGTACTTACTTAGCGTGAAAATATCTTTTGTGATGTAACTCTTTCGAAAGTACATAAAAATGGTTGCCAGCAGGGGTGTACATGTAGATTTATTAAATACACCTTGTGCGCCACCTAGGAACCAAATCTAGAACCCGACACTTGAAATTTTTGCTCTGTTACAATCATACCTTGTTACAATTGACTCCACTCTCCCCTACTGTTATATATATACAGGGCCATAATTCTCTCCGGGGTTTCGAAACTTTATAGTAAAAATAGAAGGCGAGTATGAAAACAAAAAACATATGAAATTATTCCGAAACTATTTTACTTACTAAGTTTTACTTACATACATTACAGGTGTTCTATGTGTGAACCCTTGGTCACATGGCATACATCAATGCGATTGTCCAGTTCCTGCCCGGAGGGAATTATGAATAACCCTGTATAATAAGAGGCATACTATAAAATATATTTAATGTTACGTAATGACAGCAATAACAAGCACTTCTTGGATTACTTTTTAATAAAAATTGAGTACTTTAAATATCTATATTGATGGAGCACTTAAATAATGAATTTCATACTTTGATAAGTGACCGTAGAGAAATGTGTCATATATGATAACGATTTTTAAGCTGTTTTTTTTAATTTTTTTCTTTCTAAAACTACGTAATTCCAGGGGAGCCCCGATTATCTGTGAGTGACTTATTTGTGGTGCGGAATTATGAGAAAAATAAATATTAAATATTTATGCAACAATTAAAGATTATCTGAATCATGTTAATTAAATGAACATTAAATAATAATAGCAAAATGAATAATAAAATGCGTAATACTACTAATCAAATAATTCAGAATTAAAAATTAAGAACTACTAATAATATAATTTTTTATAATAATGAAACTTTTAATGATGAAATAAATAATAAAAAACAAGTAATAAAAATCCTGAAACAAATAATAATAATAATCATAATAATTATAATAATAGTTATAATAATTATAACAATTATAACAATAATAATAATAATAGTTATAATTATAACAATAATAATAATAATAACTGTAATAATTATAACAATAATTATAACAATAATAATTATAGCAATAGTTATAACAATAATAATTATAACAATAACAATAATAATAACAATAATAATAACAACAATAATAGCAATAACAATAATAATAATAATAACAATAATAACAATAAGAATAACAATAATAATAATTATTATAATAAATATAATAATTATAATAATAATTATTATTCTAATTATAATAATAATTATAATATTTATATATAAAAAAAAAAAAAATTAAATTGACATTGTTTGACTCAAGTAATCGATTGAAATTAATATTAGTTATAACATATTTCTGTGATAATTATAAACGTATCCATTAAAACTATAGTTTTTATTTAAGTATTAAAAAAAAATTATAAATTTAAGCATAGATGTAACCTATTTCTTTCAAATTGTAATATTTAAATAATTTTTTGAATTTCGTTACTCTTTTGATCTCGGGAAGCTTATTCTAAAGAGCAAGAAGGTACTTTCTAGGATATTTTAATAATACTTAAAGGAAAAATAGCTCGCCTGTTATCTTTTCAAAAAGGGCTGACGGTGTAGCAACGTGACATTTTTGCTTTCCAAAAATCACGAATTCTGAATTCGAACGATTGCTTGAGGGGTACAAGTACCTCTTCACCCTAACCCTACGACATCTTGATAAGATTTTGTGAACTAAACTTAATACTGGGTTTCTAGGAATAAAATATTCCATTCCAGCAATGCAATGATACTTAGCGCCTATTCTATAAAATTTTTATAACTTTTTAATACGAATAAAATCAATTAAATTGTTATCAATTATTTGTATTGACTAGCTTTTGTTTGTTGTTATCGATAATCAGAGTGAAGCAATTTATAAATTTTCTAAAATATTAAATCATAATTATTTTTTATTGTTATAATTATTTGTATTGCATACAGTGTTGAGATTGCCTTCTGACTCTTTTGTTTTTATATATTTTGCTTGTTAATTTTAATACAAACAAATTAGATAAATGCTCATTTAATTTTTATGTTCAAGAGTTGTAGAATTTAAAAACTTTTGTTTAAAGAGAAGATAAGGAAACTAGCAATTAAATCCTCAGTATATATGTAATAAAACAGTAATAAATAAAACGCTAATTATTTAAAATATAATTTAAATTATTGTTACAGTTTTACGAGCTTAAAAAATGAATGCAAAATATGAAATTGATAAAATAAATATTGAAAAAAATAAGAAAAAACCTAAACGAAGTATAGAAATGTAGCTTATCGACGCCTTTTTTTAAAAATAAAGTCTTTATCTATTTATAAATGAACTATTAATAATAACTATGATATAAATTACTATGCACTAAATCTTAAGTTAGGTAACATAACCAAATTTTTTGACACAGGAAATCTTGAATAAAATAAGTAGATTTGATTTGATCTTCGACAAGTTTATCTATGCAAAAATAACGAAAATATGTCTTGGATTTCATTCTTATTTTTCCTGGCATAAAAAATAGAATAACCCACTTAGTATAAAAAAAAAATTAAATCCATATTTTTATGATAATAATAAAAAACGTTTTATTTTCGTTTCTGGAGGATAATTTATGTTGAGAAGAGTGTTGTATTTTTATTTATCGATTTAAACTTTTAATTTTTTTAAGCAGAATATTTAAAAGCATTATATTTTTGCCTATTAATAAAATTTATTGAACGAATTCTGTCAAATAATCCAAAAAAGAGAAGAAAATTCGGTTTAAGGTACTATTTGATGCTGTACCTCAACGGTGACACTATTTGCGCTTTTATACTTGGCAAAAGTACATGGGATCCAAGGAAAGACAATCTATTTTATTCTTTAATATGTAATTGTAATTATTATTACAAATACTTAACTAATTAAAGTTAATTATGAATAATAAATAATTAATTATAGAGTAAAATTATAAATATTTATGCCTTATGAAAATGTATCTAAAAAGACACTGCATGTAAAGAATTAAGCATACGATATTTTTATAATACAAAAAAAAAAAAATTCTGATTGTGTTTTAAGAAATTATGAATTTACTTAAGCTATTAAAATTATCAAAGACTCACCATTAGCGTCACTTTTTTTGTAATTTTGAGCGAAGCTTAAAATTTATTGATAGATAGTGTATTTTTTAAATTTAATTTATGTATTTATCTTTAGACAAAACTGCATTAAAAATGAATCCTTGTAACTTCCCAATTATAAAGACCTCTAATGATGAGAATTTCATAAATTACTTTACCAATTTCAAACACAGGTTTGAAATTGGTAAAGTATGAAGAAAAAATTTAAGAACCATAAATTATGTTTACCAACTGAAACAGTGTGTGTTGCATTTGTTTCACATACTTTTGCGCAATTTGTCTTGTTATGAGTCTGTAAGCCTTATTTGTAATGACAGGCAATGAAACATGTCTCCTGAAGCTGAAAGATTATTTTATTTCATGCTTCAATTTATTTTTAATATTATTCTAGAAAAAAAAAATAGTGAAATCAAACAGCTGATTGGGATAGTCTAAGAGAAAAAAAAAGCACTCAGTAGTTAATTACATTGAGAAAGACTGGAATCCAGTCACGATTGACAAAAAAAAGGAGTTTTCAGAATCCATTGCAGAGCATTGTTAGTGACGTCAAAGTTACTGTCGTCATAAACATTTGTAGCCAGGCATTTCACTTTCCAAGAAGGGGGTAGGGAAATAAAGAGAAGATATATAAAAGGGGATGCTGGAAGAGAATTGGGAAGGAAAAATTGTCTTGGGACTGAACAGAATTCTTTTGCTTATCTCTCCGGAATGCCTCTTTTCGTATGTTCTTCCCTGGAGAACAGATCTCCTCAAAACCCCCACTTGTGGGATAAGGGGAATGTGGTAACTGGAAGGATTTGACAATGCACGAATTTTTATTAAGTGATGTATAAAGGGAGATAAAAATTCTTTTGATTTGTGAATAAAATATTGAGGAATGAGACGAAAAGTACTTTATATACATATATACACATACATATATCTATACATATATATACATAATTGTAACTTTTTAAATAATTATTAATTTTCTAAAATCATTTAAATTGCATAATTAAATATATCAACCTTATTTATTAAAACTTTAAATTATCCGGTATAATATTATTACTTTGCGCATATCCATTTTCGGGCCAGTTCTAGGTATCTAACATATTAGACGCTCTTCAGTATTGCAGCAAGAACGTGCCATAAGAGATCACTTTATTTACACTTCTGTTTTCATATTTTGTAATCTGGCAATCGTATTACAAAAATATTTTAAATCATTCTTGAATGATTCCGGCACGTGTAAGTTCATTTGAATTCGCTCCAGGCCTTATACATTTCTTTTCGCGTTTTATTATATATCTCCTTTACTTATAATGTTCTGATTTTTTGGTTGGTTTGTTTTATTTCATGTATAGTTTTTAATTACTGTGTTATGTTTTCGTTTCATAAAAAAAAAATGTTTTTCAGTGCTATTGTATTGGTGTATTTTGCTTTGACTATATTGATACAATATTAGAAAGCACTCTTTTGTGAATATAACTGTGTGAGCTGATGAAGAGGTTATACCTTTTTTTCTTTATTTTTTTTCTGGAATTTGAATGTTTTTTTTATTAAAGATACATGAATAAATTTTTTAAAAATAATTTTATTATTTATATATATATATATATATATATATATATATATATATATATATATATATATATATATATATATATATATATATATATATAAAATTCCATTAAGTTAGAAATTTATTAAGTTTCAGAAACTAATCCGGTCATTTCTGCTCTTTTAGGTGTTCAGCTTTAAAGCCCGTAAAAGGTTTGTCTCCACGCTACTGTATATATATCTTTCCATTACCGGAGGAAGTGAAATAAACATTTCCAGAATATTTATGGTACGTAAATATTTTTTAAAAATTTCTTTCAAAATGTTAAAAATGCTGACAAATTATTTGTGGATTATTTCTCTTCTGGGTAATCCTGCCATTATTTGTTTGCATCTCTATATTTTCAAAATTTGGTTTCAGCATTTGAAACTCTATGGTTTTCGCGAAGTTTGCCTGAAGTCACCTATCTTTAAAATTTGAATTTAAAATTATTTATGTAAGGGAAAGATAATTCGTCATCGCGGATTTATCTTACGGTATAGAGTCCTCTTAGCACGTCCACAGCCAGGCAAAAACAGGTCGTAATGCTGTATCCATCATTGAACAGTGGTATACAATGAAAAAAAAATCTAATATTATATATTTTTTGTTTTGTTTAGAAGCCATTTAAGTTTTTAAAATTCACAATAAGTTAGTTCCAAATTCATTTCAGTTTAAAAATATAAAAAGAAATTTTTAGTTTTTTTCCGCGCATGCGCAGTATAGGATATATACTTAAAGTGATAATATTTTGCTCAGTTTTTAACGATTTACTTTCAAATTTTAAAAATATTATTTTTTAATTAATTTTTAATTGCTTCAAAAATTTTTCCATTACTATTGGGTGGTGTATACTGATTATATACATATTTAGGCTTAATATCATATATATTTATATAGATTATATATACAGGGGGTGGACAAAATAATGGAAACACTTCCATACTAATACATTTTTCAGCATTTCGCCAGAAGCAAGACTTAACGAATTATTTTATAACTTTAGAAATGTTCAGATCATGTGATTAGTCATACATATCAGAGTAAAGTTTAAAGCTTTTAGATAGCTAAGTAACCGACAATATATTACAAACTGAAAATAATGTTTTTGAATGCCTATGCCGAAAAATGTAGCAATATTTTTGTAACTTGTGACAGTTATTTTGGTTATTAAATGCAATAATTGCACAAAATTTCCCAAATTTAGCTTAATTATTTAAGGAGATATGGACATTTTTATTAAAAAAAGAACTAATGTTTGCTATAACTTTAAAAATATTCGATGCAGTTAATTTTTTCTTAATTTTGTAATGAATCGTATTTGGCAAATAATAAATAAAGTCCAATTTGAATATCCTAAAAATTTAAAAAGTTTCAAGCAATTTTCTAAGTAGTTTTCGTACTTTTTAAAGGAATGCTCAAAATGATAAGGAGTTTCTACATTTTTCATTTTGTACTATTTACCAAGATTTTTTAAAAATGACTCCAGCATTGTTAGAAATTATCTCTCATAAAAGTAACTTTTTTTTTTCTTCTGTTTTCTTTCCTTATTAAATCACATTTTGGTGTATGAACGTTTATTTTAAGGTATTATTATTTGTTATTAAATTTTGTCTTATGGCACAGAATAATATTTGTAGAAAATCCCTTATCCTTTCGAGCCTTTTTTTTTAAAAAGTACGAAAACTACATCGAAAATTGCTTGAAACTTTATAAATTTTTAAGATATTCAAATAAGACTTTTTTCATTAGTTGCCAAATACGATTCACTACAAAATTAAGAAGTTTTCTAAAATTTTTATTATACAGACTCAGTATTAAAGAACTACTTAAACCATTCATATTTTGCCCAGTTTGGAATTTTTTTAAAGTTATAGTAAAGCATAAAACAAAAAATTTGTTTTATTTATAAAAATGTCCATATCTGCATAAATATTTAAACTAGCCTTACGATATTTTGTGTAATGATTGCATATAGTAACCAAAATAACTGCCATAAGTTACACATCTATTGTCAAATTTTTTGGCATGCGGTGTTCAAAAACATTATTTTCCATTGATAATTTATGTTCAGTCCCTCAAAATTCTAAACCTTTAAACTTCAGTGATACGTATGAGAAACCACATGATCTAAATACTTCTGAAGTTATAAAATAGTACGTTAAGCATTTCTGGAGAATTGTGAAAAAATGTATTAGTGTAGAAGTTTTTTTTTATTATTTTGTCCACCTGATATAATGCTTAAATATGTGAGTCATCCTATGGTATAATAGTTCTTTTGTTTAAAATTCATTAAAATATAAAACAGGGATTTTTTGAAACTCTGAATACAATTTTCTGGTTTTTTTTAGTGCCCATTAAGGACGTAACAAGTTTTGTTTATTTTTTATTTATCTTTCATTAAGTGTTACAAAGTTTTTTCACCCTTTAAATAGAGCTAATGTTATCAACTTTCAAACAGTTAAAAATATTATTAGATTAAACAATCTGTCGAATATTTTTTTCTTAAATAGATATCAAATTTAAAAATATATTTTTTAAACTAAAATATCTTTTTATATTTCAAAATCGTAAGCATCAAAATGCAGAATCGTGTGTAATCAAAAATATATAGGTCTCAAATTTCACTCGCTCTTTTTTCGCTATTACTAGAAAAAAAAATTTTCTTCAGAATTTGTAATAAAGATAATGTCATAAACTTTTAAATGATAAAATTTAACTCTAAGTAATCAAAGTGATTTGTTATCAATGACAAAAAGGAAATTTTTAGGATATTTTTCTTTGATCTATCTCATTTTATCTTATATATATATAGAAATCCTATGAAGAGAGAATGGATAAAAAATTAAGAGAATGGATAAAAAATATAAAATTTCTCTCTGAGGATCGTGAAGGGCGATCGCAGCAACGGAAAAGTGGAGGGACGTGAGGGAATAAAGGGGGCAAATGAGGGGTCTACGTCAGTAACGGAAAGGGGTAGATGTTTCAATAGGTTAAAACCCTTTTATTACGATTATGCATTTTATCTATGCATAAAAAAACTGAGTTGAATGACCGAGAAACAGTGGGGGGAAAAAAAGGGAAGATTTTGAGGGATAGGGTAGAAATATATTTATTATTTTAACAAACAATTTGATATTATTGTATTGCCTTTAAACATTGTTATTTTGATTTAATAAACAATCTGTCTTAACTATGAAGTTATATTTTTTAAATGTCTCTTAAATTTTTGAAACGCTTTAGATATTTTACACTAGTAGAATTTTTGAAACGAGTTCAACCGTAATATCATCCAAATTTGTTGTAACTTTAATAATGTTTGAAACTCAACAACGGCGCTATGAATTTTTATTAAACATATTTTTCATACTTTTTTTATCATTCTTTTGTTTTATTAATTTAGGTTAAAATTAGGGAAAAATATTGATTTATATTATGGTTATGGTTAATGATTTATGGTTATGGAATACAGTATGAAACATCGATGTTTTTTTCTGCGTTAAAGGTAAAATCTTCCTAACAAGGGTCACATCCAAACAATAATTTTTCAAATTTGCACTGATTTTCAGATGTTTAGATTTAAGAGAAACAGTTATCCATAATTAAAATTTCTTTAATTTACACAATCAATTATTTGATAATTTTTTGGTTATGAATGAAAAGAAAAATTTTCAAACTACTTTTTTAGAATTTTGTTTTTAAGTACAAATATAATTGTAATGTCACAGTAGGCATTACATATATCCTAGCCTTTATAATCTCTTAATTTCAACTTATTTTTTAATCATTCTTTACAGAATTTTAATAAAATTAAATCAAGTATTTAATTTTTATTACAATTTATAAAAAGCGAGTATAAAATATTTTATTCTTTTTTTTATCGATCTATGTGACGGCCAACATTTTATTTCAATACTAATGTAGACTCATTAATTCACTAAATCGAAAACAAAAATCTATTTATAACTCTTTATTCTTTATTTCTTACTGCAAACATGTTTCAGGTACACGGTTATACTAATTCTCACAGTCTTCTTGGTGATTCGCGATCGCCAAAGTATTTTCGAACCTAATATTGATTATGGGGGGTTGGCTTTATTTTTGGCTATGTTATCTCTCGATAATTCGCCAATCTTGGATCTCTTCCCAGACTCCTAGCTGTCTGTTGTTTTTGATTAGGTTGGTCATGGGGGACTTATCTCCCATGGAATGTTCTTATTGATATTATTATTCCAAATTTGTTATCTAACTTAGAAAGTCTTATGAGGAATAAAATACAACTTTGTATCTCGAGCTCTACAAATACTAGATAAAAGTTTTATTATAATTATGATCCAGTTTTCATCTTCAACTATCATTATCCTGCTTTCATCACGATCTTCAATTAGTCAATTATACCATACTACTCCAACCACACTTAATTTTCGTTATTATAATAGTAACTAGCTTTTAACATTTTTTAGACACTATTGGACGGTAATAATTAAAAAATACTAGAATATATTATTACTTTTAATTAAAGCATCAGAAAAAAAGTAAAATTGACGTCGGTGTCTCATCTGCTTCAAAAGGCTTGTTCAATGGTTCAAGTTTCCGAGACAGTAGATCCTGATATTAAAAACATAATAGCAAAGATGTGAAATTTTTTAAGTTATTTCAATGAGGTGAGCCGGGTTCGAATCCCAGCGATGGTTGGCAGATGCGAAGTCCGCATCCGGCTTGCACTAACCTCAGTGCTGAGGTGAAATATCCTCAGTAGTGAACGGATCATGGGTTAGAGTCCCCTTGCCGTCAGGCTAACCCTGGGAGATTCGCGTTGTCTTCCTTTCCATGTAACGCAAATGCGGGTTAGTTTCATCATAAGTCCCCCTACGAAAGCGAATTCATCCTAATACTTGATCCAGGAGTTCCCTTGTCTTCTGGATTGGGCTCAAAATTACAAGGCTACGGAGTTGAACATTGGTGGTCATAAACCCCAAAATTGGACAATCTGTTCAATGACGGTAATGAAATAAAAAGTTAATTCATACATCTTAAACTGTAAAGAAATCTTGTATTTTACTAAAGCTGCTACTAAAAAAAAAAAAAAAGCAATTTTATAAAAAAAAATGTGCCAAAATGGATGACACTAGGAATTGATTTAGTCTTCCGACTGAATCCCCCAAAAAAGTAGTTCCCGAGATTAAAAACAAGAAGCGCTCATAAACAGAAAAATATGACCCATTTTCATGAAGTTTTTCTATTTTCTTCTATCCAGTGTTAATAGATTCTTAATGGCATAACTGTTAGCACCTTTTTCATTTAAATTGAATTTATAAATATCGTAAAATGATCTTGAGTGTACTTAACTGAACTAAGAGAAAAAATAAATTTTTGTTTTATATTTTTAAAAAAAAAATGTCGGTGTTTTTTTTTATTTCAGAAAAAAAGAGTGCTCATAAAACAACATTTAAGCTTACGAATCGTTTCTCTTATATTGTCTATAATGTATTTGTTTCCAACAATTACGAAG
Organism: Parasteatoda tepidariorum; assembly: GCF_982258835.1. Lineage (NCBI taxonomy): Eukaryota > Metazoa > Arthropoda > Arachnida > Araneae > Theridiidae > Parasteatoda > Parasteatoda tepidariorum. Next base: position 99,651,427 of record NC_141755.1, on the reverse strand, counting down.
TAACTTTACTAAACTTTTCTTCAACAATCATCACTTCTTAACTGTAATAAATTAAATATGAAATGAGTTTCTTGTGTGAAACAGTGCAATTTTAGAAGAAAAAAATTACTCTTTAGATTCTTCAGTTTCAAGAGAAAAGCTCAGTTTTTAATTGTTTGAATTACTTGTGCTCAATATTGTGTTTTTGCTAAATAAAACGATTTGAAAAAAAATCATCGATGTTATGACGTAGCACAATTAGTCCAATATCTTTACGCATACGTTTTTGACCTGCAAAAAAAAAAAAAATATTTTTCGACACGGTGAAATTTTGATTTTGATGCTATTTAAACATGATGCTATTTAATGACGTAGCGCAATTAACCCGATAAGTTTTTGACCTGCAACAAGGAAAAGATTTCTACACTCAGAAGTTTTGCTTTTGGTATGATTTTGATGCTATTTAAATTTGTTCCATTTATTTAAAATCAGTATTGTTCCTTTCCGATAAATAGAAGCTTTACTTAGAACTATACGAATTCAATACCCTTAGTCTAATAATTCTCAAGAATTCCATACGTCATTTGAATTATTCTAAATTTAGTGAAAATCGTTTTGAAGACACGAAAGGAAATTTTTTACATCTACAATGCTAATATATTTCCTTGAAGCAAAAGATATTTATTACATTAAATTAAGATTCTAAATTAGATATTTAAATTTGAATCTGATTAAAATCACAAGAAGAAAAATCCCTCATGAAAATTAGTAATGAAGTCATTTTTATAAGACTCTACTATACAGATTTTTGTCAACGGATTTATATTTAAAATGTAAGTAAATATAAGAAATAGTAAAAGAGTAGTTTTAATAAATTTATATTATAAAATAAATGAGGATAATTTATCTGGCCTTGGCGCATTTTTGTGTGATAGACGCGATATATTACATAAAAAAAACATGTACAGTAAAATAGTCGTTGATGGAGGTTGGTCGTTCTTAAAAATTACCTCCATTGACTTCAAAATTGTTTTCGAAGGGACATGATTTTTCGCAAATGATTATAATTTTCTTGGTACCACTTCTGTTGGAGTCATGAACAAACGGATCTACGAATAAAATTTAGCGTCTATAAAAATAGTCCCAACCGATATAATTATGTGTAAAAACAAATTAATCAATTATGAATGATAAAGCTATTTTAAATAAATAAACAATTGTGTTTTTTGTTTAAGTTTACATGTAATTTCATTAATAAAAAATAGTTAGCTTTAAAAGATGAAAAGAGGTTTGCTTGTTTGAGACGTTTTTTTTCTTCTTCTAAAATAACGTTTTTTTTTTCTAATTACCTTCCAACTCTAAAAGATTGATAGTATCGTCTTTAGTGCATTCTGACTGCAACATGAGATTGTATCGTCTTTAGTGCATTCTGACTGCATCATGAGATAGTATCGTCTTTAGTGCATTCTGACTGCAACATGAGATAGTATCGTCTTTAGTGCATTCTGACTGCAACATGAGATTGTATCGTCTTTAGTGCATTCTGACTGCAACATGAGATTGTATCGTCTTTAGTGCATTCTGACTGCAACATGAGATTGTATCGTCTTTAGTGCATTCTGACTGCAACATGAGATTGTATCGTCTTTAGTGCATTCTGACTGCAACATGAGATTGTATCGTCTTTAGTGCATTCTGACTGCAACATGAGATTGTATCGCCTTTAGTGCATTCTGACTGCAACATGAGATTGTATCGCCTTTAGTGCATTCTGACTGCAACATGAGATTGTATCGTTAAAAAAAAACTTTCTAAATAAAATCCTCACACCAATATTTTGAATACATATTAATCAACTTATTTGTTTCGTTCAATATTTTGTTTCGATGTTTTTTTTGTTTTTTTGTTTCCTTACTTGGCGTTTTCCGCATTTGGTGTAGAGGTTAACCAGGTTGCTGGGAGAGTTTTTAATGGTCTCTCCTAAAGGTTTTCTGCCACACAAAGTCTATGTAAAAAAAAAAAAAAGCTCTAAAGTGATCGAAATAGAAGTGGTCTTTAATGGAGGTTTCACTGTACTACAAAAATGTTTGTTAATACTTTAATCATATTATTTTAATCAGATATTCATTTAGAAAGCAATAAATAAGCTTAAAAGATAGTAATGGAGTCATTTTTGTGAGCGTAACAATTAAAAGTAATTGCTATTTAAATTGTTTTGTGTGTTAAATACACTTTATTATGTAAAACTGTAAACTGTGAAACTATAAAGAATGTAGTTTAAAATTAATTAGATATTATTCTAACCAGATTAAGAGTTTAAAAAAAAGAAAATATAAAGTATAGTGGATAATCTTAATTGATTATCTTCGCACACAAACTTGATATATTTTCACGTTAAACATATAACTACATAAGACTTAATTAAACAATGACGTTACAATTTATAACATATAAAATTTAGTTTGCTATTATTTTAAACAAATCTAAATTTATACTTGAAGTATACTAAGAGAAGTAATATTAATGAAGTCCTCTTTGCAGATACGTCACAAATAACAGTAATTCTTTTTTCCTGAGTAAAAAAAATTATCTAATGGATATTTCTTTTACACGGTGACAAAAAAAAAGCCTCATTACAACTCCCCGAATGGCAACGCTATAAAATCGACCAATGATTGCCGCTAAAATTGTCACATGCCAAATCCAGATGAGGTGGCTCAACATATAGCGCTTATAAAAACGGAAACTGAAATAACCAGAGAGAGCATAAGCTAGGCAGAAGTGAGTAGTCTTTGTCGATGGATCTCTATTTTAGTATTTCGTCGAAAGCACTTTTTTTCACGAATTTATATTTGACGATTTTAGAATTATATCACGAACTTATTTGTTTTACCGGAATTTATTTGTTTATGCAGGTTTTTCCATTGCAATTCACTTATTTCAATTTTTAATAGACTTAATTATAGCCAAAATTTTAACCTTTTTAAAGAGATATCAGTTTTGGAAATTTTATCTTAAGATTTTATACTATAGCACATTTCTAATAGGTTTAACGAATTACATGTCATTTATTTGAATTCAAATTTATTTTAATGACTTAGTATTTACTAAAAAGATGTAATTTTTTTTAAAAAAGAAGTTGTTATATGGATTCGAATGATTGTTTTGAATTCTTAGAATTTTGTGCATTTGCAATGTACCTAAGTTAGTAGCGAGCGAAGCGAGCATGGTTTGCGAGACTAACCATATAAGATTGCGTAGCAATTTTCGGGGGCGCAGCCCACTAGTTTGTTATATAAAACTGTCAATCACAAAAAAAAGTAATTTAAATTTGATTAGATATTATTTTGATTATATTCATGGTTTTTAAATTGATACAATCAAGTGTGTTACAGCACTCTGATATGACTTTTCAATCTTTGTGGCGGATTATTATTGCTATAAACTTATAATGGGACAAAGCGTAATGGGGTGCGTAAAATATAAAAAGGGAGCATGCTGAATTACTTCTGATAATGATCGGATTTCCTCGTATTTAATCTTAATGGTTCGAGGAACTTAACTTTAAATACACTAATTAATTGGTGAAGATGACATTTTAAGTTACGAAATCACATACGGAAACGTACTTTCTATGTGTTTTTTTTTAAATGGATATAGCTTTCATAAATATAGCTTTTTTTTGGGTTTTTTTACTCTCAAAACATAGGGGGCAGTCACAGTCTAGAAAATATGGTACCAAAGGTTATGCAGAAAAGCTATCGAAAGTTTGAACTCCCTAATGTTAATTTCACTCTTTTTTTTCATAACCGTCGTTGAACAGCCGACCCAATTTAGGTTTAAGACTACTAATCTTGTCTTCGTGGAGGACTTTTTTTGATGGAACTAACCCGCATTTGCTTTGCATGGAGAGGAAGGCCACGAAGACCCCCATGGTTAGTCTGGTAGCAAAGGGACTCTAACCCATAATCCGTCTACGACTGAGGATATTTCACAATCCGCAGTGCGGTCGGCGCGTGCCGGATGCAAATTCGTATCGACCAGCCATCTGTGGGATTCGAACCCGGTTTACCTCATTGGAAGGCGAATGCTTTATCTCCTGACTCATCACGTCTCAATTTCAATCTTTGTATATTTTGCATAATTCGAGAACTTGTCAAGCTGCTTAAACAATTTTTGAACACTATTATAAAATTCGTTATCCCAAGGTTATGTCATGTAAAAATAATTAGTAATAATAGTAATTTTCTCATTGTTTTATTTCAAATAGTAAAACAAATTTGAATTGTATGTTATGTAAATATTTACATCATTTTAAAAGACGTAGTTTTAAATGAAAAAAAAGCAAAATTTGAACAATAACGTACGAATAGTTTCTGAATTTTTAAATTTTATAAAAGTTTAAATTTTGATAACTCAGAAATTATGCGATGAATTTCGTTAGCATTTTGACATTTAAAGTTGCATTCTTTAAAATTAATACGAAATTAATATAAAATTTTTATACATTAAAATTCAAAATTATTTTGAATAATTAAGTAAAATAAAAAATAATAAATAGTTATTAAAATTATTTTTTAAATTTTTTTGTTACTAAATGAATATAAACGAATGCTATTACTACATAAATATTTTTATTACTATATTACTACATAAATATTTCTTAATGCTTCATTTTTACTACGTGTGTAATTTTCACTAAGGATAATTGAATTATAGAATTGGGAGCAAGAAGTTTATTATTTGTTTAGAAAAATCTCGAGATATAAAGACAAACGAAAAAAATAAAATTATTATTAAGGATTTCATACTTTTAGATATTCATCTGCTTAAACTGTTGAGACTATATTTTCCAGATTGCAACTAACTCCCATGTTTTGAGGATCAAACAATCTAAAGCTTTTAAAAGAATTATGTTTATTCCGAGAAAAGATGTTTTTGTGTCAGATTTAATTACGCAAAATATCTAAATTAATTAATTAAGGCTCTTGAACCACAAGGATTAGCATGAGAAAATCTGATCATTAGATTAAAAGTTACTAAAAAATTTTTGTGCACTTTTCAAAACTATGAAGTCGTTATACTGTCTTTTTACTTTAAACTTCAGATGCATCCTTGAAATATCAATATCTTAAATATGAAAAGAAATACCTATAATATTCTTGATATTGTTTTCTTCTCCTCCGTACCGTAAATTGGAAAAAGATTGGGGAATTCTCAAAAACAATTGACTAGTGCGTTATAGATGAAATACGACGTTTCAAAATTTGAATTTGATGCAAAAAAATAAACTTAAAAACTTTTTTGAAACATTTTTTCCAACTTTTAATATTGATAATATAAAATCTAAAATTTTTTATCTACATTAAGCTTCTAACAAGACACCATTTTTGAAATTTTTTCTCCATTATTTTATAGTTTCTTAGTTGCAAAGGTCTGTTTTTTTTTTCATTTTTATCTTTCTTAAATGCACATTAAGGATGTCTACGTAACAAATATTTTAAAATCTAGTGTTTTATTTTATTCCTCAAAATTATTAAGATTAATCATGTTTAAAATGTTGAAGAATTTTTTAAAGGAATTTGAAGAAGAATTTATGTTCAGAATTTCAATTAATGCTTAAACTTTTAAGTCTTTTTTTTTCATTAAAAGTTTTTCATGTTTAATAATACAATTTACTGTGTTTCAAATGTTAAAGAATTTTGCATTTATCTCAAATAGAAAGCGAAAAAGACTGTTTCGTTTTTTTTTTAATATTGTATTTTAATAAATGCTTAAGTATATTTAATATATAATATTAAATAAATTATTGTATATTTTATTAAATATTTTTTTACATATACAATATATATTTTAATAATGATATTATATTATATTAAATATTTTAATATATTATTGATATAATTAGAAATACTATACAATATTTCAAATATTTTAACTATACAATATGTAAACAAAAAAATAAAGCATTTTTCGTGTTTAATAATACAGTAACTATAATTGAAATTTAAAAGTATTTTGTTTTATCTCAATTAAAATGCGAAATACGTTTTTTTTCTCTCCTTTTTTTACTTTTATTGTGTTTCAATTAGTGCTAAGACTTAAAAGGCTTTTTTTTCTCCAATAACATTTTTCATGTTTATTAATACCATTAACTATGATTCAAATGTTGAAGAAATTTGTTTTTATCTCAATTAAAATGTAACATAAATTTTTTTTATTTGTTCTCTTTAATAAACTTCAAGTGATGCAAACATTTTTTTTTAATCTATTCATCTTCGGGAAATTTCGGGAACATTTGTTAATTTTATTGCATAGATTTTTAAAAAAATAATAAAAATGAAATTTTATTGTTGAACTTCTTTTATATTTTTGAAAAAAATATTTTTTAAGGCTCTAATATTGAAATTAAATCTAATATCAAAAGGAAGACAAGTAAATCATTGCAAATATTTATTCAAAACTAACAAAATATTAAAAATTTTAATTCTTAAAAATTCACTTATTGAATATTTGAGTTTTTGTTGTAGATTTCTTGCATGGAACAATAGTACGAAAAATTTAAAAGAAGGTATGCATTTTTTATAATAATTAAAAAACTTAAATATTTCATTTATCATTTCTTACATTCATTTTCAATCAATTTTGGTAAATTTTCAATATTAGTTTGATGTTTATACCTATAGTGGGGAAAACGTCACCCCCTTAATATTGCTTTTACTCTGAATTAGTGAGACTCTTGTATTCTGACTTAGTGGACATAGGTTTAGGTTTGTTTCTGTAACTTGAACAGCAGATATCCATGTTTACAAATTGATGGCATTCAGTCTATTGCGTATGCTTTTTGCCGATAAGCTGAAGAATAAACATATATTGTTGCAACTCTGTTGTGTGATTTGCATAATTTTTAATTATGTTTCATTATCTTAAGTTTTAGTTTCTAGAGTACAAATGTAGATATTTTGTATTACTGTTCTGCTTTCTGTTCTATTGTGTAATTTTTAAACGCAAACGTAGATGGATGCAACATTGGATGCCCCTCGTTCTATTTTTTTCAAATTTGAATTTTAGTACGCAAGGTATAGAAGAGGCGTTGATAGTTGAAATTTTTCTTACAAAATACTTTTTATTTACATAAAATTTGGAATAATTACAATAATTCCATATAAAAAAACATGACTTGTTTCTCTAGATTTGTAATGATACATTAATTGAAATATTAATTTAAAAATCAATTGCTTTTCATTAAATTAAAAAAAAATAGTTTTCTTTTGAGGAAGCTTCCAATACTTTTTACTGTCTTATTATTTATTCTACTTATTATTTATAATCTAATTAATTCTTTTTTTAATTAGCTCAATATTTAGTTTAAAAAAGTCAATTTTACCAAACATATTACAGTTATTGATCTTTTAATGCAATTTCAGTTAGATTTAATGAAAAATTTGTCTTTTAGATAATTAAAATTATATTTAATAAGTAATTTTATTAATTTTAGATTTTCTCTTCTTGTATAAAAGCTCCTTTTATAAACTTTAAATGCGTTTAATTGAAATTTCATTATTATCGATAGTCAAAGGACGCAATTAAGAAAAATTCCAAGTAAAAAGTTCTATTTGTAATATCATTTAATGACATTCCCTTCTTTAACTGCATTTTTTACAAGTAATTATGACAATATTTCTTTTTTATTTTAAAATGCATTCAATTTGAAAAATTTTTTTTTTAGAAACGTTTACAAGCACTGATACTCGAATACTACATTTGTTTCATTTAAATTCAAGCTATTTGTTCTTTAAATCAAAACTGTTTAATCATTAGCTAATTCGGGTACCTTTTTAATTGTCTAGACACAATCACATCGAATTTAATTCATAATCACATTATACGTAAATCACAAATGTCCATATTACACATAATCAGTGTAACACTCGCTTTTACATTATTTGAGTGTTATTTAATAAGAAAAATGAAATTTTATCAAATATTTTACCAGAATCAATAGTTTAGTGCTGACTTTAAAAATTTTTTATGTTTAAACATGTTAAGGAATAGAGTTGGCGTGTTTCTTGGAATTAGAGCGTTAACAGCTGTGTCACATATACTCAGTGTAACTCTCCTTTATTTTATAATCTGTGTAACACTCTTTTTTACATTATTATTTGAGTGTTATTTGGAAAGAAAAATTAAATTATATCAAATATTTTACCAGAATCAATATTTTAGTACAGACTTAAAAAAAATGTTATGTTCGAACATGTTAAGGAATAGAGTTGGCGTGTTTTTTTGGAGTTACAGGGTTAACAGCTGTGTCACATACACTCAGTTTTCGCTTGTCTAAATCCGGCGTCTACGGTAACTTCGCATTTGTTTAATGTAAATAAAAACAGAAAAGGCATAAAACTCTAAGGAGAGGCCAACGAAATGGGTACAGTAAAAAGTGTGTTTTATTCGTTTCTCGAAGGTAGTATAAAATTGGCGACTAAAAACAAAAAAGTAAAATAAAAATAAAAAAAAAACAAAGAAAGCTCGGAAGAGAAACAGTATTTTCCAACAAAAGTACGATTCACCAAGTGTGGGGATTCAATAGTTGTTTGTGAAATTGTTTTATGTTTTTGTTCGACTTTATTGCTCCAAGAAGGTTTCTGAAATAGAGTCATCTTCTCGTCGAAAAATCGTAAAATGTTTGGCGCATCTAAGTTAGCCAAATTTAGTTGATAAGTGGATTTGGCATTTTATTTTTATTGTTAAGCTTTAAGGGCCCTTTTTAGTCCCTATTCTAAAAATTTATGAATAGTTGTAAAATCTTGAACTGGCGCTTTGTAAAGTTTTATTTCGACAATTGAAAGTTTGATATGTTACCAAATTTAAAATGTAGTTTAAAGAAATAAATTTATACATTCGATCATAAATATTAGTAAAAATAAAATCATACATTAAATCCTGAAATCCATAAAACGATCCAATATAGACTAGAAGAATATAAGATTTCACAAAATGTTGTTTCAACGAACTGTAAATGGATTAAAATTCAGTCTAAGATAATTGTTAAAACAGAATGACCCCTTAACGATTGGAAATAGGTGAAATAATACTCTCTCAACTTAGAAGTACTATGCCGTGAGTAAAATTCTCGTTAGAGATAATGTTTGAGTTCGTAAATGCTTATTAATCAATTATTAAGCAACTTATTGAGTTTAATTCGTTTTACTTACGTTATTAAAATTATTAAAAATTTCTTTACCGAACCTTCTCTTAAATATGAGAACGAAGAATATATGTATTTAAGATTTTCTGAAAAAATTATCATTGTGATTCTCGACAAAAAGTAGAAGAACTCACCATTTTTTTTATCGATATATTCTTAACAAGATCAAACTAAAAATACTAAGTGAAACCTATATATTACATAAAATAAAGACAAATTTTGACCGATAATAAAGTCAGAATTTTATTTTAACGCAACTGTTGAATATAGTTTTTTTCAACATCAGTGCGATTGGTGTGTAAGCTTTAGCAGGAATGATGCTCCAAATCCTTGTATATATTTTACTCCCAAAAACTTACAAATAATAAGAAAACTTTCATAAAAAAATAGGGCAATTGATAAATTATCTTATGTTTAAGAGGATAACTAAATATCTATATTCAGAAATACTGTATTCTATTTGTATTTTTAATAAAATTGGCTTTATATTATTAAAAAAATGGGTTTATATCAAGGAATTACAATTTAAGATTGTAATTTAAAATCTTAAATTCTTACATTCTTTAAAAAAATGGGTCAACAAACCGTCATGTTTGCATTTTAAACCATAATACGAAAAAAATTTAACATTAATAAGATGTCAATTAGAATAAATTTTTCCAGTCAAGTTGAAAAGTTTTAAAATGTACTTTTATCTCTTCATAAAAATAGTATTTAAAATATATATTCTACATTTATTCTTTATAATTATTCTATACTGATTTATATTATTCTACTTATATCTTCACATTACTTTTATTTTATTTTTATTCTTTTTTCTGTCAACAGGTTTTAATTATTAAACTGTAATTAATAAAGTCGTTAAAATGTTACTTTAATTTTTTAAGGATTTTGATAATTTTGTTTATGTTTATGATATTTAAAATTAAGAAAAAATAATTCAAAGAAAAGATGGAATTTCATATTTAAATTTTTTTTTGCTGATAATAACAATATTGCCAAAAGTTTGGATAAATTTAGCGGAAAAGAAACTTCTAATAATAAAGAATAATATTTCTTGGTATTTTCAACATTTAAAAGCATAAACTTTTTTTTCGTTGAAAGTTTTTCCACTTTAAAGATTTTTCACAAAATATTTGTGAGAAAATTTTGTAATTTTTAAAATGGTACATTAGCAGAAAAAAAAAACCTTTTATGCTTTAAAAAAAATTCAAAAATCTATACAGTATCCCCTAAGTAGATAATATTGTGAAATATTTTTGCACACAACTGGAAAAAATTAATGCAATAAAAAATATTGTATCGATATTTACCATAATTTTTTTTTTTATATTCAAAAAATGTCTGCTATATCTCCTATTAATTGGATATTTTGTATTCACTTAATTTTAAGTTGTTTCTAAGTCCCTTATAAGCCTATGAGGGAGATTACGTAAATCTTAGTAGCGCCACCTGGTATAAAAATATTGAACAAAGCTCAATAGCAACGAGTCATAGAATATCGATTGAAGCAGAATTTTAATGACAAATAGTTTCTATAAATTATCTGCAAATTAAATATCTATACTTAAATTAAATCTGTAAATTAAATATCTATAATAATTATCTATAATTAAATAAATTATCTAATCTATAAATTATCGAGTACTTGAGAAATACTTGAATTATTTGGGAAATATACAAATCGTAAAGGAAACTGACATAGTAACATATTTTATATTACATAAGTAGAGATGATTTATCATTTCTTAGTTAGATAAAATTATTATTATTATTTCTTTAAAGAATTTCATTTTTCTTCCTACTAGATGCAAAATTTAAGTAAAATGTACGAGCTGTGTTTTATTTAAATATAAATAAATTACCAAATTGCATAAAACATATGTGGCTAATTTTATCAGTTTTTTTTCTTTTTTCGTTTTTCATTTGTTTAAAATATGATCTAAATTTGGTAATAGTACAAATAATGATAATAATAATAATGATATTAATAATTATATTATTAATAATAATGTTATAAATAATAATGATATTATTATTATTATTAATAATAATATAAAGCGAAACTGGTAACAAGATTTTAAAATAAAATTGATTCTGTTCTGTTACTTTCTTAGACTAGTTTTTAAGTAAACTAGTTTTTCATTTAATTATTTTAACCACAAAACGATTAACCTGTAATGATCAATTGAACGTTATCCGATTTATAATTTAATCTCTCAGGATTCGACTCAGTGACGTATTTATAATTTTGACAGAGTTTGAGCAATTGATAAGTGGCATTAAAAAGTATTTAATAGTTAAAGCAATTGTCTTTTTATACTCAATTACTTTAACCAAATTACTGATTAACCTTTATCTTTAATGAAATATTGAACTTAAACGGAATTTTGATTTATAATTTAATTCCTTATGATAGGTGATTTCGATTATCTGACGTATTTCTAACTACTTGATAGTAAATTATAAATGTATGTGCGAAATAAAAAAAAAGGCAAAAACATTATTTAACAGTCTAAACAAGTATTATCCACATTTAATTACTTAACACAATACCCCATTAATTATTTTGTAATTTAAAGCATAAATTTGTATTTTTTAAGAGAATACTGTTTTTGAACTTAGATGACATTTTTGAATAATATTTTTTATAATAAATCGATTCTTTTCCATATCATAACTGTACTTTCTATTTCAATACCCTGATTGCTTTAAATGATTGAAAAATGAAGAGGATTTTAATTACGCTACGCATTAAACAAAAACCTTAATCAGTCAATAAGTTCATTTATATAGGTTATTAATAATTATAGCAAATTTGAGAAAATTCTTTTATGTTTTAAAAATTTATATGTGCACATGTTTAAATCAAGCCATGCTTCAAATTCGAAAATCCTGTTAATGTGGAACGAAAAATAATCGTTTCTAAGCTTATAATATGAAATCGCATCTTTTGAACGCAATATTTAAATCTTGTTTTTGTTATGGTAAAAAAAAAAAAAAAATTTCGCGTAATTTAAGAAAAAATGTTAATTTCTTTCTTCCCAGAACAGATATTTCTTGATAAGAAACGCCCTTTAAATTTACTTTTTCGAATTCCCATTTTCCAGGAAAAAAATAAAAAAAGGAGCGAAAGTTTAACTGAAATTCTTAATCTCTTTTTAAAACAAATGCTACCAAATATGTACTTTGTGTTAAAATTTAAAGCGATTTTTAAAAGAAAATCAGCTTAAAAGAAGGCGTGATACTATCAATGCTTTCCTCTTTCTCGAATATTCCATCTGCTTTTGAGCGAGAACATATTACTTCGGTTAACCATCTTAGAAATATTTTTAGAGGGGAAGGGGAACAAAAAATAAGAACAAAATGATGCGAACATTTCCTCCCTTTTTTTTCTAGTGGGTGCTATAAGCCTATTTTTGCGACGCTTTGGAATTCCTTTAGCGGAACTGTTGCCACTTTCGTCATGCAAAATAACTTAAATAAACTGACTTGGCATGTGTATGCGCAACTTGTCCATTGTTAAGGGAAAGTAAAATAGGGTAGGAAATTCAATTTAGAGGTTGACGCATTTTTTGTTTTTGGCTTCGAGGGAAAATATGCGCTGGTATTCCACTTTAAACAGAACTGTTTTCTTTTGTTTTTATTTCGTTCCAGGCTCTTTTGCCCTCTTTTCTACAATTTAGACTCCTGCAGGGGTTTTGCAAATAGAATCATGCTTCGAAGAAAACACGTTTGATGCGTGGACAATGCATTTCTAGGAAGGAAAAAAAAATTGCAAAAGAAAAGAAAAATTGGAGAAAAACTTCTCATTTCAAATTTTTTTTTTAGTATGCATTATTTTTAGAAATCCATCTTTCTCTAAATAAGAAAGTACTTTATTCTCAAGTGGTTTTTACCCCCACTTTTTATTTTCTTTTAACAGTTCTGAAAAAAAATCATGCAAATTAATGGCAATACGATTCCTAAATTATTTCGCTTTTGATAAACGGGATTTGCAGAAGTTTTTAATCTGTTAAAATCCTTAAATTTGAATTGAATTGCATTTGTATCATTTTACTTCAAGAATGCTCAATTGCGAGGTGAAAGCTTAAAATGGATTTGATTTAACGCAAAGCACTTATCAAAAAATCATTTTGAAAGTGAAAAATCGGAATTGTATTTGTTTTCGAGAAATTGTATTCGTTTTCATGAAAACCATTTATTTAATAAAAGCATTTCACATATTAGATTGCAGGAGACATACTCTAAAACGGTAATACTTGAAAAATTCGCGTTACTTACTTACATTTTATTCAAAAAATTCAAAGAAAATTTTATGCTTTAGAAACTAAAGGATAAAAATTATATCATAAACTGAAACTACGTTATGGATAATTTTTTACATGATAAACAGGGGGCTGTAAATTATATCTCCACATTTTTCTTATCAATAGAAATAAAAAAGTATATTCAAGGTGTTCTGTAAAGACCACTCTTAATATGTATTTTTGTAATCCTTATAAAAATAAAAGCAAAATTGTAAATGAATTGGAGTCGCCAATTAATACAAACTAGCTTAAAACACAAATGCAATCAAAATCTGATAAATTAAAAGAAAGGAGCATGCAATAAATTTCAAAAAGGTTTAATTTGAGGTTAAAGGTATTTCTAACAATTGCGACAATCAATGTGTAGACATTTTGTGTTTTAATTTTGGTTAATAATTCTAAAAATACATATTTAATGGCTGTTTTGATGGAAAATTTTTATAACTTCCAAAGTGCTTTAATTCCTTCCACAAAAGGATTTTTGAAAGTATGATCGTCGTTATTTCAAAAGTTAACAAAAATTTTGATGTTTGTTTTCTAATTTTCTTAATTGTAATAAAATAACTTCAAACTCGTTAGTAAAGGAAGGGTTTATATAATTTTACTGTAAAATTATGTTTATAATTTTACCGCTGTTAGTGCATATATCACTAAAACAATGCTATAATAAATATTTTATTTTGTTTGATAGATTTTATTTCATAAAAAGTAATATTTTAAAAATATATATTTACTTATCCATTAAAAATTGAAAAATTTCTTTCATTTTCCTATTTTTTATAACTAACCTAAATTTTTTGTATATTGGAATTGCATCATTTGGAGTGTTAGACTAGTTGATAAAATTTATGTATCACTTTTTAAATATTATTGTATTTAATTCAACATGATGAGGAAAATTTCTTACAATTTCTGTCAACATAGGGAGTAGCGTTTGTAAAAAGTTCTTAAAGGTGTTTTTTTTATTTGTTTTTTAAAAGCCCTTAGGTGCTATTTTCGTTTGGTGCTTTTTAAAAGTGCCTGATTTTCCCTTTTCAAAAGGGAAATTTTCTTTACTACGTCGATTTTCGTCGCATATTATGCAAATCATGATTTTAACATTGTTCTATTCAACGTTTTCACAATTCATTCAACCACAGTCCATTTCAGTTTACCGTCGGTCAGTCGCGTATGAAAGCGTCCAATTATTTTACACGTTTGATGTAATACAAGCGAGTCCACATGTGCGTCGACTGAGCTGAGTTTAGTGAGATTCTTGCACTCTCATGTGCATCTATTCTGCATTTTGCAAGATATTTTCCATTTCAAGCTTCATTTTCCACCCTCTGAAATCGAACCGAAAAGTATCTAGATCTTTTTAAGGAGGCTAATATAGTAATCAAGAAAAGAGGTCTTTGTCGAAAACTAGTTATTTTATCATGATCATGTAAAGTCTGAAAATTATTTTACATTTTGTTAATGTACATAGTGCTTAAAAATACTTAAAAGGTGCTTATTTTTTGCTGAAAGATTTGGCTACACACCCTGATCAATAAAAATGCCTTAAATGCTTTAAACATTTAAAAGTTGAGATTTTATTCTGCAAAATAAAGTTTAATTTTAACTCTTAAAACTTGTATTGCTTTTGCTATTAGAGATAATCATTTGGAAACGTACAAGTTTTTATTTAACTTATCGTTATATTTTGACTTAATAGCTATAATTTTGAATTTGGTGTCTATTTTGTGATTTTTGGGTTTAAGTGATTTATCGAAATAGATGAATGATTATGAATGAAGTTACCCATGATGCAAAAACAATTTTTGATTTTTTTTTAAAATTCTCGCAAAATTTTTCTTAAAAGTGCCATTTAATGTATAAATAAAAATTTTTAATCTCGCAGTTAGGACACTGATAAAAATTTATAAATTAATTACAAAAAAGTATTTTATTTGGTTGATTCGTATATTTTATTAATACTGCAAACTTTTATAAGGCTCATAAATTTTTGAAACGACAAAAGTTTGTTTATCAGTCTTTTTAAGAAGTAGTTTGATGAAAACTAAAATGTTTATGAGTATCGAGATAAAAACATTAGCCTAGTTTATGTGTCTGCGATAATATTTGTTGTTTAAAACAGTTTACTAGTAAAGAAATGTTTATATAATGTCCAGAAAAGCAATAAGATTGAAACTGTAAATTTAAATTAATATTTAAAAACATGTCTTTGAAAGAATATTCTTAATCAATTATCAAAAATATTCAAAATAAATTACGTTAAATTCATAATTATCAACCAATAGTCTGTTCTAGGAAATGTGAATAAAATTAGTTAAATAATTTACAGAATATTTTATCAATCTTCAGTAAAATCCATTAGTTTTACTTATTTCGGTCTTAAGATGTAGCAAGAAAAATTAAAAGTCATTCCTATGTAAACCTTAGCATTGAGTTATTTTGTAAAATAACTATTTTTTATGAAATTTCTCCAAGATTACGATACTTTAAATTGAGCGTAAAACTGCTGAGAGATTAAACTATATTTTTCTGTATGAAAAATCGGTTCAACATTTTCTGTTTTTTTTTTTTTTTTTTTTTTTTTTTTTAATTTTTTTTATTTTGTACAGGAAAATTGCGATAAACTATCAATAATAACTATTTTTTTTGTTTTCATATTAACACTAATCTATTAATATGGAATTCGTTTCTATTAATATAGGAAATGGAAATCGCTTGTTTCTGCATTATTGTTTCGTTTGTTACTGCATTATTGGCCAGGAAGTGTTTTTATTTATCTTTGATAAATAAATATTAAGTTTTTATATGAATTTTGTACATTGTTAGTTGCTTATTTCGAATTTCTTTTACTCTCAGTCATATAAAAGTCGTTCAATTAAAAGTCATTCATATTATGCCTTAGCATTGAATTATTTTTTTAAAATTATTTTTGTTTAAAATACCTATTTTTTATTAAATTTCTCCGAGATTAAGATACTTTAAATTGAGCATAAAACTACTGAAAGTTCAAACTATAATTTTCTGTATGAAAAATTGGTTCAATTTTTTCCTTAACTTTTTTTTTGCAGGAATTTTGAGGTAAACTATCAATAATAACTATTAATATTAACATTAACATTAATCTATTAATATGAAATTGACTTCTATTAATATAGAATCCGTTTGTTTCTGCATTATTGTCCAGGAAGTGTTTTTATTTATCTTTGATACATAAATAATAAGCTTCAATATGAATTTTGTAGATTGTCTGTTGCTTATTTCGATTCTCTCTTTTACAGTTGAATTTAAATGTTACTTAACACTCAAGTGAAAGGATTTCAAAGGAATGGAGTGTTTAATTGCTGAAGAAAGATTATATGGGCTGGCTGCATATAAACACCTGGTGTTTAGTTCCTAATGGGGTACGAAGTATCCAATAAACACATATGTTGTACATTTTGTATCATAGTAAGTGTATCCATTTCATGTATTTATTTCTTCATTTGTGTTGTATATATTATTGTGTCGATGTAAATAAAGATGTTATTTGATGGTCGGTCTCGTTTTCAGTCTTATTCATGAATTTTATCTCAATATTTCAAAATAGTTACATATTGTACAATTTTTAAAAAAAATTAGTAAAATTTATTAAATATCCTAAAATCACATTTTCAAAATGTTAAAAAAAAACATTTTTAAGAGCTTAGTTTGAGAAAAAACACCACAAAAATAGGATATATTTATGTCACGTTGGCTATAGAGTGATTTTATGTCACGTGCTATTATTTTTATGGGAATTCGTGAAGTACCTTTCTGAAAACAAAACTATGAAATAAAATATCATTTGTCTTTTGGAATTGTGTGGCTTATTACTATACTGCCCAAATTCTTTTAATTATACTTCAATGCTGGAACAAAAATATATTAGTTTTTAAAACAAAACAATGAATTTCATATTATATTAAGTTCAATATAAAAATAATTATCTCTTGCACTAATAGAGAAACTACATGGAGAGAGAGGGTTAACATTTTACTTTAAATAAATATTTCAACTTTTTAAAAATATTGTTATTTATTTATTCATTTTTTATAGCATACAGAATGAGATTAAAAATTTAATTTACAATCCAAAAAAATCACAATCATTTCAATATGACGAGCTTCATCAGCACATGCATATTATTTTTTTAAAATTACGATTAAAGTCTTTATTTCGATGACTTTTGCATTTTTTGATACTTTTGCCTTTTCAGGGAATTTTTATAGACTTTTTTCGAGCATTTCGTTTTTTAGTTTGTGGGATATTTTTTTTTTCCTTTTAGGATATTTTTCTAAATTTTTGGATATTTTTATTTTATTTTTGGACATTATATTTTCGCGTTTTAGAAGTATTTGCTCATTTTCCCAATTTTCGCACATTTTAACTGAGTTATAGTTTTTTGCAGTCTTATTTAAGAATTTACAGTTTCTAGGAAAGACTGGACCACTGATCACTTATGAAAGGATTATGTAATTATGTAGGAAGCCTCTTATCAGTTTGAACTCTCTTTTGAAAAGTACAAAAACTACATAGAAAATTTCTCTAAACTTTTTAAGTTTTTGAGATATTTAAATAACACTTTAGTTGTCAAATACGATTCCCTACAATATTATGAAGAAAAAAAATGTTATATCTTTTTGAAGGCATGTGCAGTACAAAAGAACTAATTTAAATTCTCATATCTTGCGTAGTTTTAAGCAAATTTTTTTCAAAATTTTGAAAGAATAATTTTGTAATTTATTTTAAATTGCACCAAAAATTTTGCTGAATTTTATTGAATGTTTTTAAAGTTATAGAAAAATAACACGAGACAACAAAAAATTAGTTTTTTTATAACACTGTTCATATCTCCATAAATATTTAAGTTAGATTTATGATATTTTGCGTAGACATTGCAAATAACAACCAAAGTAATCGATACAAATTACAAACGTATTGCTTAATTTTCTGGAATAAGGTGTTCACAATTACTTGTTTCATTTTGTAATTTTTCTATGGACCCTAAAACCCGTGAAAGCTTTAAATTTTATTTCAAAGCATGAAAATCGTTTGAACCAAACACTTCTAAATTTACAAAATATCTTACAAAATTTCTTGAGAAATTCAAAAAAATGTGTCTTATCCAAATCTGCATTTAGAGAAATGTGTCAAGTGTCTCTTCTATTATTATAGGGTAGTTAATGTGCATGAGTGAGTGTATATTTACCTTCCTCTTTTTTAAACACTTGGCATTAATTTCAAGCAACAACTTAACAATTTCAACTTAATTCGAATTAAATATACATACTTTTATACAAATACATGCCATATGAAATTTTGAGAAAAAGGCAATTTTTAAGATTGAAATTCTAGTTTCATTACAGGTTCTTTTTTTATTTATCCTCTTCACTATTGAAGTACGAAGGAATACAGCAAAGAAATAATTTATAATTTCGAATTTCAATTTAACTTCAATAAGTTATAACGAGATAAACAAAATATGAATTATGTTACCAGGGGGCTAATAATTTCACATACACATACGTAGACCTCCGATTTTGACTGAGTAAAAGAATATAAATTGCACCTAAATAATTACGAAATTATTTGAAATAATTACTAAATCATTTTAATATTAAATTGCACATAAAGTAGGAACAAAGAGGAATCTGTAGTTTTGTATAATTATATTATGGTCTCCTTTAAATACAATGATTCATAGATATAATAATTCTTTAGAAAAACAACTTTAGAAAATAGGAAGTTTCATCTAAGTGCTGTGCAATACTGCATTAAATCTCAGTTTCAAAACTGTTTTTATTATGCAAGGCAAGCAAAATAAATTATTGAAAAAAATCTGACATTAATTACATAAAAATATTTAATTCTTGGGGGTAAGATTCCAAAATTACGGGAAGAAACATATTAACTTAATATCATTAATTAAAATGCACGTAAAAATATTACTTAATAGTTAAAAAATTAAATACTCATGATAGTATGAAATTTCACTTTACTACGCTATCTTAAATTTCGATGTACATTCCACGGTACACTTGAGTGGATCTAAATGTTTTTTGGCTGTATTAATTTAAAATATTAAGGAAAATAAAATTTGAAAGTTTCATACAGATCAAAGAGACACTACGTCAAAAGAAAAATTTTTTTTTAGATTAACTAAATTATGTAATATTTAAAAATATTTACGTTTTCAAACACGATTTATCGTCATTTTTCAAAAATCACTTTCGTTTTTGTGGAATTCTACCAAATAAATTACAAGTTCTGCATTTACTGGAATCCCCAGAAAGCTTAAAAGTTTACGAATGTTTCAGTGAAGGTTTTTTTGTTGTATTAATTTAAAATAGGAAGTAAATATAAATTCAAAAGCTTCATACAGATCAAAGAACCACTATGTCAAAGGAAAAAAATATTGTTAGAATAACTAAATTATGTGATATTTAAAAATATTTAAGTTTTCAAACACGTGGATTTAGAGTGATTTTTCGAAAATCACTTCTGTTTATGTGGAATTCCACCAAATAAATTACGTGTTCTGCATCTATTGGAATCCCCAGAAAGTTTTAATATTCACGAATATATCAGTGAAGGTAAAACTACAAATTTTCTTATAGCATGTTTTTAGAAGCTAAGAAGTGAAGGTGTGGATCGATGTAACCGAAGTCAAAATTTTTGATGGTTTATGCTGGCTTCAGTGTGATGGCCCAACATCATTTGATGGTCACCATTATCAAACATTTCCCCATTACGTGTTCATGGATTTTGATACGCCAACAAAATTCCATGATTGAAAATGATACTTTAATACCATGATGGTTAACCACCAGGAGAAGTTTGACTCTTAAACCAACATTTCATGATGATCCGTGAAGGTCCATGATGGTTCCAACTATACATTTCCATAATTGTTTAATGAGAACTCTTATTGATTCTCAGCAATATACCATCAAAAAATTTTTTTTCAACGTTAGACCATCATAAATCAGTTTGAATTCCTACATTGGGATGATGGTTGTTCATGATCGTTCCAACATTTGATTTCTAAGATACTATGATGAAAATTCATGATGATTTAACATGAACAAACCATCAAAACAAGTTTCCATTCTTATATTGGACCATCATAAATCAGTCCGAATTCCTACATTGAGATGATGGTTACTAATGTTGGTTACCATCAAGATTATGTTGGTCCATCAATGGAAAACCATAAAAAATTTGGACTTTAAAAAGAAAAGGTTATAGAGCATTTTTTGATTTTTTATGGCTTTTTTAGGCCAACATTTGATTTCTAAGATACTATGATGAAAATTCATGATGATTTAACATGAACAAACCATCAAAACAAGTTTCCATTCTTATATTGGACCATCATAAATCAGTCCGAATTCCTACATTGAGATGATGGTTACTAATGTTGGTTACCATCAAGATTATGTTGGTCCATCAATGGAAAACCATAAAAAAAATTGGACTTTAAAAAGAAAAGGTTATAGAGCATTTTTTGATTTTTTATGGCTTTTTTAGGCTATAAAAATCCAGGCTCTAATCATTATAAACCACCCTTAAGTCAAACTTTGAGATAAAGCACTTTTAATTCTTATTTAGCAGCAAATTTCTGCAAAATCTTTTATTCATTTAACGTTTTATTATGTTTAACATGAATGAAATACTAAATATTTAAAATGAAAACAAATTACTTCTCCTTTCTTACTTAAATATAGTTTAATTTTCTGCCCTGCACGCATCATTTAACACATCATTTCTTACATTTACGTATCATTTATCATATCAGAGGAACCAAAACATAGAATTTGTGATGTTTGTGCAATAAATAAATAAAATCTGATTCTGTTACACTCAGTATCACTTTGTACCTAATAATGCAAGCTTATTAGTTCAAGCATCACTTAAATGTGCTGAATAAAAACTGAATTTCTCGGATATCTTTAGATAAAAACCTTTTTTATGAGTTCAGAATTTTTTTAATCCGAAAATACGTGAATCGAACTCTTGCAATGTCAAAGTTCTAAATTATTTGAAAAAAATTTCGCACAAAAGGAAATTTTATCAATTGTTTAGTATATTTGATTGTTTAATGTAAGGTAAATAATTTTTTTATTGTATAATATTTAGTGTTTATAAGTAGTCAGGTATAAAACTTGATAATTTCAAATTAAAATAAATGAAGTGCTTTATGTAATATAAAAGACAAAATCTAAAAATCCCTAGAATTGAAAAATTAAAATGTAATGGTGAGGAAAATATTTTGTCAATTTTTTTTAAAATTTAGATTTTGCAATTTAAATCATTTAAACAATTACTTACCAAAAATAAATAACTAAAAATCTTTTTAATCATTAGTAGAATGATTCATAAAATAATAATTATTCTAAAAGATTTTTGCATTGGAATTTCTTTGAATAAGCGAGTATTATAATTGTGTGTGATTTTATTCTTGATATATGTAAATAGTTTCAGGAATATGACAAAATGTGCTAAAATTAAATGATTTCTTAAATTTCGCAATATTATTAATATTATTTAAGCTTATATTATTGCATATTTTTCAAATTACGATAATCCTTTCCCGTATCAGACACACATCAAAAGTCACGAAGAATGAATATTTAAATAGATAAACGCCCTATTTCACTGTCCAGTTTTTTAGCGTAAAATATTGCCTGCATAAATTAATTAACCCATAGAAAGTATGTGGTTCAAACCATAATCATTGCATCTTAAAAAATAGAAATCTATGGGTTATAATCAGGGGTAAGTCGATGGGTTTCTTTTTTTCTATTAACACTGCCACTTCTGTACTGCCAAGACTGTACTCAAGACTGGCATAATTAGGTAAGTTTCATAAAATATCAAACACGTCTATTTTTTTTAATTTTTTTTTTAATTTGATGCTTTTTCTCAAGCTACAAACAATTTTCCACATTGTGATTGTCCCCTTTTTAATTATAGTGTTATTTTGAGAGCTAAAATGCTATAACCTGCAAGTCAAAATCAGGTATCCAAAACTGAAATAAATTTCCTCAAAGACTCTAAATTCAAGGTTCATATATACAAGTTGGACCAACTCAACCCCAAGGGATGAATTTTGGGGTTTCAAATTCGATGTCATTAAATAGCTTTTTCAAAAATTTTTCAAAAGTCTATTTTGAGATTTTCGATCTGATGAGTATTTTTCAATACATTTGACCGTTTGTATGTTTTTCGGATACTCTCTGTAACAGGGCTCGAAAAAACTCAGAAATTTTACCCGTCCCCGAGGACGGCTTGTCCAACAATGCACCCGTCCTCCGTTGAAACTAACCCGTCGCTTTTAAATAAATAAAAATATAATTTTCTCCTATTTATTACAAACATTTATATAAATTGCACAATGAATTAGTCGTTACAAGGATTACATTATACAGTAATAAAAGAAATACTAGGTTACTAATAGTAACCAAGTATTTCTTTTATGAAATAATTTAAATGACAAGGGTCAAGTTATCTGGAATGTCAAGTTATCCAAGGGTACTGCGTTTTTTAAATGAATCAAATACGACGTTTGCCAGTTCCACAATCAAGCCAATGATTTACAGAGGTTTCTGAACAGAAATCTGAAAGGGGTTTTCCATTTAGGTAGATGTTCATAATTGCTTTTAAAGCTTCTTGTTTAAGACCAGTACGTAGTGTTTTTTTGTAAGTTTATAGCTGCAAAGTCTCTTTCAATCGCTGCAGTACTCCCAGACAGAGAAAACATCAATATATACGCAGTATGTTGCTGTATTGTGGGTCATTTTGCTGCCTTGTAACTTACAAGATTCTTGTAAGATAACAAAAATTGAAAATGTATCACGAACATTAACGGGAAAATGGCCGTCCGCGCGGACGTCGGATTCAAGAAATTCGTTGTCCGTGGAGAATTTTTGACCGTCGAGGACGGGCCTTGCTATTTTTCGAGCCCTGCTCTGTAATTTATTTTTTAAACAAACCGAAAGTACGGTTAAAAAATTTTTTAAAATTCAGTAACACCAATTTTTTGTGACATAATTTGTTTTGTTAACCCTAGAGTCATTAACATCCGTCTCTCTGATTGCGCGAAATACAAAAAACACTGCTAACATTTGAAGTGAGAAACGTGGAGATGTGTACTTCTACATACCTTTCTAGATCATTAGATGTTCATGACTACTGTAATTTCTCATGCATGTTTATGATTATAGGGTTAAAAAATGATTATTATAGAGCAACAATTGAAAAGAATTGAGTAAAAATATGAGGATTGATACTTTTTATTTCGATAAAGTTCTTTTCAAGTTAACGAAACACTTAACTTACATCAGGCAAATAATCATGATATGCGGGTGATTCTTTGGAAGCATGACAATTCGGAACAAAAAATTTCTTCAAATTTAAAGTCTTCAAGATAATCTAAATTTTTTTTTGGTATATTTATTTAGTTACATTTATTAATATCTTACAGACAGCAGTGTAGTTTATTGACATTTTCTCAAGAGAAAAAAAATAGAAATTCTCCAAATTTGGAATGCCAGGAAAGTGACATATTAGCTTAGAAGTTAAAAAAAAACATCATTTTAAGCTAACAGTAAGTAACTCAACTTAAGCCTTTGCGTTAGAAGGACCGTGAATTGCTTAAATTCTTTTATCCACTGTAGAAAGAATCAAAAATGTTTTTGTTGCTGATATATACAGAATAAAATTGTATATAATAATCAAGCATTAGATAAAAAGAATAGCTTTGATTACATTCAAGCAAATTCTTACATAAACTTGGTATTAGGTTAATATTTGCTTCCTCTCTTTACATTCAACTGCTTAAAAAATTTTCTGGTAACTGTTTCAATGTCCTGGCATTCATAAGCCAGGATAATGAAAATTGCCATTATATATCATTTAACTTTAACTTAACATTTCGGCCTAAGATGTTAACATTCAGCAGAAAACAGGATTTCTTGAAATAACTCAGGTAAATCTATGTAGTTTATGTTATTAATGATTTCTAGAAGATAGAAAAATGACAACATAAAAACCTTCTCACCTTTAAAAATTTTTTGAAATAGGTTTTGAACCAGAATGTTGGTACTTTATTCATGCAATAAGACATGTTCAGATAGGATGGTATTCTAATCAATCTATTAACATAAGATACTGATTGCTGGATCTATCTATTTTGGCACATGACAGATTATTTTGAGACAAACAAATTATTGACGGAAAAAATTATTTTCAACAAAGTTTTCGTAAATAATACCCTCCGTATATATTCTAGAAATGCTTAGAATGGTTGAGATAAAAAAAATTAGACATTGAAAAATGTATGGGATGTTTTGAAGCTAGTTATTATTAAAAATATTGTTTGAGACATACCAGGAAAATGAGATTTTGAAATTCAATTAAATTTTTTAAATATACAAAACAGCCAATGCTAGTACAAGGTCTATTTATTAAAAGATTTTAAAGAAAGCTTCTTTTAGTAGTATAGTATTAGATCTTGAAGCAAGAGACCTTAAATTGTCATATTTCGTGAAAATCACCCATACACTGTTAGAAGTTGCATTTTACAATTATGGTAAAATTATCGGCAGCAGTCTATCCAAATAATAGCAAATTTTATGCTAAAGAGCAATTACCGTTACATTTTTTACCGCTTTTGTCCGTTTATGATTAGTATAGTTTAAAAACCACGAATACAAAACTATAAAGTTTTGTGACCATTGAAAACTAATAAAGTTTCAAGGCCGTAAAAAACGTTGAACTGAGCATAACAGATAATTCAGCGGCTTTTTGGTGCTGCCATCTATGCGTGAATGAGATTATCGTATTCTAAAAGCCCAGGGTCACAAATTGGGAAGTGCAAGTCACTGAAAACTCTTCTATAAGAAGGGAATAAAAGGATATTGTGGTGTCAAAGGTGGGACTTAAACTCCGGTTCTATAGGTCTTGAAATTGACAGATTAACCCTCTCGGCCATAATAATTTCTAATAGTGTAAAAGCTCTTCTTAAAAACGCGAGAAATTATCATAATTAGTTTATAAACTTCCTTTATTTGTAACGAAGTCTGCTAACAGAGTAATTACAATTCAGTTTTTTATTTGCTTAATTTCCTTGAAAATACGAGAAAATTGAGCAAGAAAGAAAAGTAATCTCGTAGGTGTATTTTTTGTTTCGAACAAAGCTCAAAAAGCGTGAGTGTGAACATAGTTTGAGAAATCGAGCCTAAAAAATGGATGCGCAATTAAGAAAATTAACAAAGAAAATTATTCTGTTTCTTATAATGATGAGGGAGTTTTAAGAGATATGACTGTAAAATTATCATTCCTGGTGTTCCAAAGAAAACAAAACGCGAGAGAATTTTCATATTTATTTATAATAAATTCATATTTTAATTCCTATTTTAACGCGTGAGTGTGAACATAGTTTAGAGAATTTTCATATTTATTTATAATAAATTCCTATTTTAATGTCTCCTATTTTAATTCCAATTTTAATGTATTCCTATTATTAATGTCTGATATTTAAATAATTTAATGCATATTAACGGAAGGTGTTAAAAATTGGGGTAATTTAAAAGGTGCCTTTTGAGCTGCGTTCAGTTTCATAAATATACAGTTTGAGCCAAGCCCATTTTTTAAACGTACAATTCAGACTAACTCCGTTTTTTCCTGTCTAGTTACCTTAGCATATATTTTAAGCTGAATTCATTATTAAAACGCTCTGCCGATAAACTATTTTCATGTCTTAAACGTGATAAAAATGTGACGATCAAAAATAAAACGCTTATGTGTCACTAAAAGGTTTCAATAAATAATCTTGTAAGTATGGCTTAGAAATTAACTTGCATCCGGAAACTTATATTTATCAATAATTTCAGATGTTTACAGAGTAAAATGAGATAAATAATAATCTAAAGCTTAATGCCAGTTTCTGAAAATATTTCATATGCATTGAGATTATAACCCATTTACAGAAATGAATTGGGGCAATTTGTATTTTGCTTACCTCAATTATGTTTGCTCTCTACGTAAATATTAATTTAGGTTATACTAAAATGAAATTTTTTTATGAACCGAATTGAAGTAACACAAATGAAAGTAAGCTTAGGAAACAAATTTTAACCCCTATTTTCATAGTGTCTTTTAAAAAATAATGTCTCCTATATCAAAAAAGAAGAAAAAATGGTAGCACAAGTGCTTCATTATTATGGTTCATTTTGTGAAAGCAAGAAAGTACTGTTTACTATAATATTTTGGTAAAACAAAATTTATCTTTGTATCTGATGTAAAAACATTGTACTTAAAGCTAAAATGGTGGATAAAAAAAATTAATTTAGTAAACGAAGAACCACAAAAATTTTTGATATAGTTATGAGGTATTTAGAGCATCATAACTCGCGATGTACTGATCGGATTGTTAAACTAAACTAAACAAAAAACAAAGAGCAGAGTATATAAGGTCGTAATTTCTAAAGAAAAAAAATAGTTTCGAAAGTTGCCTTTAGGGGAAAATTTGACGTTACAACAGGGCTCGAAAAAACTCAGAAATTTTACCCGTCCCCGAGGACGGCTCGTCCAACAATGTACCCGTCCTCCTTTGAAACTAACCCGTCGCTTCCAAATAAATAAAAATATAATTTTCTCTTATTTATTACTAACATTTATATAAATTGCACAATGAATTAGTAGTTACTAGGATTACAAATACTAGGATAACATTATACAGTAATAAAAGAAATACCAGGTTACTAATAGTAAAACCTAGTATTTCTTTAATGAAATAATTTATTTCTTTAATGAAATAATTTAAATAACAAAGGTCAAGTTATCTGTCAATTATCCGATGGTACTGCGTTTTTTAAATGAATCAAATACGACGTTTGCCAGTTCCACAATCAAGCCAATGATTTACAGAGGTTTCTGCACAGAAATCTGAAAGAGGTTTTCCATTTAGGTAGATGTTCATAACTGCGGTTGACGCTTGTTGTTTAAGACCAGTACGTAATGTGTTTTTTTTTTAATGATCATTGCTGAAAAGCCCCTTTCAACCGCTGCAGTACTCCCAGACAGAGAAAACATCAATTCGACCATGCGCAGTATGTTGCTGTATTTCGAGATTGGAGGGTCATTTTAGAAGTGAGGAGCTAGACTCTTGTAAGATAACAATTGAAAATATATCACGAACATTAACGGGAAAATAGCCGTCGGCGCGGACGTAGGATTCGAGAAATTTGTTGTCCGCGGGGTATTTTTGACACCATTATTGCGCTACAAGTATAATACGTATAAAAAATGAGCTCATATTTGTCACTTATTGCAGTGAGTTACTTCTTATATTAATAAATAGTATTTATTTATAATTTACAAATGGGTTTCAATGAGCTTGTATTACTTCGGAGAACAGAAAAATAATAACCCAGAGGAATATGCACAGATATATCGAGAGCTTCTACTGAAAATATCGTATACAGCATGAAATTAGAAAATCAGAATGGTGGTCACATTGATTGCCTCTTTTAAATTATAAATAAATACTGCTCATTATTATTAAAAAAATTCACCCTAGAAACAATTTTAATTGGCCCCCAGTTGGGCTCAAAATTGTCTCAATATGGGTCCTACAAAAATGTGCACCGAAGGAACAATATTGATCCTAGATTTTTTAATGTTGGTCCTAGAATGGCCTATATAGGGCCTAACATAGTCAATATAGAACCTATATTGGCTAAATAATGGATATAAATTAATGGGTGAATCTGGCGATTCTATATAGAACTGATATTAGTTGTAAAGTGGTTGTTAAGTATCGGGTGAAAAGGAAAATTCTATATAGGACCAATATCGCAAAAATAACGGCCCTTTGAATAATTACTGAGCTAAGATTCATGAATATTGGCCCAATGAAGGCCAAAGTTATTTTGCTGATAGGGCATTTACTGCTTTAATTGACAAACATGCATTAAGTTATTACACGTTTTAAGCAGGAAGTGCCTAATACGCATTCTGCTACCGGCTCACACGGACTCCAGTAGTGACGTCAAATATCCTCAGTGGTTGACAGATCATGGGTTAGAATCCCTTTACCATCGGGCTAACCATGGGAGGTTTTCGTGATTTTTTTTCTCCACGTAACGCAGATCCGGGTTTGTTTCATCAAAAAAAAAAGGCGTTCACGAAGGCTAGTTTGCTTGATACAAGAGTTCCCTAATCTTCTGGGTTAGGTTCAGAATTGAAAGCTACGGAGTTGAACATTGTTAGATGTAAACACCGAATCGGGTCAGCTGTCCAATGCCGCTTATGAAATATAATGATATGCCGCCGAAAAAAGAACACCATTTCAGAGACTATAATGTAATTGGTAATTAATGAATATTATCTCTACTGAAAGGAAGCGTTAATTTCAGCTGACAGCTTTGTTTACTGTACACTTTAGTTAACAATGAAGTGCTTTCAAACACAATCACATAATCAGAGAAACTAAAATGTTATTACTTATAACTGAGATTATCACTACAGTATACAATGGTGTCAATTTTAGTTTTTTATGGATAATTTGAAAGCTTTTCTTTGCAGTTATGGTAGCTTTAGTCATAAATAATGTAAGTATAGTGTGCAATTAGCAACGGAATTAAAACAAAGCCACTGTATTAATTAGAAGTTCAAAGTTTTCTTGGGAAAAATCTAATGTTGCTGAAATTATCGGTTTCTGACTTAATCGCCAATACAAATAAAATAACTCGAACTGAAAAAAAGAAACAGATTACAATGCATAGCTTATCATATCAATGCTTTATAAGGAAGGAAATAATTAATTTAAAAAGGATAAATTTTTTTTGTAAACATTTCGAATGAAATAAGTAATATTTTTATTAAATAGAATAGTATAGAATTGTTTTTAATGAAAATCAAATTGGTACAGAATGGTACCGAAACATTATAAATAAATAATTTAATACTGTTTTGATAATAGTAATCATTATTACATAAAATTCTTTTACGTACATTATTTATGGTAAGCCAATCACCATTTTGAAAATTTCATATTTTAATGGCATGCTAATAAAATATAATCCAATTTACCACAAAACCTCTTTTATTTCATTAAAAGCACTATTCACTTCGTATTCGATTCTCATTTACTTAAAATGATAATTCAACAATGAAGTATGATACATCATTTAAAATAAACGTCGAAGATTACGATATTTACCTTTAAAACAAGTCTCTAATGCTAAAAAAGAAGATATTTAGTGAAAAATTATGCAATACAATAATAAGGAAGCAATACAATTTTAAAAATGATAAGCTATTGCTTTCTTTTTGTTATTAGCACAAAAATGATTTCGATAAAATATTGTATAGTGCGTCTTTGAAATACCGAATTATATTCATCGAGTTTTAATAATAGACCATAATAGCAGTACCGATAATTTAAATAATGATAAAATATTACAATGATAATCGGTTTCATAATATATCACGTACATATAATACATCTTTTTTACGGTATTTTTTTTTATACGAAGCTTTCGCGATGGGTAACGATCAATTTTCTTGCAGGGATCAAAACATTATTTGTGAAATATAAACTGCAGTATTAAAAGTATAAATTATAGCCTCTGTTTCATTGTTAACTACATTTATTTTAAATTAACACGATTTAGAATTGAAAATTACATTCTATTTGAAATTATAAATGCTACTTTGTCAAAGGATTTTCAGCAGCTTTTTTCTTCACAAAACATATTATAAATGAATACTATAATTTGCTATAGCAATTTACTTTTCCTTTTATTACATTTCAAACGAAATATTAGATATCTTGAGCAAATATGCTATTTGACGTATCATAAATTTTTAGAGTAATGAAACTAAATATGCAAAAACTTTCTATTTAATTTTTAATGATATAAAACGACGGTAATCTTTGCAGCAGCAGCTTTTAACGATGAAAAAGAAAGAGAGTTACTAAAGGACCATAAAGTTTCCATTTTTGTAAATAAATATTTAATAGACATTTAAGCTTAATTTTAAAAAAATAATCACAAATAATTAAATGAGTTAAGCTCTTTTGTGAAAGAAAATGTATTGATATATTATTGTTTTTTTGACAAAAGTCAATATATTTATTTCTGCTTAGTTAAATGGTTAATGATTATATTTTGATTCAACTTTATATTTATTGTTAGTGACAAAGAGGAAACACGAGACGATAATAATATAAGTATGAAATTGAAGTTATAACCGTATCAGACTATAATATAACTATAAGAACTATAGCAGACTACATATATGTATAGCCTACATATATGTATGATAACTAAAATAATAACTATAATAGCAGTCTGATAACTAAAGTAATATATATATTAGTTACAGCAGACAATATAACTACAATAAGTATATAAATATAACTATAGCAGAAACATTGTGGGGAAGCATTATTTTTCTATATTATTTGCTAAGTTATTTCTTTTAAATTAATGCATTTAGCTTGACTAAAGAAGCATTTCCTTTTACAAGTAAACTTTATTATCATATAACATGCTAGTAATGTAAACTGGGGCCATATATTCTAGTG
This sequence comes from Parasteatoda tepidariorum, assembly GCF_982258835.1. Classification (NCBI taxonomy): domain Eukaryota; kingdom Metazoa; phylum Arthropoda; class Arachnida; order Araneae; family Theridiidae; genus Parasteatoda; species Parasteatoda tepidariorum. Next base: position 99,620,316 of record NC_141755.1, on the reverse strand, counting down.
GTTGAAAAATGTATTAATGTTAATATATATTTTCGTGTATGATTCTTGGTTTAGTAAATTTGATTTAAAGAGATTTTACCAACCACTACTTTTATATTATTTAAAAGATCATATAAAACGAAGGGTTTTCTAATTTGAGGCGAGCTTTTTAAAAAAATAGCAAAAAGGAGCAAAAATTCTTTGAATTTTTGTATGCAATTTTCTCTACCATTTTAAACACCTTTTGCGTAAAAAGGTGCTGATATGTTTCACTAATAGTTTTATTTTAAAATTATAGAGCAACTTTAAAAAATTGTTCTCATAATTAGTTTGATTTAAAACGGTGGGTTTTTGTTATCAAATTTACAAAAAAAATTTCTATCGATTGAATTCGATGTCTTTTTTTATTTTATTCAGATCCTCAATTTAATTTCTTTTCTTGATATGTGGTTTGAGGTTTAAATAATTTTTATTAAACTGATAAAAAAGAAACAATTATTAAAATTTTAAACTCAATTTATATGCCAGTGTAAAAAGCGTATTGAGTTTATAAAAACTGGCACAATATTTTAAATACTAATAATAGAAACATATAATATTAGCAATGTAAACATTGAAATTTGGATCTGAAATTAAAGAACAGTGTTTTAAAGTAGTAGTTTCGAAGAAGAAACATCCACTTTGGTTTAAGCAAATATTTACAATCTACTATATATTACAAACAAGTATACAAATATTTACTATATTACTAAGGAAATTTTCATGTAAAAACAACATTTTGTTGCCGAGCATTAATAGATTTAATTGGGCCGAGGAAAAAGAAATGGTTCAGGTAGCTTAACTAGCTAGACGCATTATTTTTCCAAGTTTACTTAATAACAGAAATCTAATTATTATCACAATTTATTTTATAAGATTTCTTAGTGCTTGATTAAATACTAAAAGTAGGAAATGACCTGTTATGGTTTATTTGAATTTTGAGAAAATGGATAAAGAAATATTTTAGAAATATTTTTACGTTATAAAACTTCATAGTATTACAACTACTACAGAAATCTAATTTTTTTCACAATTTATTTTTATCAGATTTTTTAGTGGTTGATTAAATAAAAGCTGGAAATCATCGGTTATGGTTTCTTTGAATTTTGCGAAAATGAATGGAAAAAAACATTTTAGAAAATCAGTATATTCTATTAATATGATTTAATATTAAGAGAATATATATTCTCTTGATATTACTTAATAATTAATTTTTATGCAATGAAACTTTATGGTAATGAAACGACATTTTAGTAAGTTATGGTATTAAAATCTATTGTTCATAATTAATTTGATTTTTTAAGAAAACTAACAGAAACAGAAATATATTATTAAAAATTCTTTTAAAATCTAGCTCAATTAGTTCCATGGAAATCAAGTTTTAGGAGAATGATCAGATTCAGGTTGAATCATATTTGTACGGAATTCTGGTTCAGCATTCTCCAAATCTTTTAACAATCAAAATGAGCATTCATTTCTATATACATAAAGTTATCAACATTTTATAAATAATCTCTATTGAATTTTACTACAATAAAGCAAAGGGGGTCATATAAATATAACGTAAGCATGTTTTTTGTACATTTTCATTTCGACATTTAATTTTGTTATAATTTACTTATTGTAATTTATTCTTAAATTTTGATAATTTATAGATATGTCACATTTTCTTTTGGATTTTTTTTAAAAATGAAAATACGTTGATTTTAGTTTTTAAGTACAGCATTTCTTATTAACATCTTCCTCACTTGTCAGCGAAAGTAAATTAACTTCAAACTCTTTTCCTCTCGTTCAGTGCTTATGTAATATATGAACTTCCCTAAGCACATATGTTAAGCGTTTATATAAGTTTGCTACTCGTATGCAATTTGGTAATTAGTTTTCAGAAAAGTCTAAATAAAAGCAAATAAGTAAAAAATAGTACTAATAGTGAAAAATAATGTAAGCATTATTTTATTTCTTAGTAAACTTTTTGCTTTGCTATTTAGGGGTACCTGAGCACGTGATATACATATTATGATAACATTTTATGTTAAATTGAATTATGTGAAATTCGAGTTGATAAAATTAATGATTTTGAAGTTACAAGGATTTTATTCATAATAAATGCAACTCAAAAATAGCACTTTTTATACATAAAAGCCCATTTCAACTCTTGAAATATTAGTCTTTTTTAATTCACGTTCAGTCTGATTCGATTAAACATAGAAGACAATACCTCACTTGTATGTATAGCAACACAAGAGGCATAAATAAGTGCAAGCACAAAAATGTTTCTTTTGTATATATAAAAAGGGTATAACTTCCAAACTCTTAATTTGATAGTTTCAAAATTAATCAATTCAGCATAAAAAATTACATCGGAAAATATACTTTAAACGCTCAGATAGTCTCTGGATGACACTGTAAAGTGTATAGATAAGTACGTGTCAACAGAAATACTTTTTATGCATAAAAGAAACAAACGAATAAAAACCTTTCGAATAATAGACTTAAGTCTGGAATTACCCTATGCACAGTAAGGAAATATATTCAAGAAACAATACCTCTCCCATTTAGGTAGCAAAATCAGATGCATAATCAGATGCCAAGTACAAAGTTGTATTTTTGGAAACCTAAAACCCTTATAATTTCTAAACTATTTGTCCACTCGTCTAGAGATTGAACTATAGAAACAGTATCGGTACATTCCCTTTTTAAAAACCCCTAATTTCTACAAAAAGGGGGAAGGCATACAGAGGAAGGCTGAGGAGTTTTCGGGTATCCTTTATAATAGCATAACAAATCATCTTGCCAAATAATATCCTGGGTATTAATTTTTCAAGGAAACACCCCTTTTTTTAGCTACAATTACTGAACTATTTTTGTGCGAAATGAAACCATGAGAATTAAACAAAAACTTAATTTAAGTAGTAATTTATAAAAAAAATAAAAAAGCTCCTTTTTTTTAAAATTACAATTCAGATTTTAAAAATTACCTCTATAATTTTTAAAAAAGATTATTGAACACTTTTGCAGTTTATAACCTTTACTTAGACATTTTTAAGATTAAAATGAAGTATTTAATCTTAATAAACTATTTAAAACATTAGCTTAATTTCTCATTTTCTTCCAAATAAGTAAACAAAATATAACTTAATTGATTTTAAAATTAGCATTGAAAACTTAAGAATTAAATATAGGCTTGAAAATTAATACTTAATGGTTAGGCTAGAAATTCTGACTAATGATTTCGTTTTTTGTTTTGTAAAATATATATGAAATGAAGCAAAGGCTAATGAACAATAAATAAACTAATGAAAAAGCTAATGACAAGCTAATGAAAAATAAGCTAATGAAAATGGCAATTTTCATTATAAAATTATACTTTGTTTGATTTTTTTTAAAAATATGAAAAATTAACCAAAATACAATTGAGAGATGTTTCAAAATTAATATATTTTAATCTTTAGTTCACAACTGAACAAGTACATTCATAATTTTAACGGTGATGTTTTCTTCCCGAAGATTTACAATGCGAAAATCGGGGGTCAAATATTTTCTGACCCGAATTCGGGGGTCAGAAAACCAAATCCGTTGGAGAGAAAAAAAAGGCATGTTTATTCAGAGAAAATGCGTCTTTAGTGCCTGATTTAACAACTTAAAATATTGCATGGACTAATTAATTAGCATATTTAAGATCGCCCCCTCGAACCATTAAGATTGAGTCCTAAAACGTGAAGATCTAAACATTAGATCGAAAGTTATTCAGGGTTGTCCCTTTTTTCTTAGCGCACTGTATACGCTATACAACAACAAACTCACGCCAATTCGAAATCGCTTATAAACATTCCATTGACTACTTTCTAAAATATGCTGGAATTCTTTATTTTTGAAAGCGAAAACAATTCATAAAAGGTGTCAATGCTGATAGGTCTGATGTAAGCATTCACCATTATTGGTGCTTAAATTTATCAACACTCTTTAAAGTGTAAATGAACACTTGAGTTGATATAAATGTGAAGTAAAATGTTACTTCACGCAGTCTTTTGAGTTGATTAACTGTGAATTTGGAGAACTATTACACCACTGTTGTTACAGTATTTATAACATAAAAAATTGGAATTGTAACTGTTTCTGTAGTTGTCATATACGCTTTAAATATGATTTGTCCTGCAACACTACTTTGAAATGAATGTATACGTAAGTTTTTGTTATGATTTCTTTTACAATAAAAATTCAAAATGCTTACTTCGTTGCCCGATATTCCACTACATTAACATTGAAAATATATAAGTATTACATAACATTGCAACTGATAATCCTCATAAAATCTAGAACTATTATCCAAAAAAAAACGTTTTTTTTACCTCATTCATAATAAAAGGGAAATATCTGTAAGTGAATTTGAAATAATGAGCATTTTGCAAATTTACGTGTAGAAAAAGGGGAAAAAACTTAGTGTTATCTTCTATCGAGTTAAATATAATTTTCGGAGGGTTTTATTATTATAGTATTACAAATAAATTATTATTGACATAGATTTATATAATATTTAAAATGTAATATTTAAAATGTAACATTTAAGAAGTAAATAATTGCTCTTAAAGTAAATAAATTTCAATTTTTAAATATTATACTTCAGACATTTACCAAAATTATCACTTCCATGAAATGAGAATCAACAAGCTTTAAAAGCGAGCTTAAACACACGAAACATATATTTTTTTTTTGTTTCATTTGAAAGGCTTAATACTTCCGTGATCAGAATTTATTTAAAAAAAAATCAAGCTATCATAATACCAAATGAACGCTTTCAAGGAAGGAAAAATTTTTAGAAGTGGTAAATTTCGAGAGGATGAACACATGAAAAAAAGAGCATATTAAAACCATATGGGAATGAAGAAAAAATAATGTAAAAGTTATTGTTAATAAATTTAATAAAAATTTGGTACCTTGACTACTTGCAGTGTTACTTTAGTGGTTAACATAGACAGGTGGTCAATTTTTAGATTGGAAATTTTTTTTTTATATTATGTTACTTTTACATACATAAGAATAACGTATTTAACAAATTATTATGTACGTAAATTATTTTTTCATATGGTCTACTGACAGAGTTAGCTCTTGATAATATTTTACCAACTCATTAAATTTCTAATATACAAAATAGCACAAGGAATGTCTCAGACATATCTTTTTTTTTTTGTCGATCAAGTTATGTAGTATTTCGAATAACTTTTGATAACACTCCTAGACAAATCAGACTAATTTATGCAGTCAGCATACAAAATAGACAGGTAGTCAAATTACATAGATTTTGCTCTCTTTTAGTGTATTGGATAAATTCACGTCTTGGCAGAAAAGGTCAACTTACAAGGGTTATCAGTTTTACTTTATCAACGGCACTGAAAAGCCGATCCAAGTTTGGGTTTGCGACTATAAGTATTCAAATCCATACCTTATAACTTTAAATCCAATCCAGAAAATCAATGAATTCTTGGATCTAATAATGAGACAAACTAGTTTTTCTGGAGGAATTTATAATGAAATTAATCAACGTTTGCACGTGATATGGAGAGGAAAACCACGAAAACTTCCCATGATTAGCCCGATGGTAAAAGGATTCTTCCTCATTTATTACCAATTACATTATAATCACTGAGATGGTGCTCTTGCTCACCCGATTCGGCGCTTACAACTAACAATGTTCAACTCCGTAGCTTTTAATTCTGAACCAAACCCAGAAGATAAGGGGACTCCTGGATCAGGAATTGGGGAAAACTATCCATCTTGAAGAAACTTTTTTTGATGGGACGAACCTGCATTTGTGTTACGCAGAGAGAAAAATCAGGAAAACCTCCCACGGTTAGCCCGATGGTAAAATGATTCTAAACCATGATCCTTCTACCATTGAGGATATTTTACGTCAGTGCTGTAGTCTGTGAGCGTCGGGAGCAGAGTTCGTAGAGACCCTCCATCGCTGGATTCAAACCTGGGTCACTTCATTGAGAGCCGTGCAACCGCACCCCACTAGATTAATTTCTTTTTATTTTATTTTATAACCATCATTGGACAACCGACCCAATTCTTGAGTTTAAAACTACAAATGTTAAACTCCACAGGCTTGAAATTTTGAATCCAATCCAGAAGACAAGAAAACTCCTGGATCAATTATTGGGAAAAATTTGCCCTCGTGGAAGACTTTTTGATGGAACTGACCCGCAATTGTGTTACATGGAGAGAAAAACCAAGAAAACCACCCTTGGTTAGCCTGACGGCAAGGGGAATCTAACCCATGATCCGTCTACCACTGAGGATGTTTCACTTCAGCACTGTGGTCTGTGCGAGCCGGATTCAGAATTCGTATCGACCAGCCATCACTGGGACTCGAAGCCGGCTCACCACATTGGAAGGCCAAAGAGTTTGTCAGATTTCACTATATTAGTTATAATTAGAGCCCGGATTTTGATGACCTAAAAAATCTCAACTAATGCCCTTAAAAAGTGCAAAAAATGCCCTTAAAAATGCAAAAATTGCGCAAAAAATGCCTTAAATAAAGTAAAAATATTGAATTAGAAAAATGTTTTGCTCTTCAAAATTATTATGAGTCATTTAAAAGATATAAAGCAATGCAATACTTGTTCTACGTTCATTAAAGTTCGACAAATATGTTTTATATCCAAAAATAAAAAGGAAAATATATTGACTCCAAAACATTTTCATTTTGTATAGAAACTTAAATGAATATAACAACTTCCATCTCATAATATTACTAAATATCAGAATTACAGTGGATTATTAAATTTTTTTTTTAATATTTTGAAATGTAAACGAGCGTCTCTTGTCTGAAAGCAAATTTTTATACCAGGAGAAGCTTCTTTCAACGTCTACTGATGTTATTGGTGCGTACTTGAAAAGGACGCTCACACTTACTGACAATTCTTCTTCAATTTGAAAAGATGCTGCTTCATCTGTTAATATCCTAGAAATTTTCTTCATTGTTTGGAAGCCAGTGTAATTATAAGAAATTATAAAAAATAATGAAAATTAGAAAAATTTATCAAGAAATTTAAAAAATGCTTTAAAATGCAAAATACGCCCCAAAATTTTAAAGAAAATGCCCTATAAATCTCAAAAAATGCTCTAAAGGACAAAGAATGTCCAAAAATGCAAAAAATGCAAAAAAATGCAAATGTCATCAAAATCCGGTCCTTAGTTATAATGAAGTATAGCCAGAAAACATTGCGCATGAAGAGGGTTGAAGCGAAAGAAAACAGTATGCTGATTTCAACAACAGCTTTATGGGTGAATATACTTGAATGAGTAAGCTGATTGTTGAGAGCGTGAAACATACAACATAGTTATTTTATTTTCCCGCTTCTATTGAATTTCTAAGAAATGATAATAGTAGAAAGTATTTTAAAACTAGATGCTTTTTAAGTAGTTTTATTTCTTTAGCAATTAATGATGTCTGATGATACGGCAAGATTCGACAGTTTACAAATGAATTATAATATTTCTTTGATCTCTAGAATTAGATCCGTATTGCATTAAAATTAAATAATAAATTCTGAAATAATATAAATTCTAAACTAAAAAGTCAAGCTAATTAATGTATATCATTTGGAAACTATTTCGATCTAATTTTGGTTTTCGAAATTTTATATACGAGAGTTTAAAATAATTCAAAATCATATTTTTTTCCTCAAATTGTCTTAATGAGTTAAGTTAGTGTTAATTGTTTTTATTAAGTAGCTCTAGACATAGAACGAGATACAAAGAAAGCAAAATTAATAAGGGGGGCTTAAAACATCTAGTTACCCTATTGATTATGGTAACGCATGCTTTAAGGGAGTAACTGAAATACGCCAGGGAAAAAAAGGTATTCTTGAGCTTATTCAGGAAAAATGCATTTGCCAGGCTGATTTCGTAACTTAAAATATCTTCTTGACTAATTTATTAACATATTTAAAATTAATCTCTCAGGTCTTTCAGATTGCTAGATAGAATGTCAAACTGCGATGATTCGATCAAAAGTTATTCTAGTGCTTCATTTTCTTTTGCTACTGTTGCGTCAGGGGTAAAAAAATCTTTTTTCTTTTATTTAAGGGTTTAAGGTTTTTTATTATCAGCATTTGATAAGCCAAAAGGTATCTATATGAAAAATAATATATATCAGATGCATTATTTTTCATACGGTACTATAGACATACTTAATATCAGATCTATTTTCATATTTCTTATAACTATCATCTTTAATAGTAATAAAAGTATCCTCATTGAGAATAAGTAAAAATTCCGTAAAATAATGAGAAATACTAGGTCAGATTTTCATATCTTTTATCATTATCATCTTGAATAGTAATAACCTATATCTTTGATAAATGAAAGTTACATAAAATAAGGGTTTCAATATTTTTTAACATATAACTAACGATTAAAAATAAAATAGTGAATTGTGCATTATTTTTTTATTGTAATTGAAATATTTTCAAACTGTCGTAAGCAATATAAATCTTTCTTAATGAATGTTGCAATTACATATTTTATTACAAATTCGCAAATAAAGCAACTACAAATTTTGTCTTATAGTTTCCCTTAATCAGCTTATATTGATTTAATTTTTCCTAAATGAAGAAATTAAAATAATTATTTCAAAAACTAATTAAAATTAATTAAAATAATTATTTGCTTATAATAAAAACTTACTGTGCCAGAAACTCAAAAAGGAATGATGAAAATTTTTTTTAAATTGTGCACTATTTTAAATCCGAAATGAAATATTTTGATATTGTCAACAAAAAATTTTTTTAATGACAGTGTTAACGTTCTAAATTATGGTTTTGGTTACAGATTTTATCATAAAACACAAACTATGTTACTTCAAATTTTTTATCTTTAGAATTTAATAGCTTTCTTTTACTCAGCTTGCGAAGTAAAAATTCATTTTTCCTTTTTTTTTGGAAAAAAGTTTTAAAAAAAACTAATTAGTACAAATTTACAAAAATATAATTGACTCCTGCCTCAAAATAAATAATTTTTGATTGCGCATAATTTCAGACAGTAAAAGAAATCGGACTATATTTTCATAAATAATCAAATAATTGTGCTATGTTTTTTATTTGGGTTTAATTAATTATATTCGGGTTACAGATTTTATTATAAAACACAAATATGCGCTTAACTTTTGTCTATAATATTAGATAGCTTCAGCTTTTTATGGGAAAATTCATTTTTGCTCAATTGAAGAATATCCGAAAATAATTATTTTAAAATTTGTAAAAATATGATAAGTTATGCTACATTTTAAACAATTCTGAATTTCGCCTTATTTTATATCTTAAAAAAAATCTTATTATCTATCTTATAACATAACGAACGGTCAAGACTATAGTTTTTATTGTTAAATGCAAAATTATGCAACTCATAAATGTTTTGTCTACAATAGTTGATAGTTTATTTTTACCTAGCTTATGTAGTGAAAATTAGCTTTCCTTTATCGGAAAATATCCTATAAATAAGTATTACAAACTTTATTGAAATATAATGGACAATGCCAAAAATTAAATAATTTTGAAATGTCTATTATTTTAGATTCATAAATGAAATCTTACTACACTGTAGTAGAGAATTAGACTACATTTTTCAATATAAAACACAAAAGACATTCCTAATGAATGTTTTGTCCTTATTTATTTATAGTTTCTTTCTACTAATATTTCAGTAACCACTTTTTTAATATCCTAACCTTTACTATTTCAATTATTAATATTACCTTAAACGGAAAAAAAAGATCCCATTGGTCAAACGCTTTTTCTTTCTGGATTGACTCCGTTAAACGCCACAACATTTCAAATCATGGGTCGCAAAAACTGTCTCAATTTATGTTTGTCATTGGGTAGGTTTTCATATATCCTGCCTATGTACGTCTTTCACAAAATACTTTTCCCTCTTCAGCATTCATATTTATATTGAAATCACCGTCAAGCCAGTCATTATACGTTAATGATAAAACGAATATGAAAAATACTTTAAATTATTATTATGCGAACACATTAAAAATGTCTGCTAGTGAAAATAAAAATAAAAACAGCGGTCGTCATAGCAACGCATGCAATGACGACGCATGCGCACTGTTTACTATTACTCTTGAACACAGTTGAAAAATGCGTGGACGCTATCACATCTAAACCAAGAACCATTTTGCCAATGGGTAGAATTGCAGATTAAATAATTAAAATTTTATATCTAAAACTATTTTGTATCACCAATAAAATCTTTTCATGTTGTCCCATTTTGAGGTCATGTTCATTATCGTCATGATCACCAAGGCTGCAGTTTTATTTCATATCATAAATTTCTGCACTTTTCAATGATTTATATTCATAATTTCACAGACATATTTTTTTTAAATAAATATCGTTGAACACCTGACCCAAATTTTGGGTTTTCGATTAGTAGTGTTCAACTACGTAACCTTGCAGTTTTGAACCCAATTCAAAAGACAAGGGAACTCCTGGATCAAGTATTGGGGAAATTTGCCTTCATAGAAAACTTTTTGATGGAACTAAACCGCATTTGCTTTACATGAAAAGAAAGACCACTAGAACTTCCCACGGTTAGCCTGACGGCAAGGGGATTCTAGCCCATGATCTGTCTACCACTGAGGATATTTCACATCAGCACTGTGGTCGGTGCAAGCTGGATGTGCTATTCGTATAGACTGGGATTCGAACCTGGTTCACCTCATTAGAAGGCGAAAGCTCTATCCTCTGAGCCATTGCTGCTCAATAGACTTTTAAAAAATATATACATTATTTATTGAAACAAACTCTCTGAATGCCCGATATTTTCATAGATATTCTGAAAATACCGGGCAAGAGTTTTTATCTATAAATAATGTATATTTTTTAAAGGAAACTGTATTTTCCTTTGTAAATTCTCGCCCATTGATGAAGCGTAAATTATTTATCTTTTCTCTTTCCTTTCTTCTTTTCTTTTTGTTTTTGCAATACAAGGAAGAAAAAAATCCTATGTTTCTTTTATTTTACTCATTTCGAATATTAAATAGCTGATTCTTTCGCTTTGTATTCTGTTCCAAATATGTTTTTTTATATATATTTTTAAAAAGAATGCTACTTCGTGTATTTGAATTAAAGTGATATTTCGTTAATAAAGTTTTCAAAGAAAATTTCTATATGTCATTCTTTCAAAAGGAATATTTTTTTTGTTTGTTTTTTTTGTTTAGATAAAAGAGTGCATGAGCAATACTGATCAATCTCAAATGCGAATTATAAAAGTAGAGCTGGCAGAGAAGGTGCAACAATAGAAATACACAGTGATTTTAATGTCATGATCAGAGTATTAAAAAAAAATCATGCATTTCGTCTTTGGATTTTATAAAATTCCCTTGATTTTTTTCCTGAGTTCAAATCATGTCTTAAAAATACAATATCTGCACGTGCCTGTTTTTTTTTTTGCATAAATCTAAACAAGTAATATAAAAAAAAGTTTTAATGTCCATTCCTACTTAGTTCAACAAAGACAATTTTTATTTTAGCTACTTTTTATTAAATAATTATAATTTTTTCTCCCATATAAAGATAAAATTAATTAATTAAATTAATTAATTAAAAATTTGAAAACACTGCATTAACATCAAGTTAATCCACTACAAGTTTTTTTTAAAAAAAAAATGTATTTGAACTTGAATGGATGAAAAAAAAATGTATTTGAACTTGAATGGATGAAAAAAAATGTATTTGAACTTGAATGGATGAAAAAAAAATGTATTTGAACTTGAATGGATGAAAAAAAAATGTATTTGAACTTGAATGGATGAAAAAAAAATGTATTTGAACTTGAATGGATGAAAAAAAAATGTATTTGAACTTGAATGGATGAAAAAAAAATGTATTTGAACTTGAATGGATGAAAAAAAAATGTATTTGAACTTGAATGGATGAAAAAAAAATGTATTTGAACTTGAATGGATGAAAAAAAAATGTATTTGAACTTGAATGGATGAAAAAAAAATGTATTTGAACTTGAATGGATGAAAAAAAAATGTATTTGAACTTGAATGGATGAAAAAAAAATGTATTTGAACTTGAATGGATGAAAAAAAATGTATTTGAACTTGAATGGATGAAAAAAAATGTATTTGAACTTGAATGGATGAAAAAAAAATGTATTTGAACTTGAATGGATGAAAAAAAAATTATTTGAACTTGAATGGATGAAAAAAAAATGTATTTGAACTTGAATGGATGAAAAAAAAAAGTTTTTTATTAAAGAGTGAAAATTTGAACAAGATAAAGGGAGAGTATGAACTAATAGTAGGTATTAAAATAATGAAAAACTTTAAATAATTTTTAATAACTTAAGATCTTTTAACAAAAGTTAAACTTGAATGATCATGTATTTTTATTACTTTTGACATCATACTTAAACACGCAAAAAAGAATATATTCTTGAATGCTAACTTAGAAGATCAAGAATAAAAGAAACTTAAATAATAATAATAATTGGGATGATTAATTGATTTCAATAATTTTGGAGCTTTTGATTATCTAATCTTGAGCGAAAACGATTGATATGTTCGCATTTTATTGCTGTATTCAGCTACTTAAACCACTTTGAGTAAATCATCCGTAAATTCCATTTTCACTTTAAAGTACTATACCAAAATTTTTACAGTAATATTTATTTAATTGAGTGGTTCTGAGCTTTTACGAATATTATTACTGTAAAAATTATGGCATATCAGTTTTTTTTTTGTTCCGTAACATAAAACAAAAAAGAATTTTACGGTAAAAAGTACCGTTCCACAAATTACGATACTTTTTACAGCGATCTGATCTGGATTTTCTTACAGTATGAGCGATTATATTGAGCATATTACTGCGATGGTAAAAATTATGGCATATCCAATTTTTAGTTCCGTAACACGTAAAAAAAAGTTTTTGCGTTTAAAAGTACAGGTCCTCAAGTGTCAGTACTTTTTACCGCTATTTGTTCTCTATTTTTTTTACTGTGTGCGCATATTACTGCGATGGTAAAATTATGGCATATCAGAATTTTTGTTCCGTAACATAAAAAAAAAGGATTTTACGGTAAAAAGAACCTTTTCACAAGTGTCGATACTTTTTATCGCGATTTGATCCGGATTTTTTTTACATTGAGAGCATATTGCTGCAAAAAAATAAAAAAATAATAAGAAAAAAATAAAAAATGTCCTAAAATTTGAAATTATTTTAAAAGTTTTCCTATCCTAGATATGCAGTGTCCAACCCCACATCGTAGAAGAGGTATTTAATGTTTCAATTCCTGACATAATGCAGTAATTTGTTTCCATGCAGTTTTAAATTATGTTTTAAAAATTTCAGTACAGTAGAAAAATGGGAGCTGGCAAAGGGGAGCTATCAGCTTCTATTCTTACTATGGTTGCTCCAATTTTTCTATCTTTGATAAATATAAAATGAAATTTCGGCATGTGAGCGTGAAACACTCTGAGCAATGCTCTCGACGGCATCAGGACCCACCAATAGTTAAGTTGGAAAATCAGTTTTAGTTACATGAAGGCCAATCGCTCTGGGAATTAATTCCGAGGATAAAGTGGTACTAAGTAAATTCATTTAAGAGAACATTTAGATGACTGTTCCCGGATGCAGAATGGCTTGCATAAGTTGGTACATTTAAATGACTCAGTAATGGTTGGTATTTAATGGATTTGTAGGTTGCAAGTTTAATTGCAAAATGTATTTGTCAGTTGCATTAATTGTTAATTTGTAAATATTAAGTCAATTCTACTTGGCAGACAGTTTTTATTTAAATTGTTTTTTTTAATTATTATTACTTAATATTTTTATTTTACAATACATTGCTTTAATAATTTCTGCAGTGTCACAAATCACGCAGCTTATTTACTTCTTTTCACCACATTTTTTATGTCATATATATATAAAAAAAAGAGGGAAAATGGGTTTTAGTTTTAGTCAGGTAAAAATATTTGAATTTGAACTAAAAAGATAAGATGTTATTGTATATTTTTCTATACCATTTATTTAAACGTTTCTTTTCTCCTAAATTAAATAAAAATGTAAAATAATATTGAATTTTTTCTTATCGAAAAAAAGAGAACACAAAATGCTTTGATAAAATTCGAGAAACAGTTTCAACTAATGTGGAAATAAGTTCTACGCAATTATACCGTTAAATGATACAGAGCGTCCAATAAAATGGTATTAAATATGGTTTTTGCATTCACAAAGAAATGTTAAAAGTTTCGCCCGCTTAAATTTATTTAATCCTGCTTTTATTTCTCGGGTTAGAATCTACGCAATTAAAAAGCTTTCTAAAATTGGTGGAACCTATTTTATAAAGTTGTTTATTAATGTTTTTCTCGGTTATAATAGTTTCGTCACTAATATGTTTTATTATATTTTTTTACTTCTTTGAATTTGGTTATCAGTGACTTTTTTATTGCTTTAGTTCGCACTTTTGAAACTTAATTGTTTTAAATAAAGGTAAAACTAAATTGTTTTAAATTCTTATAAATATTATTCTGACTATTTCTCAATTTCAAATAAAATATCCTCTCACTATTTTTAGTCCCTCAGTGAACTGATCGTAAAGACACGGTTCCCAGTAGAACACCGAAGTTAAGCATCACTGACTGCTGTCGATAAGCTGGTGGGTAACCAATTTGATACATAATGATCGACCTTACGTAGGGACTGAGGGTGCTTGGTATCGGTCTTAGTTAAACTGTTCTACCATAAAGTGCCCGACTTCGTTTCCAGGTTGTTGTACCAAAGCAAACCCCTCTGCATAGGATCAAAATTGTGATGGAATGTCTTCGGATCATCCTCAGTGATGTGTCCCATACCGTCGCCAATAGCCCATTGTGTAGCTCTAGCGCTACTTAAATAAAATAACTACAGTCGAACTCGTTTATAACGACCACAAAGGGACCGTAACATGTACTCGTTAAATCCGAGTGCTCGTAATAAACGGGTCCTTAAGGCAGGCGTGCAACCAGAAGAGGGGGGGGGGAGGTCAAATTATTGAGTTTACATGAAATTTAATTAATACTTACTTACTCTAATTAATTGAATGAAATACTTTTCTTAATTTAATGACAACTATCCCCTCCCAACCAGCAAAATATTTCTAGTTGCGCTACAGTCTTAAGGGAAAGAAGCAATAAATGGAAAGAAAAATAAAGGAAAAGATTCTTACCAAAGCATTTATTTTTTTCATTAATCTACATATTTAAAATAGTAGTTTGTTAGCTTACTTTGAAGTTTCAGTTCGCCGTTTTTTTTTTTTTTTTTTTATTTCGAGCGCATTTCTTATCATTTTGAAAAAAAGATTGCAAGACAGAAAAATATTGCTCGCTAAAACCGGGTATTGCTCGTTAAGAGCGACTTCTGTTCCATAGACTTAACATTGATCCAACCAAATATTCTCGTTTCCCTCGGTGAATCCGAGTTCTCGTTAAATCCGAGCTCGTTATAAACGAGTTCGACTATACCTATCTACCTCAATATTTTTAAAATTGTACTCATACTTTATACGGGAGCCTTTATAGTCATAAAGCGATAAAATAATTCATCAAAATTGCAAGGCTGTGACGTATTATCTCTCCGAATATGATGGTCATTATGTGAAGAAACCCTTTATTTCAGGTTTACGGCAAAACTTGCTTTTATATACAATTTAAAGGGTGTAATATATACTTAAAAACTTAGGGAATGAGCTCACACCAAACATTCACCCATTAACACAAGAATTATTTTTACTTCAGATAACATGGGTGTTGGCAAGCATTGAATATCGTCCGAAGATTGTTTACATTTGATTACAAGCTAGCGTGAGTTAGTGGAAGTCTTCCACGCTGTTATGCAACAACCAAAACAAAATGTCCGTGAAAATATGCACGCATGTTTCAGTTGTGTGATATGGATAATTATATTTTAAATCTCTGTGAAATGTACTAAGTGATTTTATTAGGTATAATTTCTATCCGCTTTCGTTCCGTTAAGCCGATCTCGAACCTTTCTTAATATTCTCTCTGTGCTACGCGTATGCTTGATTTACAAACTACAATTTTATTTACGAATTAGAGAACAATGAGGAAAAAAACGGATAACCCTGAATAATTTCTGACCTAATGATCGGATCTTCACGTTCTAAGACTCTATCTTAATGGCTCAAGGGGGTGACCTCGAATATGCTAATTAATAAGTACAACCGATATTTTATATCACTAAATCAGACAAAAGTATTTTTTAAGTTGTATAATAAAAATAATTACTAAATCGAAAATAACAGATACCAAAATAATAAAAAATACTGAAATAGTACCAAATCGAGCTTTCATACACACTTCGAAGGATGTAGTTGAAGTTTAACATTTTAATAACATTATAACATTTAACATTTTATTAACATTATAACATTTAACATTTTATTAACATTATAACATTTTACATTTTATTAACATTAATAATTGATAAAGCTTAGACCAATCTGCAGTTCGTTTGTGTAGAAGGTTATGTCTCCGTAAATTTAGCAAATAATTATTTTATGTTTAATCTATTTAAACTCCTGTGGGGAATTTGTATCATTTATTATTAGACGTTTAAAGGTGAAAAATATTCGTAGTACAATTTGAAGATCGTGATAATATGGTGGCCAAGATGGAGGTTTGTTCGCATGAAATGAATAGTTCGGTATGGCTTTAACAATATCAGGATGGTTGTATTTTTGAAAAAGTTGTACAAAGATATTATTCTCATGGGCTGCACCAGATATTTTTCTTAAACTTTTCCGTTAATTGTTGTTGTTGTTAATTTACGTCGCACTAGAGCTGCACAATGGGCTATTGGCGACGGTCTGGGAAACATCCCGGAGGATGATCCGAAGACATGCCATCACAATTTTGATCCTCTGCGGAGAGGATGGCACCCCCGCTTCGGTAGCCCGACGACCTGCGCGCGAAGTCGAGCACTTTACGGTAGCACAGTTTAACGAGGACCAATACCGCACACCCTCGGTCCCTACGCAGGCTGATCCAAGTGGTCACCCACCCGCACACTGACCGTAGCCAGTGATGCTTGACTTCGGTGATCTGCTGGAAACCGTGTCTTAACGATCAGTCCACTGCGGGACACTTTTCCGTTAAAAAGTCAATAATTGCCCAGCATTCACTCCCATAAAGCAGAATAGGTCGAATTAGTGTTTAATAGATATTAGTTCTTATTTTTAAACTTAAAAACCAAGATTTAAGTAGGTTTTTGATAACTAATTACAATATTAATTGCAATTAAAATAACTATGTATTAAAACTATGAACTCATATGATTACTCCTGGATCAAGTAATGGAAGAAATTTTGCCTTCGGGGAGGATTTTGATGAAACTATTCCGTATTTGTGTTGCACGATGAGGAAAAGCACGAAAACCTCTCACGGTTAGCCAGATGGCAAGGGGACTCTAGCCCACTATCCCTCTACTACGAATGATATTTTACGTCCTCACTGAGGTCGGTGCGGAATTCGTATCGACCAGCCATCTCTGAGATTTGTTCACCTTATTAAAAGGCGAACGCTCTCTCCCCTGACCTACTACAGCTCTAATGTTCACTTTATTTATATTTTTTAACTATTATAATATTAATCCCATAAGGGACAACTGTTTAGTAAGTCATTGTACATAATTTCACCCTCCATACTCCAACACCTAAGATTGAAATCTATCATGGTTCATTTCGCTTGCTACTAGGTAAATAATGTTTGAACGTTGTAATAGGCAGCATAAATAATTTCAGAAACTACATAAAAGTAGAAATAATTGCAGAATGAAAAAAAAAATTCTTTTTCCTAGAAATGATCGTCACAAAACCAACAAATTTCCGCTTTTGAATTAATATGCTCATTTTTTTCCGAACCTGTAGTTAATATAATTTTAGGATAAGACATTTTAGCTACAAAATACATAGACAGCGAAAACAATCATTTTGAGTTATCCGGTGACAGGTAATTTTATTTTTGCCTTTGTTGTTTCAGTAAAACAAGATACTCAATCAAGAGACTATATTTTATCACCAAGCCATTTTTCTTGGCAAAAATTACGAAATTACAAAAATAACAATGACTTAACAAATACAATTATGTTAATTATCTCACATATTTTCTGTTTCTTTTTAAACTCATATTGAGCCTGAAAATTTTTACTGATTTTTTAAATAAATAAAAAGGAAATCGATAAATGTTTAGGTAGGATTTCGTATCGAATATTTGGAGTTTTAACCTTATTTTAAAGTAACGAAAAAATTTGACTTCATAGGCTTTTCTAAGCTCCAAACATTTTTAATCAATTAGCAACATTGGTGATAAATGTTTCAAGCACAATTAACACTTAATGATTCCGTATTAAAATTAATTTCTCCCAGCTATAATTATAATGATTAATTAAAATATTAATTATATAATTAATAATAACGAAATTAATTGGATGCATTATTGCCATAATAGTAATAAAATAATGTTTACAGCCATGTACGTGGCAGTAACTACATGTGCCATGTTTCGCCATTTATATGGCGTGTTAAGGGTTAAATCACCATAAACTTAGCGAAAAAAAATTTGCTGTTGCTTAAGAGGATGCCATACCAAGGGAGAGACTTTTCGTCGCAAATTCTCTTTCACTTTCATAACTAATTTAAAATTTAAAGTACAGAAGAAGTGAGTTCAGACAAGCTTAGCCATAATAGCCATAAAGTCTTAAACACTGAAAAGAAAATTTTTAAAATATCTATGGCTAGCTTTTTTTTTACTGTTTTATGCAGTAAGTCTTCATGTTTATTTCAGATTTATTTCGAACACTAGTTTAATCAACATAGTTAATATAACGTGTAATCTGTATTCAACAAACGATGTTGACGTCAAATGTTAACGTAACGTTAAACCATCATTAAATTGGAGAATTACATTTCACTTCATTAACGTATGTCTACACAGAACAAGTCATATAGATTGTCCAAATATCACAAACGTTTTATTGCTTACAATTTCATCGCAATTACTAATGATTGCAATTTTTTAATGCTATTCGGATATTGTTTACACAATCAAAAAAAAAAAAAATCGGCTTCTCTTGCGAGGTTAAGTTGGAGATTCAATTCATATACTGCGCGTAAGCTGAAAACCCATGACATAAGTTGAAAATACAAAGAAAAAAAAAGGGAGGAAATATTTTTAAAGAAAAGAAGCATAATTAATAAAATTAAGTCTTTCTTAATAAATAAAATTTTCTTCAATAATTGTTAATAATTTCGACAAAAATCATCAAAATTAAAATTTATATTTAGAATTTAACCTTATTAATTACAAACTTTGAATTATCCAGTATAATATTACTATCTTGCATACATTCAGTTTCGGGCCAATCTAAGGAAATTGACAAATGAAATGCGCATCTGTATTTCAACAAGAACACGCCGTGAAATACATATCACTATTTACACTTTTATTTTCATAATCTGGAAAACTTGTAACGAAAATATTTTAAGTAATTATTAAAATATGCTGGTAAGTGGAAGTACATTTGAATTCGCAACTCGCTTTATGTGTAGCATTTTGTGTTTCAATCTATATTTTTCTGAAATTTTTTATTTTCTATTTTTGCTCGATTTGTTTTGTTTTTTATATTTTTCGTCTAATATGTTCTATTTCCGTTTCAAATTTTTTTGCTGCTCGTCACATTATTGTACTGATATATTTTGCTTTGGTTATATTATTACAATATTAGAAAGCACTCTTTTTTGCGGATATAATCGTGTGAGCTGATGATGAGTTTATATCTTTTCCTCATTTTGTTTTACAGCTTTAATTTTTTTTCTTAAATTTTTAATTATTTAAAAAAATTTTATTTGTCAATAATTTTCTTCATCGCTTTAACATGTATTATTTCTTTGTTTTCCCTGCATTTTTATAGTTGAAAAATTTTATTAAAAGCTCCTTTCCGTAAATTTTAAAGTTGCTCTTGTAAATTATTGTTGAAAAAAAATCAAATATTAATTTTTTCCAGCGTATTTATAAGATCACATGCCTTGATTTATCGAGGTAAATTTGACATAAGTTATTTTTAGGCGTT
This sequence comes from Parasteatoda tepidariorum, assembly GCF_982258835.1. NCBI lineage: Eukaryota > Metazoa > Arthropoda > Arachnida > Araneae > Theridiidae > Parasteatoda > Parasteatoda tepidariorum. The sequence continues at coordinate 99,600,154 of NC_141755.1, read as the reverse complement.
TTTTTCTCGTAAATTTCCTATGATCGAGAGTATTTCCAGAGTTTATTTACTAATGATATTTTTTTTAAAATTTAATATCGAAAGTATAATTTCACAATAACAGGGGAAAAAAATTACGTGTCAGTTTTTTTTTAAATTTTCTTATTTATTTTTAAATAAGTACTCTGTATTTAGCACATAATTTAGTAAGTAAACTTTTAAAACTTATTCTTCTCTTAAAATCTTTCATAAGTTTAGATTTATGCTCGTAGAGCTTGGCTTGTAGAATTTTTGACTTTCTCAAATAAAACCACAAAAATTTTCGACAAAAACTAGTTTCAATAACTTTCCACTTGATTTCGTTTTAAAATAAAAGAAAAAATACGATTAAAAAATGCGATTTCTAACACAAATAAAATAAAAAATATTTAATTGTCAAGTAAACCATTCAAATAACGTAATTATCATCTAGATAATTATCGACTTTTGTGCTAGTCCTTAGTTTTTCAAATGAATCGTTTGTATGCCATAATTATTATCGTGCTTTTTCTACTAATTTTTAATTTTCTCAAATAAAACCATTAAGTTGTAGATATAAATTGCAGCCATATTTTAAAATTTACTAGATTATTTGGTTCTAATACAAAAATTAAAGTAGATGAGAATCGTACATTAATAAATTAAAAATATCTAAATATCAGACAGGCCATTTAAATATCATGATTATTAACAAACTATTTTTTGACCATTGTACTTACACCTGTTCTTGTGAACTGTTATTCATATGTTCCTTTTTTTTTCTGTCTCATTAGGACAATTTTTTTTTCTATTTAATTATTTAAATTTAATTTTGAGCTCGTCTGGGATACAATTAAATATATCATAAACAAATAGATTTATAATGTCACTGAATTTGACACAACGACAACGCTGGTATTCGTCTTTATTTACGGAAGAACCTACATTTTTACAAAAATGTAGAGAATTCTAAGATCAAAACATTTTTGACACACATTTGCAAATTCGCTTCCTAGTTGCAGGTGAAAAGAAGCAAATACCAGGCAAGTAATACTCGTGAGATACACCTAAGAATGGCCTTGCACCACCCCTCAGAAGGAGAAGAAAAAAACGAAGGTTCCAAGGTCAAGAACGGTTCCGTAATATTACGGGATAGCAAGGAGAAAAAAAAGTAACGGTTTTTTTTTTCGCACCCCCCTCTTAACCTAAGACCCTATTCTTTACTTTCTCGGTGTGGTTGAGAACTTGCTATCCCCGAAACTTTCTCGGGGGGCCCCTCTGAAAGTGAAGGTGCCCTTGGTACAAGGCAAGTGCTTTTTTATACGAAATTTACTTTCGCTTTTACACGTGTGAAGTACAGGTAAAGTCCTTCACAACTAAAGCACACATAAAGATTTGAAAATAAAAATTGCTTTTGTTAAATCTCACGGATTATTTTTAATATTTGATCAAAAGCATTTATTTTGCTATATATATATATATATATATATATAACAGAAAAACAATGAAATTATTTTTTGTAAAAAAAATATGCATTATTAAATTGTCGTAAAGTACGCCTGACTATAAAGTACATGATTTTGTTAGTTTATTATGTTGCTAATTTTCTCAACAACTGGATAATAGTTAAAGATGTTATAAATAAAATGAAAAATTACGGGACTAAAGACAAATATTTTATTAAGAAATCAACGGGTTATTTTTATTATGCGCCCAATAACATTTATTTTACCATCTAAATACAAAAACATAAGAAGGGAAGGAAATTTTGTCACAATATTTGCTGTCTGCAATGTTTTGCGTTGAAGTTAATATAGAATAATTTAGCAATTAAAAAATGACTGAAGTACGTTAGACAAAAAAAGAAACAATTTATGAGGATGTTTTTAAGCATCTGAAAAAAAATGTTTTATTAAAAATCAACGGATTAATTTCATTCAAAACTCGAGAATAATTTAGCTATCTAAGTATGACATAAAGCAAATACAAATTATTAATTTGTTAAGTAAATGTAGATAGATTTTAGTACAATATTGCCGTCTATAAGGTATTATGATGCTGTTATTTTATAACAATTCGAGAAGTGAAAAGTATCTTTAAACATGTGCCACATAATATTCAATTACTGAACAATTTACGGAGGTTTTTCTCCCCCTTTTAATTTTTTTCTTTAGGAATCTAAAAGTAAAGGGTTTAAGGTGTTACTAAAATTAACGAAATATATTCGATATTCGCTAAAGAATATTTATTTTGTCTTATAAATATGACAACCCGCAAATGTGAATAACAAATTTTTTTTAAGCAAGTGCTTATATGGATGTAGTCAAACATTCTTAACAATTAAGACTTACGATGTTACTCTTTGTTTCTAACAATTTAAAAAAGGCTAAATTACTATAAATCTCTTTTAAGCCTTACCTTAACTTTAAAACATTAAAAAAAATTTTTTAAGGCAGATATAAAGAACCTGATTATTACACCTGGAAGCGTTTGTCCTTAAAAGAATAATTTGAAAAATTTTTGCTTTAAAAGAAAAAATAGGGTTTTTTTTAAAATTGAAATTACTCCCTATCAATCAATACACACTTACGAATTTTTATTTTGCCAACTAAATTGTTGTTGTTGTTGTTCATTTACGTCGCAGTAGAGCTGCACAATGGGCTATTGGCGACGGTCTGGGAAACATCTCTGAGGATGATCCGAAGACATTCCATCACATTTTTGATCCTCTACGGAGGGGATGGCTCCCCCGCTTCGGTAGCCCGACGACCTGCGCGCGAAGTCGAGCACTTTACGGTAGAACAGTTTAACTAAATAAGACTAAAAAATATGAATTATTTTTTAGATCAAATTTTGATAAACTGTAATAGTATATTGTTGTTTCTAAAGTTTTATATGATGATTGTTTGCAGCTTATAATAATTTAAAAAAAGGAAGAAAATCGTTTAAAACCTTAAAACAAGCAATTTTAAGAAGATCTTTTTAAATGATCTAAATAAAAACCTTTTAGGTTTTATAAGCTAAACTTCAAACGAAAACAAATATTTCCAAAATGCATATACGATTGTAGAAAGAAAATATTTCACCATGCAAATGACAATATGTACTTGAATTTATATATTCCCTCCATATATTATTTTAGAGTATTGCTAATTTATACTAAACGTATGAATAAAAGCTTAAAAATACTAGAGACAGAAAGAATACATTTACGTAAATCAATGCTGAAACTGCTCTTAACATTATCAGAAAAATATGGTATTTAAAAAATGAAAAGCTATGGAAGAAATTCTGCAACATGTATAAAAGCATAATTACATGAATGCATCTCAGTTTACTGAAATTAATATTACTATTCATAAACGGAAAAGCATGAAATTACTATTCATATAGTTAATTTAATCTTCTCAATGTTTTCAAACTAAAATTTTGCATACTTCATTTATTTTCGGTATAAAATTATTTTAGTTACTGAGGATTTATTTGTTCAAAACAAGTAACATCAATGTCGAAAAGCACTAAAAATTCAATGATGATTTTTATACAAGAATTATATAAAAATCATATTTAAATTTTATAAATATACTATATTGGGGGATTTAATTTCAAACATTTTTAAATCCCATTTCAAAGTTGAAATGTTTTTATTTTTTTAATATTTCTTAGCTAATTTTCAGTTTAATATTTCTTTTTTAAATTTTAAGGAAACTTTTTTTATTTTAAATTTCAAAACAAAGTGAAATTTCCCAGCAATCCAATAATTGTTTTTTTTTTCTGATATAAAATACTAGATTTATATCGATAACAGGGTAAGCGTACTTAATGGAAACAAAGAATACACCGGAATGCAAGAGAGAAAACAAACACTAAGACTCATAATTATAATATTATACATATTAAAATAGATAGAAAATCCTTCGGAATGTTATACAGCTAATTTCTAAAACAAAGTTAATAGGTTTGATAATCCAGTATTTTTTTTCAGGTTGTGTCAAATAGTACTTTTATTACAAATTCGTACATAATTTTGCTTTTCTTGTTAAGGGATAGATTATCTATATAAATAATCAAATAAAATCCTGTTTTGAGAATTTTCATTTAATTTTTAAAATTACGACTTTAGCGGTAATATTTTTAACAACGTAATTCTTCACAACTCAAATAATGGTTAGTAAACAAATTTACAATGTGGTACAAGTAATTTTAATAATCAAATGTATAAAATCAAAAAAGAAATTAAAATTTTTTTCCCCTTTAATATTGATTTTTCTTTTATAAGATGCTTATTTTATCCATTCAATTTTTTTTTAAATTAATAAATTATATTTTTGTTTCAAATCTAATCATTATTGTTTCATCAACTATTTTGCTGACTGCTCAGCACTGTAAGAAATTCCTGCATTATATTATGCTAAAAAGTACCGGCACTCAGCATGCCGGTACTTTTTAACGTATAATCCATTTTTTCCGGAACATATTACGGAACAAAAAATCGGATACACCGTAATTTTTACAGTAACAATTACTGTAAAATCACTGAATCATTAAGTAAATAAATTTTACAGTAAAAATTGTGGTATAATATTTTACGGTAAAAACTGATTTAATGGATGACGCACCTAAAGTGCCATCACTTTATACTCAATATATTTGCAGTGTGAGTACTTCGCTTTCATATAATGGAAGCGGCGTTACAAATGGTCTAATTGACTTGTTATTGAGCATTATAAAAATATGCTTGAAATAAAAATGCGTTATATTATTGTTATTTTCAATAAAACATTTGTTTTTGAAACTTACTTTGATGAATTCTAAAGTTGCTTAGTTTTTAAAGTGACGACTAACAAAAAATTAAAATTTTGAATGAAAATTGATGTTTCAAAACCTGAAAAAGTCATGCTAGAGAATCGACACCAATTTTTGACGAATGATGCATACAAATTTGAGCATGTATGATTCGGGAACTTGTCAATTTCTCCAATTTATATTGAATACCTGAAACAAGTTATCAATGTTGTGATCCATTAATTCAAAATTTACAGAGAATATAAAAATATCTAAACTGAAGCTTTTAATCTTGATAAGTTGATGTAATCATATAGGGTGTTCTGTTATAATAACCTTCATTATAGATTTTAGAACCTTCATCAAAAATGAAGTAGATATATAATTTATTTTATAGTATATAAATCTCTTATGATAGTAGCTAAGTACTATATAGTATATAGTGGTAAAGGCATTAAGGTTAGGAAATTGGTTTTTAAAACGGAGTAAGAACAAAAACTATATCAAAATTGGGCGTCGAAAAAGATGGCAAATTTTTTATTTTTAAAAATCCGTTTGATTGACAGAGGAGAGTTATAAAAGTAAAAGGCAATTATAAATGTTTCCAAGTTTCATTAGGCAATCAAATTAATTTTGACTTTTTACGTCTAAATTTCGTCACTAGTTATTTAAATACCTTTTTGTTTATCACTCGATGAAATATTAATTTGTAAACCCAATAGTGTGTACTTTACTTCTAATAGTGTGTACTTTACCCAATAGAGTGTTTTTTTTTTAAAAAATATATGTGTAGAGGGCAATTTGCGGAAAACTAACAAATGTATTAAATTAAATATTATGAAGTTATTTTAATCCTGTGATGATTTGGCAATTTTCAAATTGAATCGAATAAATCCATTATACATTAATTCACTATCTAATAATATAGGAACACTGGTTTTGCTTTGCAGATAAATATGAAGATAGAAATAAGGATTTTGAACCTAAAATTAGGTTCAAAACTGTCAAGAAGTCTAAACTTTATAAAAAATAACTACAATTAAAACTGAACTAGCTTGTAAACATATATTTAGTAAAATTGCAATTCGAAATATTTTCAACCTTATTTGAACAACGTCAACATTTTCAGGATATATACTATATATAAGTAATAGACAATCCAATATTAATATTTAATGTTAAAAAATCATTTTAAGAGATGATAGATAAGTTTAAGATATTTTATTTAACCTAATTTTATTAAAAGTAGTATAGCATTGCTACGTGCGTTACTGTTTCAGACATACATCCAAACAGTAAAATGTTTTTTCATTTTTTATAGTTTTTTTTATTTTTTATAAAAAATCTTCTTCACAGTAATGCAACTATAGCTACCATTTTTTAGAGATATTTTCAAGTAAGCGTTCTATTTAAACTCTTCACTATTTACATTTTTTACTATTCACTATTTACATATTTTACTTCACTATTTACATTAAATTTGGATCCATATGCGGGCTAGACTCCTCTTAAATAAGTGATTTCAATTTTTTGAATGTTCGAACTTAGGACAAAATAAAAAACTTTCAATTGTAGTAATAATTCAGATATGTTCAAAAGTTTATTTGTATATTAAGAAAAAAATTCTAACCATTACCGCCTTCATGAATGATTTTTATTGGTTGAGAACCCATATGTTATAGCCCTTTCTTTACCCTCTCTTCCGCACCCCTGATTTCCACCCCTCCCAACCGGATGAGATTTCCCCTAACAACCGAGTCACCCTTTGGACACCGACTGAATAACATGGCCGCGCAAAGATGGCAGCTCATTTGCATCGTCTGCGCGCGAGGTGAGTTTATTCTTGTTATCTTTTTAATTACGTAGCATTGATTAAAATCAAAACAAAATTTCTTTAGTTAGCAATTACTCTTCTGTACATTGTACTTTTATGTTTGTACGTCATTTGATTTTCCGGGAAGTGTTAATTTTCTTGTTTTGTACATCGACTAGCTTTTTTAATTAAACTTTGCTTGCGTCCGTAATTAGCGATGGAGACTGAGCTGTTGTTTTGCAGTAATGGCGGACGCCAAACGATTTTTTAAGCAATATCATTTTATTTTCGAATATTTTATTCGTTGTTTCTTTTTTGTTGTGTAGATGAAGCTTAAAAGTTTAAGTTTACATTTTGAGTTGAGTCACGTGGTTTTAGAAGAAAACTTTTTTGACAGTTTGTTTGTTTTGTTGATGTCAGGTGGAGTTTTTTTTTCTTCCCCCCCGACTGGTCACAAATATTATGAGAATTTAAATACCATATGTTTTTAAATTACTTTTTAAATGCATAAAGCTGATTTTTACTTGAATAAATTTCATATTTTATGCACAATACTAGTAATTTAGAAAATTCTGATGCATAAAAATATCAATCATAAAATTTTCAATATATTATATATGTTCGAAATTCAAATATAAAAACTCACTAAAATACTTTAAGCATAAAAAAAATAAATAAAAGCATATCTTTATCTCTAGGATTTAACTGCAAAAAAAAAAAAAAAAATATTTTATTTTTTGAATGATTTTTGCTGACAGTGAGAATTTAAATTTTTTTTGTCTGCTTACGCGTAATATAAGAGAGGTAAGTACCATGTTTTGAAACAAGTCTCTATTTCATTATTTTTATATTTCATGCATGATAATAGTAAATTATTCAAATTTTCTGCATACAAATTTATCAAATTGCAATTTTTAGAAAATAGTTTTAATTACAAGTGTTCAAAATATTTTAGCATGAATATTTTATAATAAAATAAATTTTATATGTAAATTAAATAAATAAAAAATGCATATCTCTAAATTTAAACTGTTTAATGAATTATTTATTTCTAAGTGTTGGTAAAACGTTCAACCAAGTAAACATTCCATGATGATTATTTTTTTTATTTATTTAATTTTTGTGATATATTTAACTTTATTCGAATCTAGTCAAATTGATTATTTTAAAATGTTCGGAAAAAAATATAATCATCATCTTGTTAATGTTTAAGCTGTAATAATATATTAATATTTTCGAATTGCTGCTGAATTGCTCTTTAATTCTAATTCTCAATTACAAATAATTAGTACTTGTATACCTACATAAATTTTTACAGTATTATTTAAAAGATAGTGGTAAAGATAATAGATAAAGGTTTAAAAATATGTAAATACATTGAAAAAATGTTTATATTATTCATATACATTATAAATATAAATAAATAAAACTTTATAAATTACAAATATAAATTATACGTTAAGAATAAATGTAATTTTGAAATTTGTATAATTCTTGGTAAATTGAAAGTGTTACAAATGATTTTAAAGGATGTGCATCTTTAATAAATACAGCATTAATGTTTAAGCGCATACTTAGTTTTATAATCTAGAATTTTTTAATTAACGTGAAAACTCCAAGTTTTGGAAATAGTTCTTATAGCCATATCTTTGGCTATAAGTTTGCATATTTTCTCTATTATATACTTAATTAATGTGCTGTACTAATAAAAAAAATCCTTTTTTTATCATTTATTTTTGTTTGATAATGTCTATTCACTTAACCATTACTCTATAGTGCCTTTTTTAACAGATTTTAATTAAGTCTATCTTTAAGATTTAGAACAGCAGTTCTTTATTTTTTAGAAGAGATTAATTACCTAATAATAAAATTTATAGTTTGGATCATTATATTGAAAATATTACATTATCATTTAAATTATTTAAAAAATAAGTTCAGAAAAATAATTAATTGAAGTAGAACATCTTTATATTAATGAACCAAAAATTTTTTTTTATTGTTATATTTTTTTCTAAAATAAACGTTTTATACTATGCATTGTATTATATGGACATCAATGTTTTTATAATAATTAAAGTAAAATCTTAAAAAAAGCCTTTCTTTGCATCATGAACTTTCATGTATCTTAACGATTTTCTAGTAATGCTAAAAAATAAAAATTAAACAAATAAAAGTAAATAAATTAGTTTTATTGTACACAACAGAGAAGTAGTAATTATTATTTGTGAAAAAACTTGAAAACTAATCTGTTTAATATTTTATATCTCACAATCTGACAAAAACTTTAATTTGCAATGTAATAATATGGTTATTACTTTATTATTCTAAAACTACAACTTAACTGGAATTTAGTCAGCTTTCCATACTTTGTTTTAAAATTTAAAATGTATTTCAGAACTCTTAATGTTTTACAGTAGTTATTTCAAAAATTTTGGCAAAATTGGAAAACTGATATTTTTAGTAAAGTATTTTTAAAATTTAAACAATAAATCAATATACAATTAATCCTCAATTTTCTTTTTTTTATATTTCTTAAAAAAATGAACTTAATAAAAAATATTTAAAAACTAATTAATTTGTGTTTAAGACTCTTGGGGCTTCCAATGTTTCAGAGCAGTAATTTTTTCATGTCGTGTAGCATTAAATAAATGATTAATCTTAGTGTATTGTTTTCTTACCATTTAATCAATAATGCAGCTCACAATTTAATCACATTTTAATGGCCTTATTACTTTGAAGTAACATTTCCCTTTTCCAATATTCAATTAGCTTTTCGAGCATTTATTTCTTAAATCACAAGATTCTTGAGGTCTTTAATGTTTCACACAATTTTTTACCAACTTGTTTAGGGGATAACAGAACTAAAGTGTTACCTGACATTTTTAACCAATTGCTATTAATCAGAAATCTCATGAAACTTGAAGCAGATCCATATTATTTGGTGATGAATCGAAACCGTCTTACGAAATTAAAAAAGGCTACAACTTTGGAAAAAAAATGTAATTTTAACTAGCTAATACTATCTTTTAAATACACATTATTCACTAAATGTGATTAAAACGATTGTTTTATCATTTACAATCCTTAAAAATTTGATGAAAGTATAAAAAATTCTTCAAAATGTTTAACGTAAGTGATATGATAAGTTTTTATGACTTATTTATCAATTTTTGCTTAAATATATTTTAAGTGATAACTAAATATTTATTTAAATTAAGTTTCAGACTAGAAAACTAGCAATTATTAAAAAAAGCGATAATCGCATAAATTAGAATTAACAAGTCTTAATAAGAATTTCAATAAAATAAAATCTATTCAGTTATTACTTTTTAATCTGCTGAGCAGGTATATAACAATATCGATTATAACGTAAAGGTTATGAAATTAAATTTCTATACCAATTAATCCAAATTTAAACTTCTTTGGATTTAAAATTTTCCCAGAAGGAATTACGTTTTAAATATTCTATAGCACTAAATAGCCTGAAAAGAAGCAACCGATTTGAGTCTTATTTTTCCAAATAATACCATTTATAATCTAAGTTTAATGTTTCTCATACCTAAGTAGCAAATAAAGGATTAGTTCAAATAATTACAGTTCATATAACTAGAAACGATAATAAAATGCTTTGTGTAAAGCTATAGTATTTGAAACAAAAATTTAAAAATACCCTTTTTTGTAATACTGATGAAAATTGTGTTAAAACTATTTTGCGGAAAAAATGAAAAATGATTGTAAAAAATTAATGCGGGTTAGGTTAAAGTTGAGATTCAAGAAAATAACATGATATTTTATTTTTCATCATATTTCTAAAAGGGCAGTTCTTGAACAGGTTGAAGCTTGACACAGATCTAAGCTTTGAGCTCTTACAACAATCAAGTTTATAATTAATGTTGTTAACTGAGAAAATGCAACACTCAAAAAAATTTAATTAGTGAAGAAGTTAAATAGAAAGCTTGCTTGAAAATATCTTTAAAAAATGGTAGCTATAATTGAGTTCCATTACTGTGTAGAAGATTTTTATAAACAAAAAAAAAAAAAAAAAGAAACATTTTAGTGTTTGGATGTATGTCTAACACAGTAACGCACATAACAACGCTATATTACTTTAAATGAAATTAGGTTAAATAAAATATTTTAAACTTATTTATCATTCCTTAAAATAATTTAAATATTTAAGTATTTTCGTGTATTTTTGCGAAATGTATAGTTAAAAGGTCAGTCGATTTTTCTGAAATTTTATAACTAATATATGAATATAACATATGAATAATAAATAAATATATGAATATGTATAAATGAAATTTTATAATACATTTTATTTAATTATAAACGTAATATTTAGTGCATATAACATAAAGGGCAAGAGAATTCAAAATGATATGTGGTTAACCTTATTGTTCCATTTTCTTAAGAGAAGCATAATATAAATTTATTATTTAATAGGCATCGATTTATCTTTATCATAGTTCTTTTTCTGAAATGAAAATTAACGAGCATTTTGTTTTCTTACTGTAAAAAGCATTTTAAGAGAATAAGTAAGTCTATATATAAAGTAAATCGAAATTTCATAGCATTTTTTAAAAAAATATTTTGAAAATGATTGTGAAGTTTTTATTTGTAAAATCTGTTACTATCAAGAAAAACCAAAAATTCGATTTCTTTCATTTAAAAGTTAACTTAAAAATACTAGTTTCAATTTCATCTAAAATCTTCTTGGAAAACAGCCATGATTCATCAATTTATATCTTTTTTTCAAAGGAGAAACACTTCGTAGACATTTTAAGAAACCGGAAGAAATTTGAAGAAACAAAAAATAGCCAATACAATAAATTGAATAATTATTTTAAAAAGAAAGTTTAGCCTAATAAAATTTAATACAGTGCAGGTAAGTTTTAATTTAATTTTGCTACCTTAATTCCATTATATTATTTCCATATTAATTATTTTATAAAGAATTTTAAAATTTATAATCCCTGGATTATGATAGTTAATTTTTTAATGGGAATGGTGTTAAACTTACCTTCCTAAAGTATTTTTATGTCTAAAAAATATTAATTAATGCTAACTTCAGTTCACTTCATGTGCTACTTAAAAATACTTTATGTGAATTTAATTATTTCTCTTCGAAAAATTTGCGCACGAATGTTTAATTTTGATTACTTTTACAAATATATTTTTTTTAATTTTTATTTAGTTAAAATATTTATGGTCTGGCTAAATTTCCGTTATAATTTTTTTGGAATGTTAATGTATATAATTTTGAGAGCATGAATACTAAATTTCGATTTAATACCTTGCATAATGAAAAAAATAACGACTCTGAATTTAATACTATTAATTAAACTTAATTGAGATCATAGATACTAACTTACTATTTAATATTTTACATAATGAAAAAAAATCAATGGTCAGGTGAGCTGTCGATAGCTTAGATCCCTTGATGAATTTCACTTTTTGTGCATTTCGCCGTATCTTAAAAACTAATAAAACGAATCATAAATGTTGGTTTTGATAGTTTTTTGAGGTTGTCAGGTGTTAAAAAATACGATTTTGTTTTGCTCAAAACATAACCTCATGACTAAACCTTAATTTCAAATATAAAAATCAACCTCCATATAGCTGAGCAATGCTTTTAATTGAAATCGGCTGAAATTATTATATTTCTTGAAATATAGAAAACAAAATAACCTGTACATATCAAAAACTAAATTAGTTGCTCTACTATAGATTTCTATTAAACACCAGGGTGAATAAAAAAACTTCATAAACCTTGATTATGAATTTTGGGCGGTTGTTTTTTTAAGGTTGCTTTTACGGAGTTTAATGCTATGAATTAAACTAAATTTAGATAATTTTAAACAGCTTAAATTTTTTTTAAATATTTACTTTTTTCTTGAGAGAAACCTACAACGACTGATTTTCCCATACAGTTTTTTTCCACAGTGCAAGAAATTTGCAATCCCTTTAGTTATTAATGAATATACCAAAATATGCTTCATAATTTCTTCGATTTCAATAAAGAAAAATACTCTGTAAAGCTAAAATAAAAGCGTATGTGGTATTAAAAGATTTAATTAAAATTAGTTGAAATAACGAAAATTAGTAACAATTCAATAAATTTAAAACGCGACTTTCTCATATTTGATAAAACTGGATATTCGTTATTTATAGCTATATTATATATAAATATGTAATTCATGGATATATTTAAAGTTTATTTACCAAAAAGGACATAGTATTTCCTAAAAATCAGAGTGATAGGAATTGAATTAACAGCAAGTATAACGTAACACAAATAAAATTTATTATTTTGAAAAACTATCTAAAAATATAAATAAATAAGAATACTGGAAATTATTTAAGTTGTTAAAGTATAAATAATTAGCTATAAGGTTATAAATAATTTCTTGCAAAATACTTACAGTTTTCATATAGTTGTATCTGGAAGAAAACTCATGTTTTTTTAAGTTTTAATTTTTCGAAGATATTTCTTTCGTAACTTTGGTTCAAAAATTTTTTTACATATATTTATGCAAAAAACATTCACATATTTTTAGAGCAAATAATGAGGTAAAGCTGACAGGAAAGTTGATTATTTAAGAGTGAAGCTTAAATTAAAATCATCGGCAAATATTTATAATAATTTTAAAATTTATAGCTTCTGCAGCAAAAAGGAAAAAAAAACAGACTGAAAATAATTCTGGGTAAAGAATATTGAAAAAAATGGCATAATCGTCATTTATTAATGAAGATAAAAATGTATAATAATAATTCGAATTTAAAAGAAAAAAATGTGTAAACCAATTTCTATTATCGTTTGAAAATGGTTCATGTTAAAATTATATAAATTATAAGTCTGACTGATTTTGCATTATATTAATTCCCAGTTATTAAAAAATTTTATTCAAAATTGCGACTATTTGTGAAAATATACAACTCGCTTAAATATCTCAATATTTTACAATTACATTTATTTAGTTATTAAAACGCGTAAACAATTAAAAATGAAATAAAAATTTATTGAATGAGTTAAAATAAATCGAGATAGTATGAATAGCTAGAAAAATCTTTTAAGAAACTGCAAATAGTATTCATAAAAGAAAAAATTCTAAGCATCTAAAACAATAAAAAATGCTATGGAGAAATTAAGCATATTAAAATCAATTTTCAGATTCCTCCAAAATACTATAGACCATATTTAAAAAATACCCTACTATTCTCAGATAAGAACTAAAATTTTCAAGTAAAATAAATCAAAGTAAATGTTTCTCAAAAAACTTTTTAAGTTTTTTGAGAAACATTTACTTTGATTTCTTAAAAAGAGGATTTAAATTCTTAAAAGAGGTCACAAACATAAACCCAAACAAGTTATTTTTACAAAAAATTTGTGGTTAAACATCCAGGTTTTACAACAGTTCTTCGGTAGTTACATATGAAGCATTTTTCCGACATAAATTTGTCATAAATTTTTTTTAAGTATACTTCTTATTTTTATTTTATCAGTGATTCGAATCCATTCGATTGATAATGATTCAGTTTTTATTTTCAAATCCGACTAAAATGTAGCTTTTAGCAATCCATGAAGGAAGGTTTGCTCAATATTTTTCAATTATATTGTTTGTATTAAGGAAATATAATTTCCAGAAAAAGTGCAATTACATTATACACAGTAAATAAAATTATGAAGGTAACTTTGGGTGAAATTAGAGGCCCATTAACGAATCCTTCACGAATATTTTATATTTAAGGAGAATCGTTTGAATTTTTTTTTTAAATAGACTGATCACAAAATTCTTCTTTTTAAAACGAACTCTTTGTCTTTAATTCATACATTTGAAACTGACCCTTTGAAAACACTGGACCTAGTATTTTATAACTAAAATAGAACTCTTTTTTGTACAAATTCAAAAAAAGAAAAAAAAATCACGTTTGATAAAACAATTGATTCAATGGTCATTTCAGAAAATCACAAAATCAGGAGCTATCACCAAAAAGTTGGATAAAACCTTGGTTTTTGCAAAAAGTAACAAAAACAGGATCCTATCACAAAATTATGAGTGAATTTTTCAAAATTTCACAAAAAGAAGACTTTTGACTAAAAGTTTCAATATAACGTTCCTTTTAGTGATTTTGTAAAGAAATCACAAAATCATAACTCTATTTTTATGTATTCACAAAATTATGAGTTAATTTTTCACTGTTTCGCAAAAACAGGTTCTTTTACATGAAGTCTGAAATCCGAATCAGAAACGTAAGAGAAATAATTTTTTTTTTTCGAATTTTACATAAATTTATAAACGAATAACTTTCTCGTGTTTTGCATTGCGTTTAAGTTAAATTGGTTATTTAAAAATAAGCGTAGAATTAAGAAAAGGCTAACTAGATGTTTTTATAGAAGTGTAAAATAAATAAAGCGCATAGTTAAAAGGGTTTTATATTTCACTTTTGTAAAATGTAATTTAAAGTCATCTCACCAAAATTTAATACGTAATTTGTGACCAAAAAACTTAAATTGACACTTTTTAAGACATATTAGAGAGCAGGAAACAAATTTAATTAGATAAAAAATAGATTTTAATATTGAACTTCATGAACTTTTTGTATTTTTTTTTAATACAAAACATGACACATGATGTACTTTACTTATAAATAACAAAAATTAGGTTATTAGGCTCAAAACTTTCAACTTTTATAATATTATTTCTTGAGAAAGAATAATTTACGTATTAAACTGGTTCAACTTTTAACCATTTAGCAGATTTAAGCAATATATTTGTTTAATAAGAAAAAATATTTTGAATAGTGTTTTATAATATATTGGTTCTATAAGAACCGATAAGATGTTATATCAACAGTGTTATAGTGATTCTCTGAGAACCAATCTTTTAAACAGCGTTAAATAATACATTAGTCCAATAAGAATCCTGATATATTTGTTCTATTAGAACGAATTTTAAAAGTGTTTAATAAAGCACAAAATTTCGAGGCAATTAGCTCCGAAACATACATTTTATTAGTTAATGCTTCACTTCATCTAAGTTTAAATTTAATGCAATTTTTCGCAAATATTATATTTGAAAATATTATATATAATCGTCTATTCGAAATTACATAACACAGTTAGGACTTTTGGATTGCCTTTAATTGTAATAGTGTTTAAATGTTCTAAAAACTCAATAAGTGTTTAATAAAGCAACAAATTTCGAGGCAATTAGCTCCGAAACATACATTTTAGTTATTGCTTCATTTCATCTAAGTTTAAATTTAATGCAATTTTTCGCAAATATTATATATTTGAAAATATTATACATAATCGTCTATTCGAAATTACATAACACAGTTAAGACTTTTGGAATGCCTTTAAATGTAATGGCGTTTAAATGTTCTGAAAACTCAATACGGTGCAATATTATAGAGAAAATTAATATTATTTCAACTTGATAACTCAAAATTTTCACTCAATGTGAATGGAAAAATCCTTATTATTAATTAACTTATTATTAATTAACTTATTATTAATTGCAGAACATTTATTTATTGTACTGATTATGTCTTACGTACCGTTATTATGGTTAAATGTTGTACCTATAATTTTTTTTCAAAAAGGGAAACATTTATTTATGCTTTAGTATTTTTATTTTTTATAGTATTAAAAAAAGTTTAATGTCTTTTATTATGACCGAAACATTCATTTCAAACTGAAAAATATGATAAAAAGTTTTTTTTAAATATATAGTGGCTATGAAAATCAAGCTAAAGGAAACTTTAGAGGATACTTGAATTTTATTTTTCGAAGCGGAAAAAAAATTCTACTAAAATTACCCTATTGTAAGGAAATAACAATTCTGGTAAAAAAAAAAACTAATTTTTGTAAATTTTTTTTTAAATAGATGGCATTAACACCATTCATTGGTAATTTTTCCATTTGCATAGTAAGGGCTTACCGGAGTTATGGTTTTTAAACTTATAGTTCTTATTATCATGCACTTAGTAGAAAATACAAAACTGAAAATAAATTTAACCGACTAAATTGTTTTTAATTGCTTTAAATTGTTTTGATAAAATTTCAAAATTGTACCAAATTTACCAAAATATATCACATATTATGAAACCATATTTGATTGTTAACCTTTTCTAAAATCATTACTAGAGAACTTCGGTAAAAATTACCGAGCTTTTTGGTGTTTCCATAGAGACAAAAACACGGTAAAATTTACCATATTCTGGTAGCTTTGCTTATTACTTTTTTTCTCATTGAATATTGTATAGCCAAGTTATTTTCAACTATATTAAAAAAAACGATTTCTTTTTTTACTACTATAGTTGAATTATAAAATGTTTAAAAAATTTAATTTCATAATATTTTATTTTCTGCATTTTAGAGTTAACTGTATCTCTTTTTATAAGATGACATTTAACATTTTTATGTTCATAATCACATATTTTTAAGGAAAACTATAATCATTTGGCCAATACATCTTAACAATTTTAACTAGTTTATAAAATTACTGAGAGAAAATCCACTGACATAAGAATCCAAAGTTCTCGAAGGAATATTTAGAATTATAGCTAATAATTATAAATTATATTTATAAATAAATTATATTATAATTTTTATTAACCGTAATTATATTTATAATTATGGCTAATAAAAATTACAGCTTGAAATTATTTTGAACACTTTTATAGTTTATTAAAAATATATTTATTATAATGAAATAAAATAAATGAAAATTTAATTTTACACAGATTCGAAGAAAGTAAAATCAGTTATAAAAACTGATATTGAAATTTTCCGACATTTAAATTCCAGCTTGTGTTGGCGAAATTAAAGAATAAAAACAAATTAAAGTTTCCATAATTGACTAAAATCAAAATTTGAACATTCAGACGTTTCGCTATCAAATTGGCTGTTTTTTTCTTCTTTTTTTATCTCTAAACTTTTCAGTTTTCATTCGGCTTGGCGAGGGTGATATAAAATTTTTTTTTCTTTGAACTCCAGAAAATTCTTCTGCATTTTGGTCCAGAGAAGTGAAGCAGAAGTAAAGCATTCTCCTTCGTGGTCATTAACCTAATGAAAAAAAAAAAATTTCTGAGCTGATATAGAACGTTTCGTTCGGGGATCGTCTTCGACAAGAGAGCAAAAGAAATCCTTCAATGTTGGTGGAAGGGAGGGGGGGGGGGGAAATAGAAAAAATAGCTGTCAGATGCTCCCGAGTCAAATATCCAGGCGATAGGAGTCTTCGTTTTCTAACTTTGAACGAAATCGATCATTAGAAGATGGGGTGGAGAACTAAAGTGAAATGAGTTCAGGTGAGTCCCAAATGCTGATGACAAGGTATTAAGATTTTTTTTTTTAAATTTTCTTTTGCATATAGAAATATGTATTATTATATTCTCTATGAGCGTTTGGGTGTTAGAAAAAATAATTTTACAGCGTGATCTAAATTTTATGCTATTAGGGAAGTAAAAAATGCATATGTCCTCTTTCACTTGCGCTACCCTTTAGAATAGACTGTAGAATGGAACGAAAGGTACATGTTATTTTTTTCTTTCTGTTAGTCAATTTGTGTTCCTTCAAATTTAGTGAGGAACGCTGCTAAGTTACCTCTTTAATCTACTATGATGACACTTTACCCTGATTAGGTTTACGAATAAGTTAGAAAATCGAAACTTCATTTTTTAATTTTCGGAATTTTATTTTGCGATGTCTTTTGAAGTGTTGACTCTTATTTCTACGATTGAAATCTTTTTTCTTTCTGTTTGAATTATTAAACAATAAGAATGCTAAAAAGGAAGTTTTTCATCTCCAGAAGTGCAAAAATCGCAAACTTTTCAAAGATAATGCATATTGAAAACATTTTTTTTCTTGAAGCTAAGTCTTTATACTCTTTATAAAAAAAAAACGTTGAAGGAAAACATTAATCTGTTAATATAGTTTTTTTTTCTTCACAAATTTTTAAATTTCTTTATTCATTTGATAATGTATTGTTAGAGTTTTTCTTTCTTTAGATACAAAACTTAGTTACTAACTTTTAGATTAATTTTTTTTTTAATTTTCGAATTTGATATGAAGCTTTTAAGTTATAATTTTTCCAGCATGTTTGACGTTTTAATGGTGTGACAAATTCTTGATAGTTAGTTGTAGTTCAATGTAAATAACAATTGCGGCTGTAAAAATAAAGGATTTTATACATAAAATTTATAATCATGATTAATATTTAACTTCTAAAGGATTAAAAATATCATTTCATATGATTCGCGTAGAATAAAAATGAAGCATTAAATTCCATCAATACACATTATAGTATAATAACGTTTAGACGTGATGGAGGAAAAAGAAAAAAAGCTCTTTGGCTTTTCTCATTCAAACCTGGCGAGTCTTGATAATGGGCGTCTGGGTTTGATCGCTCGAAACATCTATCACTCCTATCACTTTCAGATTATTCATTTAATACAAATAATTGCTAATCTATATATAAAATCAGTTCATTTGATCAATGAAAATTATTACTGGTTACATGATTCAGATTTTCAGATGGTTTTGAAATTGAAATATTTTAAATTTTTATTCATTTTAAATATAATTAAAAGACTTTCATGCTAAAGTGCACAATGAAGAATGTCGATTTATTTGAACTAATTAGTAATTAAAATGATACTTAACTTACAATTCAACTCTTAACTTTTTACTCCATAATTCGGCATATGTCTGTTCCAAAAAGTGTATAAGCACTTTTAGAATTACATTGTAAAGAAAAAATTACTTAGTGATTTTCAGAATAATAATTTAAAAAAATACAGCTTATCTTCGACCAAAATAAATATGCATGCAGTAAATAAAAATTAACTATCGCGGGTATTTTGTTTCTTACTTAAATAAAAATTAGTATCTTTTTTTAATGATCTTCTCTAAAAATGATTCCTCTTCTAAAAATGATAATTTAGTCTTAACATAAGTTAGGTAATAAGGGACTAGTGAGAATGTTTTTTCATAAATTCAACAAAAAAGTTTACTAGGTATCACGCTGAACATTTTTTCTACATTTTTTAAAAACAATGTTTAATTTTAAGAAAAAAATTAAACATTCACCTTCAACTTGTAAGGTACAACAAATACTCTTTGAATAATATTTTTCTAAGGAATACCTTGTTCACAATGGATCAGTGGCTAGCGTTAACAAGTTTTGAAATTAATTGTTTAATCAATTTTTACTTATTAAAAAACAAGTAAATTAAAAATGGAAATAATTTCAGCTTAAAGTGGAATAAAAAACGACAAATAAAATGAAATTCATCGTGAATGAATTTTCGTAAGAACAAATTTTAAATATAGTTAGCCTATTAGATATTCATTTATAGAGAAGAATTGAAATAATATTTCAAATATCTACAAATCTGTTTCAAAGATAAACTATTACAATCGAAATCAATTTTTAATGTCAATTTAGTAGAACAAATAAAAGTTAATTTATTTAATAAAGTAAATCAAAAATAGATTTCAACTAAGAGACAGTAACATATTTTACAGTTGTCTTTTTAAACAAATTAAAATTACACCTTGTAACTTAACATTTCAACAACAATATAAAATTTAAACATTT
This sequence comes from Parasteatoda tepidariorum, assembly GCF_982258835.1. Classification (NCBI taxonomy): domain Eukaryota; kingdom Metazoa; phylum Arthropoda; class Arachnida; order Araneae; family Theridiidae; genus Parasteatoda; species Parasteatoda tepidariorum. Next base: position 99,579,952 of record NC_141755.1, on the reverse strand, counting down.
ACAAACAATTTAAACAATTAATTTAAAGTAAAAACATTAAGTAACAGCATTTAAACAATTAATTTCCAATTCTATTGATATTCAATGTGAATGAAATGTATTTTTTTATTAAAACAAAGATTATTATTAATTTTTAATTGAATTATAAGGCATCTTCTAATCTAAGACGAAAGAAAAAATAATGGAAAAACTAGAAGTGTCGATTTGGAAAATTGTATATTTTACGTGCACGAAACTTGCTTTTAGGTACAGAATTATTTGATAAAAACATAAGAAAGCACTTAAATACATAAATTATTTTAGGAACAGATAAGTCTTAAGTGCTTACTTAAATTTTTTTTCTGTTAACATAATAGCGTTGCTTTTTTAAATATGCATCGAAACAATAAATTGCTTTTTTTTATTAAAAATTTTTTCACACGGTAAGATATAACTTATCTATGGTTGCGATTTTTTGAGAATATAATCAATTATCCGTCCTGTTTAAGCTTTATACTCTTATTTGTAAACTATAAACTTACTTTAACGTTTTTACTGTGAAATAAACTTAGGCTAATAAATTATTGTCAGAGCTTAAAATCTGTGATTCTGTGCTATGTTTATACCTTTTGAGAACTGCCATTAAATAATTAAACATTAAAATTTAAACAACTATTATAGCATTAGTGTCTCCAACTTCTTTGCAAGTCTGCATAATTTTTTTTTAGAAATTTTAATTAGAAAGCTAATGGAATTATTTTAGCTGTCTACATTATTTCCCTCCAGTCCCCTAGTTCTTCAAGTTCTTCAAGTCAAAAAAAAAGTTTGAGCTTATAGCATTTATTTAAAATTCTTTGTAAATTTAAAGCACATGTACCTATCACATATTAAAATTAATATTTGTTTAAAAATTCATTTCATTTTAATACTCTATTTTTTTACAGGAACTATTGCGAAAAATTAGTCTCACAATCTTTATTTTATTTTGGTTCATAAAATATTTAAAATATTTTCCAACTTAACCGTCAAATGAAATTTAAATAAATTTCGATTGTGATTGAGATTAGTTTAAAAATTGAATTATCTTAATTTAAGTTAAAAAATCTATCTAATAAATAACAAGTATTAAATAGTCTTGATGAAATTACTTCACACTTTTTCAATTTTTATACTTCTTAAAGTCAAACTTATTTATAATAGACTGTGAATCTAGTATAAAACTCAATCCTAAATTAAATTTTAAATTTGAAGCATAAAAAAAAATTATGTCACATTTATTTACAATTAATATTACCCCGAGGTGATAAATAATTCAAAAATGCTTTAATCAATTAAATTTTTGTGCTTAAGCTTATTGAATTTTGAACAGTAATTGAATTTAATTTTTTTACAAAAAGGGAACTTGCCAAAGATGGCATGTCAGAAGATAGTTTTATGCGATTAAAGTTTCCCCCACTTAATCCCTGAAGCAATTCAAGTCCGAAATATGAAAAATTAATAACTGTAAAAATCCTTCTAATAAACGAAATTTCTTTTCCGTCCGTAAAATATCTTATTTTCTTGGGAATAACCATTTAGATGATTAAAATAAAGTTCATTTTTTTCACTTGAAATATATTTTCCTGTCTTTTAATTAAAAATAAAAGCTATATATATGTTTTATCCGTGATTTATTTCAATAGGCTGTTAAAGAACCCAGATGTGTTTTTAGACTGGTTTTTTTTTTTATTCCAGGTTGTATTATTTTCTACTTTCAGGGACTTAAAAAAAATTAGTTTGGAAATACTTTAGAAATTATCAGTAATTTGTTTGACGTTTTGATTTTGTAATTCTTTTCTGTTTTGCTTATTACATTTATTTTATTCATGGTAAGTAGTTTTTAATTAATTTGAAAATTTCCTTCAAAAATGTGTTTTAAAGAAAATTTTAAATTCTTTCTTTTGTTAAAAAAAATGAACTAAGTTACTTTAAAACAGGTATTAAAATCGTTAAAATTAGACCAAAACCAAATTAATCTATGTCCTAAAATTAAGTATATCTACATACGTTTGTTCTTAGAAACAAAGGTATTGATTTTGTACTTAAAATATGGATAAAAATTAACAGCATTTAATCATAAAAATTAAGCATTTTTTTAATTAAAAAAATTTTATTAGTTAAAAGATTAGCTCCATTTTGATTTTTAAAGTTATTATTTTAGAATAAATTTTTTTTTTTCTGAAGTAATAAGTTAAATAATTAATATTTACTTAATTCCAAAAAAATCTTAAATTCTTAATCAATAACATGTTCTGAATGTTGGGAATAAAACACAGATTTTATTAAAAAATTACTTTCATGAAATTCACATATTTTATTAATAATACAGACATTTTAATTATCAGAAATAGATATTTATAGTATTAACTTATTTTAAAACAATTAAAAATGGAATAATTTAATTGCTAAAACAATTTAAAAATATAATTTCCCAAGTTATTAAACGCTACTCACAAGCATTAATTTTTAATTATATTTTCATTTATTTATGTATTGTTCCGAAAAATATAAATTTGTAAATTAAAGTTCACTCTTTATCTCTCATACTTCAATATTTTATTTTCTAATAGACCAAAAAATAAATATTTGCAATTTCCAAAAACAGTGTATTAATACATTGTTCGGGACCAAAAAAAATTAGGAATTTGTATTCGGAAACCGCATTCTGTGACGAAAGCAATTTGGATTTTATGTGTAATTATATAGCAATTAAAACTTTTTTGATTGTAAATAATTTTATCACAATTGCTGGCTTGATTCATTTTTCGTAAATATATAAGTTTATGAAATTAAAATGAGCTTAAAACAAAATTTTTAAAGAAATTTTTTCGCAATTTTTATAACATCAAATATTAAATGGATATCAAACATTGAATGTTAATTTAAATGATGATTTTTTGTAAAGTTGTTTTAAAAAGCTTACTTTATTCATATTTCAGTTAAATAATTGTGTAATTATAATATAAGTCATATTTGACTTAAATGTAGGAAGAAAAAAAACTAAATCTACTCATTGTTTTTAATGTTTTTTACACGTTTTTTTAGTTTACATGATTTTGCATGTAATACTATATTTTTTAACATAATTTATGACCACAGCAGACGGATGATACCACAGCAGACGGAGACTAACGGATGTAATGTATACGAAGTCAAGTCAAGGACCGAAATCAAGAGAATGTCGACTTTCACCGGTGAATGTCAACAATCACATAGTTGCTTTGGTGAATATCTGAAATATTTGTAATATATCCGATTTGATCTTAGTTTATTCGTTGATATTATTATATTTATGTGATATTTTAATATCTTCTGAGGATAGACTAGGAGAAACTTCAGTGTTTGGAGTACCGGTTAAATGCATTCTGGACAGTGACACTTGACCTTAGAGAAACATTGATGTAGGACATACCGGGCAATAACTAGGCTTAGTATGTATTTAGGATATTTACCAAAGCGACTATGTGATTGTCAACATTGGTTGAAGTCAACAACCACCAATTTATAAAAACATATTCCAACAGAAAGTACAAGCGAGAGCACGTAAGATTATAATAATAAAATAAATAATAATAAAATAAATAATAATAAAATACATGATAGAAAATAACTATATTATTTATTAATTAATTATTACACGCTACTATTTTGTTTATTCATTTTCTTCTTTTTGAACTTCTAATTCCATTTTCAGGAACTCCTCCTTGTGCTACTAAGTTGTGAAATGTCTTTTTTTATTGCTTTTTCTTATCTACATTTATTTTTATAAAAATATTCTTAAAAGATAATTTTTCCATACAACTATGATTTCAGGACTCGGTGTGAGAATTAGATGATTAAATTTTTTTTACTGTTGTTGTTTAAAGCATTTTCGACTGTTGGTATTACAACTGTTTCAATTAGTACACTGTCTTGTTTTGCGTGATAAATATGCATGGAACACTTCATAAACCTACTGTCATTACTGATTCCATATGGCATATTATTAATTTCATATTATCACCAACAAATTGTGAGCCTTATTCTTGTACGAAGTCCCTCAATTGTTGATATTTGCAAAACAAAAAAATTATTTTCATTCACAAAAAATGTCAAAATGTCAGTATCTTCTAAATCCAGAGAGGTATAAAAGTAAACATTTTTTCCTTCAATTCATTCGATGCTGTTTTATGTAAACGAATGACTGCTCAGACAGTTTT